>NC_062544.1:241185863-241552517 GCF_016906955.1 Phacochoerus africanus
TCACAATTAATATGACCTAATTTCTATAGTTTTCTTCCATAAAGTGTTTCTATAATCAGTTGTAATATCACTAGAAAATACACAAAGGACAGGAACAGAGATCTCTAAAGAAATATAATTTTTTAACTAATTAAAAATGTTTGACTTCACTTATAATCAGAGAAACATAGTTTGAAGTGGTGAGGAGGGCATATTTATTTTGCCTATCAAAATACCATTTAAAAGATGATGCCATATAATGTTTGAAATACAGTAAAATGGGAACATAATTTCATTCCTAGGCAAAGTATTAGCTGGTGCAATCATTGGAAAATAACTTGGTAATAGATTAAGGAAACTCTTAAAAATATTCAGATCTCTAACCAGTTACTATGAATGTAGCAGAAATATTTAGAGCCTCAGTCAAAAATTTACATATAATGATGCCCATTGTAGCATCATTTGTAATAATAAAAAATTCAAATGTAAACATTTTGTCAGCATGATTAAGTCAATGTGAATGATCCATATGATGGTATATTGTTTAATCATTTAAAATGTTTGTTTCAGAAAGAGTCTTACAGATATAGAAAACAAACTTATAGATTTCAAAGGGGAAGAATGCAAGGGATAAATTAGCAGGCTGGGATTAACATATACGTACTGCTATATATAAAATATTTAGGAGTTCCCGTCATGGCTTAGCAGTTAACAAAACCAACTAGCATCCATGAGGATGTGGGTTTGTTCCCTGGCTTTGCTCAGTGGGTTAAGGATCCAGTGTTACCCTGAACTGTGGTGTAGGTCACAGACACGGCTCCTATTCCACATCATTGTGGCTTTGGTGCAAGCTGGAGGCTACAGCTCCGATTGGACGCCTAGCCTGGAAACCTTTATATGCCGTGGGTGTGGCCCTAGAAAGACAAAAATAAAATAAAATATTTAACAAGAAGTTATTGTATAGCACAAGGAATAATACTCAACATTTTATAATAATCTATAAAGGAAAAGATTCTGAAAAAGAATATACATATAACCGAATCACTGTGCTATCTACCTGAAACTAACACAATACTGTAAATCAACTATACTTTGATAAAACAATATTTAAAAATGAAATCTCAACAAACATTATAACCTAAAAATTATGTCTATTTAGATATTCAATGTATTATTAAAATATACGTAATAAAAATATGTGGAAGATGTAAAGTTTTATATATAGAATTATCCTAATTTTCCAAATAAAGACTTAACATATGTATGAAAAGGTAAGTTAGCACAAAAACACATCAAAATTTTAACATTAATTTTCTCTGTGCAATGAAAATTATAGGTCATTTTTTTCTTCTTCGTCATTTTCTTGTATTTCAATTTGTCTACAAATAAGTATTATTTTTATAATCAGCACATTTTTAATTAAACAAAATGACATGTTCTTAGTTCCGTACCACAGCCGTAGCAACATGGGATCCAAAACACATCTGTGACCTCTACCACAGATCTCCTCAATGCCTCATCTTTAATCCACTGAGCAAGGCAAGGGATTAAACCTGTATCTAAGACTGTGTCCTCATGGATACTAGTGGGTTCATTACTACTGTGCCACGATGGGAACTCCCAGGTCTGCTATATTTTAACACTTGATAAACCCATAATAATTATTGGGGATCCAACTGATGTTTTCTACACTTTAGTGGCTAAATAACTGAATATGTTGAGGAAATGTCTGCTCCATTCCTGTGATAATAGAATTCCCAGTTATAAATATTAAGAATTTGCTAACAATCTTGTACACATCTAAAACCATTCAGGAATATATTCATGTGTTATGGTAATGCATTTTTGAGGCCTCTTGCCTCTATATAATGCACTAATTCTTCAATGTCAAGTTTCACACTTTAATGTCAAGGGTTTCATAATGTTCTGAGATTCCATAATTATCACATTTATTAAACTTTCCGTATATTTTTTCTATCTTCATGGATTTTTAAAATTTGAAGTATAGTTGATTTACAATGTTGTGTTAATTTCTGCTGTGTTAATTTCTGCTGTACTGAACAGTGATTAAATTACACACACACACACACACACACACATATATATATACACATCCTTTTTATATTATTTTCCACTATGGTTTATCACAGAATATTGAATAGCTTTTAATATATTTTTAAACCACAATTATCTATCCTTTAGATTTTTCCTTATAGCCTGAGAGTTGTAATCTATTGGGGAATGCTATATTTCAATCTACCTTCATTTATTTATATGAATTCAAGAATAATTCATTTATTGATTTGTTACTTATTAAATGTCTGCTCTGTGCTAGGTACTTTCTCGGAAGATTAGTTGACTGTCCTGGACATTTCCACATTGACAATTTTCTGGATCTTCATTAACCATAACTAAGGTCTGTATTTCTGGAAGAAAGAAAAAATATTTTGGGGAGAAGATCTCTTTCTTTTTTGCTTCCTGAAACTGTTTAGCAACTTTTAAACTCAGACTATGTGTGGCTGATGCCTTTAGAAACAGTTTTGGAAATGGACACTTGAAATCTATATAGTCTGAATTGTTTTTTCACTAAATGCCTTACATTTGTTAAACTGACATCTAAAAATTGAACATTTCAGGGAGTTCCCATTGTGGATCAGCAGGTTACAAACACAGCTAGTAACCATGAGGATGTGGGTTTGATACTTAGCCAAGCTCAATAGGTTAAGGATCCAGCATTGTTGTGAGCTGTGGTGCAGGATGCAGATGTGGCTCAGATCTGGCATTGCTGTGGTTGTGGTGTATGCCAGCAGGTGCAGCTCTGATTTGACCCCTGGCCTGGGAAATTCCATATGCCCCAGGTGTGGCCCTAAAAAGCCAAAGAAGAAGAGTTCATATCTATATAATTTGAATACAGTTTTTCATTAAATGCTTTACACTTGCCAACATGAAGTCACAGAGCAGTTTTCCTAGTTGATAGTTAATCAGACAGAAATGATTTTTACTTTGATATCTTATTTCTCTAAAAATCAAAAGATAAACTAAAAAACTCACTAAACTTATGTCAGGGGTTTAAAAGCATGATTTAAAAATAAATACTTTCCTCATATAATTTCTTAATAGGGAGAGTCTGATACAAACATTTTAAATACCATTTCATTGTAGAGGCTAATATTCCATTTCATCTGTTAATGTGTAAGTTACCTAGCCAACCACATTATTTAAAAAGTTGCAAAAACTTTTTCAGTTATTACTCTAAAAGTATGCTTTTACTTATTTATTTTTGGGTAAATTTTGGTTTCCCTTAAATTTAGAAGCAATGCAAATGAATTATAGTCATTTGTTCAGATCTTATCCAATGGTCCTTAGAGTTGAGGAAGGATTTTTAAGGAATGTAAAAAATTTGAAAATAAGAATTGTAAGGAAAAAACCTTAAAGAACTTAAATAAATGTTCCTGGAAGTTAATATTTCCACCAAAAACATTAAATGCTTTCTCACCTGGATTTCCCATATAAGAGCTGGTATGTGTAAAGGCTAGTTGATTACCTGATGATGGTTTTTAAAGTAGATGTAGTAATAAAACTATCTTCTTGACTGTTAAGGAGAATGTTTCTACCAACAAGTTAATGATAATATTTGCCATTGGTAGAGAATCGTTCAAATATTTTAAATAATTAATTCTAAAGAGATTTACTTGGCATTGACAACAGAGCATCACCTCAGAGACCTAATCTCCTACGCAATACAAGCATACTCAATTAGAATAATTAAATGCATCCTTTGAGAGCTAAAGAGTAAGGCAAATGCCCACTTATAAGCAAATTTTAAGGGCCATGTTTTGATTTTAATTCATATGAGTTTATACCACTTATCCTCATTACCAATCTGAATATAAAATTCTAAGTGGGAAGAAAAAATTCCCTCTGGATTGGTCAGTAAAGGCTTCATAGAGGAAAGATTTATTCATAGGACTTATTGACTCAGAGGAGAGGTTGTGTAAGCAGAGGCCTTAAAATATCACCTTCCCCACCTTTTTTTTTTTTTAAAGATAGTATAGTATTTCTAGAATATTCATTTAAAATCACATACATAATGTTTTTAATCTTTTAAATTTTCCTTGTGGAGTTCTATTGTGATGAGTGGGTTAAGGATTCTGCACTGTTAGTGCAATGGATAAAAGTCACTGTTGTTACACAAGTCTGATCCCTGGCCCTGGGAACTTTCACATAACTCAGATGCAGCTGAAAAAAAGAAAAATGTACTAAATTTTTCTTGCAAATCCAGTAGTAGCTTCAGTGAAGATTTCTTTCCTCAAAGTATTCCCTTATTTAGGACTTTCCCATCATTTTTAGTATAATGAATTCCAACTGCCCATTAATCATGAGTCATGATTTGTTTGGTTAATTACACATCTGGATTTTTCTAACCCTACATCATTTGAGCTTTATCTCCTTTTATTTTGCACTTCCCATGTACCATCCCTAAGCCAAACCCTTGCTTTCATGTCTTTCTGAATAAATCGCTTTCATTCTTCATTTGGTACTTTTTGCCTTCACTGCATTACCATCGTCATTTTCTTACATCTATCCAAATCCCACTCCTTCCTTAAGGTCAATCCAAGGTCTGTGTGGGACAAGTTTATCTATCTTCTCCAAGCTCTTATCACCCATTTACCACATTCTCATGTCTCCATATTTGCCTTGTGTGGTCCTCTGGAATTTCATGAGTATAAGTCTTATTCTCCTCAGTTTGATTACAACCTCATATTTATAAGGATAATACATATATCTGAGATGGACCCTGAAGATACAGCTAAAAAACAAAGCGGAAATCAACCCCTGCCCTCAGACTTTAATTCTAGGGCAATGTTGTTGTTTCAGGTGAGGGTAACATTACTACAATTATGCAGGACCAAGTCTATGCTGATATACAACAGGGGGAAACTTTCTCCTTAAGTAAGAGCTTAAGAATCCTGGGGACAAATTTCTATCAAAGGAACTAGAGAGAATGATGAATGTTGCCCCTAGCTCACCTCTTATCCATGAAACAATGTGAGCTCAGAGAAAGATTTATGGAGTCAGTGAAAAGGATCATTTATTTCATATCTTATTATTTTAATTTTCTTGCAAATTTATGAAAAATTTTATCTTTACCTTTCAGTACCACAAAACACCTGCCACTTATTACACTATTTCTTCATATATTCATGCAAGAAACATTTTATAGTACCTACTATTGTTAGAGGAAGTCATCAAGAGGACGTGAGGGCTGGTTGACCTGAAACCTGAACCTGGGCAGTTGGGCTATCATCCCCTCACCTGTCCTTGGAAAGTACTTCTGGACAATGTTTCCACTGTGGGTGCTGTTCCAAGGACATAGACTTGAGAGAGCAAGAGGTATTTGAGACCATTGGATGGTATATGTGCCTGAATACCGTTAAGGTCTCTACATAATATTTTAAGGTTCTTATGGGTGGATACAGAGATCTTCTTGTCTTGCAGCAGCCCAGTTCAAGCCTTGTATGTAAGTTCTTTTGCTTATAAAAACTACCAGTTTATAGTGGTCTGAGTCTTTCTTTTGTCTCTCCTTGTCCTTTTTGTAGTTTTCAAACCAACAACTCTGTATCATTACAATTATAGATTCTGTTCTCATGGAGCTTAATATTCTTTTATTAATTTAATTTTTAATTTTTTGACTTCTTCCCATTAAAATTTTTATTATAGTTGATTTATAATGTATTAATTTCTCCTGTACAACAAAGTGATTCAGTTATGCATGTACACATATTCAATCTTTTTCAGATCCTTTCCCCATAGAGGTTATCACAGAATATTGAGTAGAGTCCCCTGTGCTTTATGGCAGGCCCCCATTAAGCATCCATTCCTTATACAAAAGTGTGCATATGCCAATACCAAACTCCCAATCCATCCTTCTCATAAAGATTGCATTCTAATAGAGGAGACTGGGGAAGCAAATATAAATAAATATATAAATAAGGAAAAGAGCAAAAACTAGAAAGCGCTGTACTGAGATTAAAATGGAGTGACATGATCGGCAAAGTTGACAGGAAATGTGGACTATTCAAACTGAGACATGAGTAGCAAGAAGCCAGCCATAGCATTTTGGGAAAGAGCATGTTAGGTATGGAGACGACAGTGAAAACTTAAGGCAGAAATAAGTTCTTCATGTCTGAGGAATTGGTAAAAGGCAGGGGAAAGTGGTTGGTAATGAGAGTGATCTTGCAGGGTTTGTAACACAGAATATAGAAAATGTGTTTTATTTTCAACTCAATCAGAAGCCATGGGAGGGTGTATTGATTTCCTAATGCTACTCTAACAAATTGCCACAAACTCAGAAGCTTAAAACAACACAAACTGTTATTCTTTCACAATTCTGTAAATCCAAAATGCTTCTCAAACTGGGCTAAAATTCAGATGTCAACATCCTTTCTGGAAGTTGTAAGGGAGAATCCATTTCCTTGCGTTTTTCAGCTTCTAGAGTCTTTCTGTAGTCCTGGGCTCATGGCCCCCTTCCATCTTCAAAGCCTGAAATTGACAGTTAGATATTTCTCACATTGTACTACTCTAATTCTGATTCTTCTGCTTTTGTCTTAAGAAATTACACTGGGCCCACCTGGATACTCCAGGATTATTTAATTCCCCCTTGTTGTGTAACATACACATGATTTCTGAGAATTAGGATGTGGACATATTTGACTGGGGGACCATTATTATGCCTACCAAACCAGATTTTTTGTTTTGTTTGGTTTGGTTTTTTTTGTTTGTTTGTTTGTTTTTAAACAGAGAAATGGCTTTACCTTATTCATTTTTTTAAATGAAAATAGATCACAAAAGGTAAGGGTGAAAGTGGGGAGAGAAGCTTGGAGAACACTGAAGTAGTTCAGAATTAGGCTAATGGAAGTAGACCTAGAGAAATATAGATGGATTTGATTTATGTTTTAGAGGATGTCAACAGGATTTACTGGTGATTTCTATTTGAGAGGGTGTAAAAAGAATAAATGGGGAAAATGGCCAGATTTGTTTTGCCCTGAGCCATCTGAGAAGAACCTGGTAGCATTTATTAGCTGAAGGAGATTGGAGGAGAAATACATTCTTTGGGTGGATGGTGGAGCTAAAATATGTTTTATTTTATGCATGTTATGTTTGAGAGTCTTATATAAATCGAGATATAAAATAGATAATTAGATACAAAAGACAAGGCTGGAGATTAAGATTCATCAGCATTAGTATTTCAAGCCTTGGAACTGAGCAAGATCATGTAGGAGAGTGGGAAGGCAGGGAAGAGAAGAGTCACTGAGAGAGAGCCCTCTGGGACTTTCTGGTTTAGACTAGACCAGATTATCTAGCACACAGAGTGCGTGGTAGGAATAGAAAGCAGTGAGTTAGAAAGTATAGGAAGTGTCCTAAAATGATGATATCAGGATGCCAAATCAAGGAGCTTGAATTCTAACCAGTAGACCCTGATACATTTGTCAAGGGATTGACTCTGTCAAATCCGAATTTCAGAACAACAATTTTGTGTGTGACTCTTTACTTCATCCTCTATGCTGCATTTTACATGTTGACATGGTGTAAACGAAAAATTTATGCCCAAGCGTTTGAGGGCCTCTCACATACTGTGTTAAGGTTAAAGCTGTAGGAGTTCCTGTCATGGCTCAGTGGTTAAAGAATCTGACTAGGAACCATGAGTTTGCGGGTTTGATCCCTGGCATTGCTCAGTGGGTTAAGGATCCAGCGTTTCATTGAGCTGTGGTGTATGTTGCAGATATAGCTCATATCCTGCATTGCTGTGGCTCTGGTGTAGGCTTCTGGCTACAGCTCCGATTAGACCCCTAGTCTGGGAACCGCCATATGCCCTGGGTGCAGCCCTAGAAAAGACCAAAAATAAATAAATAAATAAATAAATAAATAAATAAATAAAGCTGTAAAACTAAAGTTGACTTTAAGTTTTTTTTTGCAAAAACCAAGACAATCCAAAAGACCACAAATTTAATATGATAAATATTGGTTTGCTTTTCCAGTCAAGTTTGACCACTGTTCAAGAGTTGAGAAGATAGAGCAAGAGGGAGAGGAAGAGAGATAGGATAATGTAGTAAAAAGCCAAGGAGATAGTATTTCTCTAAAAAGTTAGTGGTTAAAGGATTTGACTGACTTCACACTTTACAAATATAAAAGGTGTTTTTTTTCCTAAAGTTGTGTACTTCTGCCCTATTTTGGAAAACCTTAACTGATCTCACTGTCAGCTCTTTAGTTCCTGTCTCATTCTCTCAATTTTTAGCACTGAACTTAAAAAGCATTCTACAGTTGCTGTCTGTGCTAATTTTCTTTAATTTTCTGTAACCTAGATTTCTCATTCCCATTACTTTGTAAAAACTACTCTCCCGAGTGATCTGTCAATCACATCCAATTATCTTTCTTTGATCTTTGTTGTCATGACCTCTCTGAAACATTTGAAAGATTAAACATTCTCTCATTCTTAAAACAAGTGCTTACCATTTCATCATAAGCATTTTTTAAAGTTCCATCTCTGAGCATTTCTTCTTGCTTAGAAATTAATGACTGACAGCTGGATGCAGCTGACTCTCAAATTTTCATTTGCAGTCCTAAACAACCCACCCATCTGATAACTGTGGAATATTTCCATAATATCTAATCATCCTCTCAAACTCACATATTGAAAGGAGAATTACCTCGTACCAGGAAGCAATTTTTCCTCTTAAGCATGTGACACAGATAGTGTAAGTGTAACCAGGTAACAGGAGAGAGAGGGAGACTGTGTTCTAGGTTGTAGATTTCATTTGTTTACTCAAATATTCTTTTATGCCTTTATCAGCATTGTCTTCTGACTGTTGAATGCTATACACTGTGCTAATATTTTGGGATAGGCAGTGAGTGAGTTAAACATGGTTCTGCTTTCATAGAGCTTATACTCTAGTGGTGGAGAGAGACCCATAACAACTGTATGAAGTGCTATGAGGAACAGTACAAGAAACTGTGGGTGTATAAATGTAATAGGGGTCTTACCCTAGCCTACAGATTGGGGCAGGAAAAAAATTCCCATAGAAAACAGCATATAAAATCTGAAGCCTTGAGAGTATATGAATTAACTAGATAATAGATGAAAGGATGAGACAAGTGACATTTATGCATTTGAAAGCTTTGAGATGGGAAGTAGCCTAGTGGGTTCCAAGAAGTGAGAAGTCAGTGCACTTGTAGCCCAGTAAATTAGAGGGATAGGGGTGGTAGGTCATGCTAGAAGGGGAGTCAGGGTCCTTATGGTTCAGGGTCAAGATTCTCAAATGTATTCTAGGAGTGAAAGGGTACATTCAACATCCCAAAGTTCAAACACTCAGGATTATCTAAGACACTGTGGTTATCCTCATTGCACAGATACAACTTGTAAACAAGATGCCATCAAGTCCCATGGATCCTTCCATTTTATCATTTCTCACGTCAGTTCCTTCTACTACACTTGCTCAGGACTGTATCCATGATTCTTAGCTCACGTTTCATGCTCTGCTTAAGTGGACCACACACTTGAGATCAATAAAATCATTTTTTTTAATTTTTATTTTTTAGGGGGCTATAGCTTGCAGGAGGTTGATATAGGATCTCAATTCACAGACCAGGGATTGAACCCAGGCCACAGTGCTGAAAGTGCTGAATCCTAACCACTACAGTACCAGGGAACTCCCAGTAAGATCAGTTTTGATACAATTATTTTTCCATAGTTTGACTAATATGTAAAATTCACTTTTTCTAAAACTGACCATGTATACTGAGAAGGTACTAACCATCAAATGGAGTATCTTTTTAAATTGAAGTATAGTTGATTTACAATGTTGTGTTACTTTCAGATGTACAGCAAAGTTATTCAGTTATACAAATGCACACACACACAGACATATATATGCATATACACACATTTTTTTTTTTTATTTTTAGGGCTGCACCTGTGGCATACAGTGGTTCCAGGCCAGGGGTCTAATTGGAGCTATAGTGGCCAGCCTACACCACAGCCAGAGGAACACCAGATCTGAGCCGCATCTGTGACTTACACCACAGCTCAGGCAAAGCCGGATCTTTAACCCATTGAACGAGGCCAGGGATCGACCTGCAACCTCATGGTTCCTAGTCAGATTTGTTTCCACTGTACCACAATGGGAACTCCACATGTTCTTTTTTTAATCTTTTCCCTTATAGGTTATTACAAAATGTTGAATGTTTCTCCCTGTGCTATACACTAAGTCCTTGTTGGTACCTGTTTCATATATAGAATTGTGTGTATATTAATCCCATCCTCCTAATTTTTCCATCCCCCCTTCACCTTTGGTAGCCATGAGTTTGTTTTCTATGTCTGTGGGTCTGAAAAGAAAAGATACAGATGAACTTATTTACAAATGGAGTATTAATTGAGTGAGCCCTAAGAAGTATACAACAAGGTACTGCTTCTAGCAAAATGGTCAGAAGTATACCATCACCCTGAGCTGGTCCCACAAAAAAAAATGCGTAAATTTTGTCTTGTGAATATATGAGAGAGCTTGGTCAACAGTGAACAGTTCTTTTAAAATAGAAACACTGTATGAAGGGCAATCAAGAAAAGCTTTCCTTTCCAAAGAACAAGCTCTTGGTTTGATTGATTTTGTCTATTGTTTTTTGAATCTCTATTTTATTGATTTCCTCTTTGATCTTTATGATTTCCTTCCTTCTGCTGACTTTAGGTTTCGCTTATTCTTTTTCTAATTCATTTAGGTGGTGGGTTAAGTTGCTGATTTGAGATTTTTCTTCTTTTTTGAGGAAGGCCTGTATTGCTATGAACTTCCCTCTGAGCACTGCTTTTGCAGCATCCCATAGATTTTGAGTGGTTGTGTTTTAATTTTCATTTGTCTGAAGGTATTTTTTAATTTCCTTCTTGATTTCCTCATTGACCCATTGGTTTTTTAGTAGCATGTTGTTTAGTCTCCATGTAGTCATTTTTTGTTTTTTGTTTTTCATTTCTTTTCCTGTATAATATATGGCACAAATGCACCTCCCCACAGAAAAGAAAATCATGGAATTGGAGAATAGACTTGTGGTTGCCAAGGGGGAAGGGGAGGGACTGGGAGGGACTGGGAGCTTGGGGCAAATAGATGCAGAATGTTGCCTTCAGGATCGATTAGCAATGGAATCCTCCCATGTAGCACTGGGAACTCTGTTTAGTCAATTATGATGGAACATGTAATATGAGAAAAAAGAATGTATACATGTAAGAGTAACTGGGTCAACATGCTGTACAGTAGAAATAAATATATATATAAATAAAAGATAAAAAAATGTGAGGAATAACACAGACTTTTTTATACAAAAAAAAGAAAAGCTTTCATTAATGGTGGATACTTTTGCCAATATTATGAATCTTTGTTATACTAATGTAGTAATTTTATTGTAATTATTTTTGTCTTGTTTAATGCTTTTGTGTCTTAGTTTTTAGACTATTCTGCTAAAATTATTTGTGTCAGTATATGACTTGGTTAATTGTATCTTTAATTAGCTGGGGAGATTTGCATGAATTAATAATATCTAGTAAAATGTTAGTAAAGCTGACTGTCCTCACTGGAGACTTTATTAAATGCTTGACCCTTAGAGGCTGGTAATTGGATAAGTTCCAGGGCTGCAAATGAATTTTGTTTCATTTGCAACAATGCACAATGGACATTATTAGGAAACAGAGATTTCTGGTAAAGGTATGACTAATAAGAAGAGAGTTTGATTTGAGACAGCCCTTTGGGCCAAGACATCACTAGCAGGGAGGGTTCAGTTCATCCTTTAGGAACCACAATTTCATTATATGAAACAAAGAACCCTAGAAAATCTCTCCAGCAGGCTGAAAACCAATTATTTTTATTAAAGAAAACAATCCAATCTCAGGCCTATCACTCTAGTGCCCTGTCCCCTACTAGTCTATATCAAAGGTTTATTTCATAAAGGATTTCTATACTCTTCAGGTTTAAAATGGTACAGCTTCTCTAGTGAAGGACCTATGGCTTGGATTCCTCCAAGCACCACTGAACTGCATTTACTCAATGCATATTTCTTGCCCTCCTTCTCTTATAAAATGTGAGGATTTTCAACCATAAAATCACTCAGTAACAATAACAATATCTTATTTTATCAAGAACTTAAGACTGTTACAAATGTAATTTAATAACAACAAAACCTCAAAAGAAAAATTGTCCCCATCAAGGAGGCATAAATGATTTTCAGTTAATATAATTTCTTTATCCAAGAGAAACTTCAGTATTTTCTAGTCTGGAATTGAAAAAAAAAAAGAGACATTTTCATATTGTATTTTTTGGTGCCATATATGTAATCTCATTGCTATTGATATAAATATTGGACACATCTATATAATTGATATAAATTTCAATTGTTACATATATTGTTTATATTATTATCTATATTGATATAAATATCAAAATTTTTTATAGCTATATAGATTTTTTCTTTTTTTTATTATTTTAATTTTTTTCCCACTGTACAGCATGGGGACCAAGTTACTCTTACCTGTATATGTATTTTTTCCCACTCTTTGTTCTGTTGCAATATAAGTATCTAGACATAGTTCTCGATGCTACTCAGCAGGATATCCTTGTAAATCCATTCCAAGTTATATTCGATAACCCCAACCTCTCAATACCTCCCACCACCTCCCTGTCGCCCCCTGGCACCACAAGTCTATTCTCCAAGTCCATGATTTTCTTTTCTAAGGAGATGTTCCTTTGTGCTGGATATTAGATTCCAGTTATAAGTGATATCATATGGTATTTGTCTTTGTCTTTTGACTCATTTCACTCAGTATGAGAGTCTCTAGTTCTATCCATGTTGCTGCAAAAGGCATCATGTCATTCTTTTTTATGGCTGAGTAATATTCCATTGTGTATATATACCACATCTTCCGAATCCAGTCATCTGTCGATGGACATTTGGGTTGTTTCTGTGTCTTGGCTATTGAGAATAGTGCTGCAATGAACACAAGGGTGCATGTGTCTCCTTTAAGGAGCGTTTTGTCTGGATAGATGCCCAAGAGTGGG
This sequence comes from Phacochoerus africanus, assembly GCF_016906955.1. Classification (NCBI taxonomy): domain Eukaryota; kingdom Metazoa; phylum Chordata; class Mammalia; order Artiodactyla; family Suidae; genus Phacochoerus; species Phacochoerus africanus. The sequence goes on from NC_062544.1 coordinate 241,198,931, forward strand.
ATTGCGGGGTCATATGGAAGTTCTATGTATAGATTTCTAAGGTATCTCCAAACTGTTCGTAGTGGCTGTACTACCTTATATTCCAACCAACAGTGCAAGAGGGTTCCTTTTTCTCCACACCACTTCCAGCACTTGTTATTTGTGGACATATTAATGGTGGCCATTCTGACTGGTGTGAGGTGGTATCTCATGGTAGTTTTGATTTGCATTTCTCTTATAATCAGTGATTTTGAGCATTTTTTCATGTGCTTGTTGGCCATCTGTATATCTTCCTTGACGAACAGTCCATTCAGGCCTTTTGCCCATTTTTCCATTGGGTGATTGGCTTTTTTGCTGTTGAGTTGTATAAGTTGCTTGTATATCCTAGAGATTAAGCCCATGTCCATTGCATCATTTGAAACTATTTTCTCCCATTCTGAAAGTTGTCTTTTGGTTTTCTTTTTGGTTTCCTTCGCTGTGCAAAAGCTTGTCAGTTTGATTAGGTCCCATGGGTTTATTTTTGCTCTAATTTCTATTGCTTTGGGAGACTGACCTGAGAAAATATTCATGAGGTTTATATCAGAGAATGTTTTGCCTGTGTTCTCCTCTAGGAGTTTGATGGTGTCTTGTCTTATATTTAAGTCTTTCAGCCATTTTGAGTTTATTTTTGTGCATGGTGTGAGGGTGTGTTCTAATTTCATTGATTTAAATGTGGCTGTCCAGGTTTCCCAGCAATGCTTGCTGAATAGACTTTCTTTTTCCCATGTTATGTTCTTGCCTCCCTTGTCAAAGATTAATTGACCATAGGTGTCAGGGTTTATTTCCGGGTTCTATAGTCTATTCCATTGGTCTATCTGTCTGTTTTGATACCAGTACCACACTCTCTTGATGACTATGACTTTGTAATATTGCTTGAAGTCTGGGAGAGTTATGCCTCCTGCTTGGTTTTTGTTTCTCAGGATTGCTTTGGCAATTCTGGGTCTTTTGTGGTTCCATATAAATGTTTGGATGGCTTGTTCTAGTTCTGTGAAAAATGTCATGGGTAATTTGATAGGGATTGCATTGAATCTGTTGATTGCTTTGGGTAGCATGGCCATTTTTACAATATTGATTTTCCCAATCCAGGAACATGGAATATCTTTCCATTGCTTTACATCTTTGATTTCTTTGATTAAAGTTTTATAGTTCTCAGCATACAACTTCGTTACCTCCTTGGTCAGGTGTATTCTGAGGTATTTGATTTTGTGGAGGTGCAGTTTTAAAGGTATTGTGTATTTGTATTCCTTTTCTAATATTTCATTGCTGGTATACAGAAATGCAACTGACTTCTGAATGTTAATCTTATATCCTGCTACTTTGCTGAATTTATGAATCAGTTCAAGAAGTTTTTGGGTTGAGTCCTTAGGGTTTTCTATGTATGGTATCATGTCATCTGCATACAGTGACAGTTTGATCTCTTCTCTTCCTATTTGGATGCCTTTTATTTCTTTTTTTTTTTTGCCTGATTGTTGTGGCTAGGACTTCTAAAACTATGTTGAATAGCAGTGGTGAGAGTGGGCATGCCTGTCTTGTTCCAGATTTGAGTGAGAAGGCTTTCAGTTTTTCCCCATTGAGTATTATATTTGCTGTGGGTTTGTCATGAATGGAATTGATTATATTCAGGAATGTTTCCTCAATACCTACTTTGGCAAGGGTCTTCATCATGAATGGATGTTGGACTTTGTCAAATGCTTTTTCTGCATCTATTGGGATGATCATGTGATTTCTGACTTTTCTTTTGTTAATGTGGTGTATGATGATTGATATTTGTATGTTGAACCATCCTTGTGAACCTGGGATGAACCCTACCTAGTCATGGTGTATGATCTTTTTGATATGTTGTTGGATTCGGTTGGCTAAGATTTTGTTGAGAATTTTTTCATCTATATTCATCAATGATATTGGGCGATAGTTTTCTTTTTTGGTGGTATCTCTGTCTGGTTTTGGAATGAGGGTGATGGTGGCATCATAGAATATCTTTGGGAGTGATTTTTCTTCTTCAACCTTTTGAAAAAGTTGAAGGAGGATGGGCACCAATTCCTCTTTATATGTTTGATAGAATTCACCTGTGAAACCATCTCGTGCTGGACTTTTATTTGTAGGAAGTGTTTTTATGACATATTCAATTTCATTTCTAGTGATCAGTCTGTTCACTAGAGTCTAGAAAATTGTCCATTTCTTCCAGATTGTCAAATTTGTTGGCATATAGTTGTTCATAGTGTTCTCTTATGGTTTTTTGTATTTCTGCAGTGTCAGTTGCGATTTCTCCTTTTGCATTTATAAATTTGTTTATTTGATTCCTTCTCTCCTCCTCTTAGTGAGTCTGGCCAGGGGTTTGTCAATTTTGTTTACCTTTTCAAAGAACCAGCTCTTGGTTTTATTAATTTTGTCTATTGTTTTTTGAATCTCTATTTTATTGATTTCCTGTTTGATCTTTATAATTTCCTTCCTTCTGCTGACTTTAGGTCTTTTTTGTTCTACTTTTTCTAATTCATTTAGGTGGAAGGTTAAGTTGTCAATTTGAGGTCTTTCTTTTTTTTTTGAGGAAGGCCTGTATAGCTATGGATTTCCCTCTGAGCGCTGCTTTTGCGGCATCCCATAGATTTTGAGAGGTTGTATCTTCATTATCATTTGTTTCAAGGTAGTTTTTAATTTCCTTCTTGATTTCCTCTTTGACCCATTGGTTTTTTTAGTAGCATGTTGTTTAGTCTCCATGGAGTATGTTTTTTATCATTTCTTTTCCTGTAGTTGATTTCTAATTTCATGCCATTATGGTCAGAGAAGATACTTGAAATAATTTCTGTGCTCCTAAATTAGTTGAGGTTAGCTTCGTGTCCCAATATGTGGCCGATTCTTGAGAATGTTCCGTGCGCACTTGAGAAGAATGTGTATTCTGCTTTTTTTGGATGTAGTATCCTGAAGATGTCAATCAAGTCTAACTTTTCTATTGTTTCCTTTAGGATCTCTGTGGCTTTATTGGTTTTCTGTCTAGAGGATCTGTCCACTGGTGTGAGTGGGGTATTAAGGTCTCCGACTATGATTGTATTCCCATCAATTTCTCCATTTATGTCTGTTAATATTTGTTGTATGTATCTGGGTGCTCCTGTATTTGGGGCATATATGTTGATGATAGTAATGTCCTCTTCTTGGATGGATCCCATAATCATTAAATAGTGTCCTTCTTTGTCTTTCTTTATGTGTTTTGTTTTAAAGTCTATTTTGTGTGATATGAGTATTGCAACTTCTGCTTTTCTGTCATGTCTATTGGCATGAAATATTTTTTCCCACCCCTTCACTTTCAATCTCTATGTGTCCTTTGTCCTAAGGCAAGTTTCTTGTATGCAGAAAACTGAAGGTTTTCGCTTTTTTATCTACTCAGCCACTCTGTGTCTTTTGATTGGAGCATTCAGTCTATTGACATTTAAGGTGATAATTGTTAGATGATTATTTATTGCCATTTTAAAACTCGTGTTCCAGTTGATTCTATGGTTCTCCATTCTTCCTTTCTTTTTTTGGTTGGATGGTCTCAAATTATATTCTGCTTGAGTGTTTTTTTTTCTTTTTCATTTTTTGCGATTGCAATGTTTGGTTTTGGTTTGTGGGTGCCCTGTTTTTTTAAGTATGCTAACCCCTTCCTATAATTGTGTGTTTTAGCCTGATGGTCCTATAGGTTCAAACTCTTCATTACTTTACTAAAATTAAGAATAGAAACAATTTTTTTTTAAAAATAGTCTGTCTATTTCCTCACTTCCCTTGCCCACATTTTATGATTTTGATGACTCTTTTTTTCTTTTTAATTTTATTTTGTTTGAAACATGTTCATGATTAAATCTCTATGCTGGCTTATTTGAGTGACTGCTCTGTGATTGTGGTTTCCTCAATCCTAGTTCTTCCTCTTTTTTTTTCTTTTTCCTCCCTTCCTTTCCTTTTGATTTCGAGAAGCCCTTTCAATATTTCTTTTAGCCTGGGTTTTGTATTGCTGTATTCTTTTAGCTTTTGTTTGTTGGAAAAAATTTTTATTTCCCCTTCTATTTTAAATGATATTCTTGCTGGATAGAGTATTCTAGGTTGCATATTTTTTCCTTTGAGCACTTTAAATATCTCTTGCCATTCCCTCCTGGCCTGCAGAGTTTCTGTAGAGAAATCAGCTGATAATCTTATGGGGGTTCTCTTATAGGTAACACTCTGCTTTTCTCTTGCTTCCTTTAGGATCCCCTATTTTTCCATTTTTATTATAATGTGTCTTGTATGGGTCTATTTGGGCTCAACTTGTTTGGGGCTCTCTGTGATTCCTGTAACTTGAACTCAGTATCCTTTAGATTTGGGAAGTTTCCAGCAATAATTTCTTCAAACATATTTTCCATTCCCTTATCTTTTTCTACTCCTGCTGGAATTCCTATTATGTGTAGATTAGCCTGCTTTATATTATCCCATAGGTCTCTTATATTGCTTTCCTGTTTTTTGATTTGGTTTTCTGTCTGCTGACCGGATTGGGTGATTTCCATTATTCTATCTTCCATATCACTGATTCGTTCTTCTGCATTATTCATTCTGGTTTTTACTGCCCTTAGTTCAGTTTGCATCTCTGCAATGTTCTAGTTTTTCTTGGCTCCTCCTTATATTTTCTAGTTCCTTTCTGAGGGTATCTGCATTACTGTTCATATCTTCTCTTAATTCCTTCAGTATTTTCACTATTTCTCTTTTGAACTCCAAGTCTGTCAGACTGCAGAGGTCTGATTCATTTTTGACTGCTTTAGGTGAGTTCTCCTGTTGGTTTCACTGGGGGTGGTTTCTCAGCTTCTTCATCTTGCTTGTTGTTTTCTTTTTCTTGGTGGAGTTGTACTCCTTGTGGCCAGGCAGTGTTTGCCTTGTCACTGCCGTGGAATGTTTCCTGAGTGCTGGCGTTGTTGGTCAGTCTTCTTTGAGGCAGTGTGGCTTCCTTCGAGGGTGGGCGGTGCTGACAGGGTCTCTCTGAAGCAAAGGAGGACTACCTGAGGGCAGACAGGACTGGGAGGTCTGCACCATGATGGAAGCAGATTTCACATGGCTGGGCAGAGCTTGCGCTGGTGTTTTGGGGCCATGGGGCTCTTCTAGGTGGCTGGTGGTGCTTGGCAGCTGTTCCATGGGAATGCTGCCCCCCCCCGAGGGTGGGAGCAGCTAACTGGGCTTCTGAGAACCCAAGGGGCTCTTCCCCAGGGCAGCTGGAATTGGCAGGATCGCCTAGGGATGGAGGCAGATATTGCACAGCTGGTCTGAGCTTGTTCTAGCTTTTCTTATCTGTGGGCCTTTTCCAGGGGGCTGGTGGTGCTGGGTGCAGCTCCGTGGGGGTGTAGCCCCTCCAGAGGGCCGGAAGGCCAGGGCAGGGAAAGCCCCTGTGGTGGTCAGCTTCCCACAAATATTGAGGCCAGCGCTCCAGGATGACAGGCCATCTCAGGTCTGGTGCACATTCACGTGGGGTAGGGGAGATGCACTGGGAAGCACAGCTTTCTGATAGCTGGCAGGCAAGTGAGCTCACTGTGGTGTGGGGAGTATTCTGTGGCAGCCCACCCCTCTTCCTCTCCCATCCCCAATACTGGTGCCTTGTCTCTCTTGCAGATCCAGCTGTTCTGCCAGGTTCCCTCTGATGTGGCTTTCCACTCCCCAGCCCTTAGAGTATTGCTTCCTCCACCCATGATGTTCCACTTTCTAGACTCCCAGGCAGTCTCTGCCCCGCCAATCTGAGAGACCCACTTCCTAGTCCCCTGGGGTGGTCTCTGTCCTGCCAACATGACCAACCTGTTCCTAGTTCCCCAAGCAGTCTCTGCACTGCCCACACCAAGCCATTCCCAGGCACTAACCTCCGGAGCAAAGGTCGCAGTGCCCAGCCCCCATCCAAGCGTCTTGGTTTTTGGTGACCGTACCAGTAGTTCGGATGATCTGTTAAGTTCTCACTCTGCTCTTCAGATCGCAGACTTGCTGCTGCACTCTTCTCTGATTCTGGAGATCCATCCAGTTCAGTTTTTCTTTCCTTCGAGTAGGTGTCTTTCCAGGGTGTGGGATCCCTTTCTCCTCCACAGTTCCCTTTTGGGAGCGCCTGTCCAGCACCAATTCCCCTTCTCTCACTCTCCTTTTTTCTCTTGTTCTACCCAGTTATGTCATGAGATTCTTGCCATTATTGGAGTTTAGGTTCTTCTGCCAGTGATCATTGCTGTTCTTTGCACGTCATTTAACCTGTAGATGTGTTTTGTGTGTGTGTGTGTGTTTGTGGGAGAGAGTGAGCATGTCCCCCTACTCTTCTGCTATCTTGCCTTGATATAAATATCAATTTATTTAGGTTTATAATCTTGATGATTAAGACAGCAGTTAAGCCTGAGTTGAAAGAAAGAAAAGGAATTGCCATTTGGCACTTCTTTATCAAAAACCATTGTTTTTTTGTTTTTGTTTTTTCTTCTTTTGGCTTTTTTTTTTTTAATTTTTTCACTTTGCCCGCTACTAGTGTGAATGGACTCTCCTTGTCTATTCCTAATTACCAGGGACTTTTTTAGCCTCCAGAAGCTGAGCACACCACTGGAACTTGATGTATTTTTGAAAATTAAGTTACAACACACTTGTAATATATTATGCAAATCTTATGTGTACAGTCTAATGAATTTTCAGCTTTTTATATACTTGTTAATGTAATCACCACTGAGATCAACTTTAGTGTTATTCCCTTTCTCCTAAGTGAGTGACCTGAACTCTTGAAAACCTGCTACAGCACTTTCCCACATTTTGTATCTTCTCTTCTATCTCACTTTCCTTCCTATTTTCCCTGCTATCATCTCTATGTCTATCCCTCTTTTTGGCCACTTCCCCATCTTCTCTACATCTCTCTCTTTCTTTTTTTTTTCTTTCCCCTTTTAGGGAATACATCTGAATAATATGGAAATTCCCAGGCTTGGGGTTGAATCGGAGCCATATCCACCCACCTATGCTACAGCCACAGCAACACAGGATCTGAGATGCATCTGCGATCAATGCAGCAGCTTGCAGCAGTGCAGGATCCTTAACCCACTGAGGCCATGAATCACACCTGTATCTTCATGGATACAAGCCCACTGAGCCACAATGGGAAGTCCTTCCATGTCTCTCTTAAAGCAGCTTTTTGGGTTCTGTCTCCCCTTAGTTCACCAACTTAGTCTCACTTCTACTTGTGTCAGTGTAAGTGCAAGTTCCTGGACTCATTAGGTTGGTTGCTCAACCTTATCCCTCACTAATCTAGACTCTTGCTGGAACTCTTAGCAGGTAAAATCAAAGCACTTCCAGGGAGGGTGAAGTGGGATAACTGTGATTGGTTTCCTCAAGTTTTCAGTGTTTGGGTGAAAGAGGCTGGCCCTTCTGTTGTAGTAAATAAGCAACCCACCAACTCCAACACATTGATTAAAGCTGGCTTTCAAGCCCAAGGGACAGGTGCTGAATCCAGCCAGCCTAATATGTTAATCTGACACTGGCATAAAAACTGTACATGGAGGTAATATTATGGGCAGCAAATAGTGCCAATACCAACCAGTTCTTAATGAAATTACATTTATCAAAATGAAAAGTTTTTATTAGAAAATGATTAATTTCACACATCCTTATAAGATGTGAGGAGTTTCTTCATGGTGCAGTGAGTTAAGGATCCAGTATTGTGGCTCAGGTTGCAGCTATGGTGCTGGTTCCATCCTCAAGAAATACCCTGGTTCCTCAAAGAAATACCCTGGAGTGGAATTGCTGGATAATATGGTACTCCAAATTTATTTTTTTGAGGAATCGCCATACTCTTTTTCATAGTGGCTGAACCAATTAACATTCTCACCAATGTGCATGAGGGTTCTCTTTTCTCCACATCCTTGCCAACACTTCTTATTTGTTGTCTTTTGGATAAGTCCCATTTTGACAGGTATGAAATGATATTGTGATTTTAATTTGCATTTTCCTGATGGTTAATGATGCTGAGCATCTTTTTCCTGTGCCTATTGGTTAATTGTATGCCCTTATTTTTGGAAAAATGTCTATTTAGATCCTCTGCCCATTTTTTTATAAAGTTGTTTTCTTGAGGTTGAGCTATTTGAGTTATCGTATATTTGGAGATTAAGCCCTTGATAGATATATTATTTGGAAATATCTTCTACTATTCAGTAGGCATCCTTTGCATTTTTTAGATAGTTTCCTATACTGTTTTGGAGCTTTCTATTTTGATGTTGTCTCATTTGTTTATTTTTACTTTTGTTTTCCTTTCCTGGGGAGACATATCCAAATAAAAATTACTGAGACTGATGTCAGAGCATACTGCCTAGGTTCCTCCAGAAGTTTTATGATTTCTGGTCTTAGCTTTAAGTCTTCAATCCACTTTAAACTTATTCTTGTATATCATTTGAGAGAGCAGTCCCATTTGATTGTTTTGCATGTAGCTGTCCAGTTTTCCTAGTGATATTTATTGAAGATACTGTCTTTTCCCCGTCCTCCCTTTTTGTACATTAATTGCCCATGTAAATGTGGATTTGGAGTTCTCTGGTTCCCTAGCAGTTGAGGATTTGGCATTGTCACTGCTCTGGCGCGACTTTGATCCCTGGCCCAGGAACAAACATACGTTAAAGGTACGGCAAAAAAAAAGTGTGTGTTCTTTTCTAGGCTCTGTATTCTATTCCACTGATATATCTGTCTGTTTTTGTGCCAGCAGCCTACTTTTTATGTTGTAGTAGCTTTGTAGTGTAGTTTGAAATTAAGTAGCATGATACCTCCAGCTTTGTTCATCTTTCTCAAGATTGTCTTGGCTACATTGGATCTTTTGTTTTTTCATATAAAGTTTAAAATTTTTGTTCCAGTGCTATGAAAAAAAAGCCATTTGTATGTTTATGGGAATTACATTGAATATGTAGATTGCCTTGCAGCGTATAGTCATTTTAATAATATTTATTTTTCCAATCCATGAATGTATTATATCTTTACATCTCTTTGTGTCCATTTCAACTTATTTAATCAGTTTTCATAGTTTTCCTAGAACAGATTTAGTTAGGTTTATTTCCAAATATTTAGTTAGATTTACTACAAGGTATTTTATTCTTTCTCATCCAAACATTAATGGGATTGTTTCCTTAATTTCTCCTTCTGATCTCTGGTTGTTAGTATATAGAAAGGCAACATATTTCTATATAGTAATTATGTATCTGCAATTTTACTGAAATTATTGGTGAGTTCTAGTAGTTTTGGTGGTGTTGAGGATTTTTTATGTGTCATTTTATACATCTGTATACAGGGACAATTTTCTTCTTTCTCTCCAATTTTGGTTCCTTTTATCTTTTTCTTGTTTGATTGCTGGGTTGGGACTTCCAATACTATGTTGAATAAAAGAGGTGAGGGTGGGCATTCTTATTGCTAGTTTTAGAGAAAATGATTTCAGTTTTTCACTATTAGAATGATGTCATCTCTGAGCTTGTCATATATGGCCTTTATTATGTTAAAGAAATTTTCCTCTATACATACTTTGTTGAAAGTTTTAATCATAAGTGAATGTTGAAATTTGTCAAAATATTTTTGTGTGTCTATTGAATTGATCATTATAGTTTTGATTTGCATTTATCTAATAATTAGTGATATTGAATATTTTTTCATGTGCTTGTTGACCATCCATATGCAATTCTTGGAGAAATGTCTATTTAGGGCTTATGCCCATTTTCAAATGGTTTATTTATTTGCTGTTGAGTTTTATGAGTTGTTAGTATATTTCAGAGATTAAGGCCTTATTGGTTGCATTGTTTGCAGCTATTTTCTCCCATTCTGTATGTTGTGGGTTTTTTTTTTTTATGGTTTCCTTAGCTGTGCAAAAGCTTTTAAGTTTGACCAGGTTCCATTGGTTTATTTTTGTTTTTATTCCTATTGCCCTGGGAGACTGACATAAGAAAAGATTTGTATGGTTGATTTCAGAGAATGTTTTCCCTATGTTCTCTCCTAGGAGTTTGATGGTGTCTTGTCTTATGTTTAAATTTTTAAGCCATGTTGTGTTTATTTTTATGCATGGTGTGAGGGTGTTTTCTAGTATCATTGATGTTACATGCAGCTGTCCAGTTTTCCAGCATCCACTGCTAAAGAGACTGTCTTTTTCTCATTTTATATTCTTGCCTCCTTTGTTGGAGATTAATTGACCATAGGTGTCTGGGTTTATCTCTGGGTTTTCTGTTCCATTGGTTTGTATGTCTGTTTTGGAACCAGTACCACACTGTCTTGATGACTGTAGCTTTGTAATATTTTCTGAAGTCTGGGAGAGTTATACCTCCTGCTTGGTTTTTGTTCCTCAGTATTTCTTTGGAGATTCTAGGTCTTCGATTGATCCATATACAATTTCAGATTGTTTATTCAAGCTCTGTGAAAAATACCATGGGTAATTTGATAGAGATTCTACCGAATCTGTCATTTGCTTTGGGTAGTATAGCCATCTTAACAACATTAATTCTTCCATTCCAGGAGCATGGAATATCTTTTATTACATTTCTTTGAAACTTCTTTGCTTTCCTTGATTAATGTCTTATAGTTCTCAGCACATAAGCCTTTCACCACCTTGGTCAGTTATATTCCAAAGTATTTACATTTTTGAGATGAAATTTTCTTTCTTTATTTTTTTATATTCACTGTAATTTTCTTTTTTAAATTATTAAATGATTTTATTTGTTTCTATTATAGTTGATTTACAGTGTAGTGTCAATTTCTATTGTACCATGAAGTGACCGACTCATACATACATATGTGTATATATATATATTCTTTCTCTCACGTTATCCTCCATCATTTTCTATCACAAATGACTAGATATTATTCCCTGTGATATATCATATATATATATATATATATATATATATATATATATATATATATAGCAGGGACTCATTGCTTATCCACTCCAAATGCAATATTTGGCATCTTTAATCCCTAACCCCAGACTCCCAGTACATCCCACACCCTCCCCCTTGGCAAACCATGAGTCTGTTCTCCAAATACATGAGTTTCTTTTCTGTGGAAGTTTTACTTGTGCCATATATTAGATTCCAGATATAAGTGATATCATGTGATATTCGTCTTTCTCTTTCTGACTTTACTTAGCATGAGAGTCTCTGGTTACATCCTCATTGCTGCAAATGGCATAATTTTGTTCTTTTTTCTAGATGAGTATTATTCCATTGTGTATGTATATATGTATACCACTTGTTCTTAATCCATTCATCTTTTCATGGACACTTAGATTTTTTCCATGTCTTGGCTATTGTGAATAGTGCTGCAATGAACATATAGGGGCATGTGTCTTTTTCAAGGAAGGCTTTGTCTGGATATATGCCCAAGAGTGGGATTGCTGGGTCATATGGTAGTTCTATATTTAGCTTACTGAGGTACATTCATGCCATTTGCATAGTGGATGCACCAATTTACATTCCCACCAACAGTGTAGGAGGGTTCTCTTTTCCCCACACCCTCTCCAGCATTTCTTATTTATGGATTTATTAATGATGGCTATTTTGATTGGTGTGAGATGGCACCTCATGTTTTGATTTGCATTTCTCTAATAATCAGTGATGTTGAGCATTTTTTCATGTGCTTATTGGTCATCTGCATATCTTCTTTGGAGAAATGTCTCTTCAGGTCTTTTGTCCATTTTTCCATTGGATTGCTTGCTTTTTTTGCTTTCGAGTTGTATAAGTTGTTTGTATATTTTAGAGATTAAACCCTTGTCAGTTGCATCATTTGAAACTATTTTCTCCCATTCTGTAAGTTGTCTCTTTTTTATGGTTTCCTTTGAGGTGCAAAAGGTTGTCAGTTTGGTTAGGTACCATTGGTTTATTTTTTGCTTTTAATTCTGTTGCCTTGAGAGACTGATCTGAGAAAACATTTATAAGGTTGATGTCACAGAATGTTTTGCCTATGTTCTCTTCCACGAGTTTGATGGTGTCTTGTCTTATGTTTAAATCTTCAAGCCATTTCGAGTTTATTTTTGTGCATGGTATGAGGGTGTGTTCAAGTTTAATTGATTTAATGTGGCTGTCCAATTTTCCCACACCAGTTTCTGAAAAGACTGTTTTTTCCCCATTTTATATTCTTGCCTCCTTTGTCAAAGATTAATTGATCATAGGTGTCTGGGTTTATTTCTGGGTTCTCTATTCTTTCCCATTGGTCTGTCTGTCAGTTTTGGTACCAGTACCACAGTCTTGATGACTGTGGCTTTTTAGTATTGCATGAAGTCTGAGAGAGTTATGCCTCCTGCTTGGATTTTTTTCTTAGGATTGCATTGGCAATTCTGGGTCTTTTGTGGTTCCATAGAAATTTTTGGATTATTTGTTGCAGTTCTGTGAAAAATGTCATGGGTAATTTGATAGGGATTGCATTGAATCTGTAGATTTCTTTGGGTAGTAAGGCCATTGTAATGATATTAATTCTTCAAACCCAGGAGCATGGAATATCTTTCCATTACTTTGAATCATCTTTAATTTCCTTGATTAATGTTTTATAGTTCTCAGCATATAAGTCTTTCAACTCCTTGGTCAGGTTTATTCCGAGGTATTTGATTTTTTGGAGTGCAATTTTAAAAGGTATTGTATTTTTATTTCTTTTCTTGTATTTCTTTGTTAGTACAGAGAAATGCATCTGATTTCTGAATGTTAATCTTATATCCTGATACTTTGTTGAATTTGTTGATCAGTTCAAGTAGTTTTTGGGTTAAGGGTTTTCTATATATATGCCGGAGGCCCACTCCGGCAGCCAGGGAGTATACATCCAGATCAGGGAGGGACACGTGTCGGCAAATGTACATATGGAGACAGCCTCTTTGTCCCTTCTTTCAGGGCGCTGGACTGTTCAAACTTTATTGGCAACAGTGGTTGATTATATAGACCGTTTTTTTACTACAAATTACATTACAGTGTTAAAAGTACATTCTGTTTTAAGATCTCTATCTTAACTAAACTTAGTGAGTACTTTGAAGAGGCCATAAAACACAAGAATTTAGCATTTACAAACTTTGTTTGTAGACTGAGGCTTATCTTCAAAGCGTTATGGCAGGGAGACAGTGTAAGTAAATATAAACCAACTTAATTAAACTAGCTATCACTAAAAAGCTTTTAAAATCAAAGACAAAACTCACAGCTAGGTTTTTTGGATAAGATATGGCTAACTCCTATGGACCTCATTAAAATCCTAACTCTAAAGTTTACTATATAACTAGTTAATAGATAAACACTATGTTTTAACTAAGTTTGGATTTAAATAGGGGAAAAGTCCTTCAGAATGAAATTTTTATTATACTATTGTTGTAACTTTGTTAAGTCACAAATCACCACAGGAAAATAAGAATGGGAAATAAGAATAATAAGTAAATAATCAGTAAAGACTGAGGAAAACTGAATAACAAATAAAACAGCAGGAAAGTCTAGGTCACCCGAGAAACAATCCAAGTTCTCCAGCGCAAACATGGCAATTGCTTTCCCAGGAAAGCCCCAATTCTTCCCCATCAACATCAAAGTGAAAGCTGTGTAACCTGAGGTCTGCCCTCGGCTTGTACCATGCAGGCAGGCTTTTATCCTGACCAGAGGCCCACCTTCGGCATGCACCGTTCAGGTTAGCTTTTTTCCTGACCAAAAGCCCACCTTCAGCTTGTACCATTCAGGTGAGCTCCCTTTCTTGGTTAAGAACCTGCCTTTAGGTTTTTCTGCCATCAGACAAGGTCCTTTTTTTGAGTCCCTGCATTTTCTCAGCTCCCCGCATATATAGCGTTGTGTCATCTAATTATAGTTACAGTTTTATGTCTTCTCTTCTACTTTGAATACCCTTTATTTCTATTGTTTGTCTGATTGCTGTGGTTAGGATTTCCAATACTCTGTTGAATAAAATCAGTGAGAATGAGCATCTTTGTCTTATTCCAGATGTTAGTGGGAAGGCTTTCAGCTTTCCTGCATTGAGTATTATATTTGCTGTGGTTTTGACATAAATGGCTTTTATTATGTTTAGGTATATTCCCTCTATACCCACTTTGGTGAGAGTTTTTTTTCAAAAAGGGATGTTGGAATATGTCAAATGCTTTTTCTGCATCTATCGAATTGATCAGGTGGTTGTTGACTTCTCTTTTTTTAATGAGGTTTATGATGTGATTGCTTTGTGTATGTTGAACCATCCTTGTGAACCTGGGATGAATCCCACTTGGTCGTGGTGTATAAACTTGTTTATATGTTGTTGGCTTCAGTTGGATAAAATTTTGTTGGGAAATTTTGCATCTATATTCATCAAAGATATTGGCTTATATTATTCCTTTTTCGTAGTATCTTTGTCTGGTTTTGGTATTAGGAAATGGAGGTGTCATAGAATGTCTTTGGGAGTATTCCTTATTCTTCAAACTTTTGTAAAAATTTAAGGAGTATGAGTGTAAGTTCCACTTTGTAGGTTTGGTAGAATTTGCTTGTGAATCCATCAGATCCTGGATTTTTATTTGTAGGGAGTGTTTTTATTACATATTCATTTCATTTCTAGTGATCAATCTGTCAGCTGATCTGTTTCTTCTTTACCCAGTTTGGCAGGCTAGAATTCTCTAGAAAGTTGTCCATTTCTTCTAGGTTGTCAAATTTGTTGGCATGCAATTGTTCATATTATTCTCCTATGGAGTTTTGTATTTTTGCACTATTCATTGTGATTTCTCCCTTTGCATTTCTTATATTGTTTATTTGGTTTTTTTCTCACCTCTTCTAGGTGATTCTGGACAGAAGTTTTTCAATTTTGTTTACTTTTCAAAGAATCAGCTTTTGGTTTTATTGATTTTTTTCTATTGTTTTTCAACTCTTTTATTGATTTCTTTTCTGATCATTATGATTTCCTTATTTCTGCTCACTTTAGGCTTTGTTTGTTCTTCTTTTTCTAATTCATTTAGGTAGTGGGTTAAGTTGTCGATTTGAGATTTTTCTTTTTTTGCGGAAGGCCTGTATTGCTATGAATTTCCCTCTGAGCACTGCTTTGTGGCATACCATAGATTTCGAGTTGTTGTGTTTTCATTGTCATTTTTCTGAAGGTGTTTTTAAATTTCCTTCTTGATTTCCTCATTGTCCCACTGTTTTTTTTAGTAGCATGCTGTTTAGTCTCCATGTAGTTTGCTTTTCTCATTTCTTTTCCCATGGTTTATTTCTACTTTCATGACCTTTTGGTCAGAGAAGATACTTGAAATAATTTCTATACTCTTAAATTTGTTGATGTTAGCTTGTGCCCCAGTATATGGTCAAAAGTTGAGAATTTTCCATGTACACTTGATAAG
Source organism: Phacochoerus africanus (assembly GCF_016906955.1). Taxonomy (NCBI): domain Eukaryota; kingdom Metazoa; phylum Chordata; class Mammalia; order Artiodactyla; family Suidae; genus Phacochoerus; species Phacochoerus africanus. Next base: position 241,214,223 of record NC_062544.1, read on the forward strand.
AATGTGTATTCTGATTTTTTTGGATGTAATGTCCTGAAAATGTCAATTAAGTCTAACTTTTCTATTGTCTCCTTTAGGATCTCTGTTGCCTTATTGGTTTTCTGTCTAGAGGATCTGTCCTTTGATGTGAGTGAGGTGTTAATGTTTCATACTAATATTGTATTCCTATCAATTTCTCTTTTTATGTCTTTTGGTATTTGTTGTATGTACATTGGTGCTCCTATTTTTGGAGCATATATATTGATAATTGTGATATCCTTTTCTTGAACAAATCCTTTTACCATTAAATAGTGTCCTTTGTTGTCTTTCTTTATGGCCTTCATTTTAAAGTCTATTTTGTCTGATAGGAGTATTTCAACCCTGCTTTTATGTCTTGTCCATTGGGATGAAATAGCTTTTCCCATCCTCTCACTTTCAATTTATAGTTGTCCTTTGCCATAAGATGAGTGTCTTTTAGACAGAAAATTGTAGGCTTTCGCTTTTTTATCCAATTTGCCACTCTATGTCTTTTGATTGGAGCACTCATTCCATTGTCATTTCAGGTAGTTACTGATAAATATGTACTTATTGCCATTTTAAAGCTTGTTTTCCAGTTAACTTTATGTTTCTCTTTTGTCCCCCCCCCTTTATTTATTTATTTATTTTTGGTTGGATGATTTCTTTTTATTTTACACTTCTGTCATTTTCTTTTTAGTTTTTGTGAATGTAATGTTTTGTTTTGATTTGTGTTTGCCCTGTTTTTCCAGTACATTAATCCCTTCCTATCGTTGCTTGATTTTGCATGATAGTCATATAATCTTAAACACATTCTAACTAAAAAAGAGTCTAGATTTTCTTACTTTTCCTCCCCACGTTTTATGACTTTGAGGTCCATTTTTAACATCTTCCTGTTTGTCCTTTTGCTGGTCCATTTGTTTATGATCACTTTTACAATAGATTTTTTCCCCTTTTATATCCATATACTGGTCTAATTATGTGACTTTCTTTCAAATTTTGATTTCCTCCATCCTATTTCTGCTTCTTTTTTATTTAGAGAAGCTGTTTCAGTGTTTCCTTTAGAATGGTTTTAGTATTGCTGTACTCTTTTTTGAGAAATTGTTTTGTTTTTGGAGAAATGCTTTATTTCTCCTAATTTATTTATTTTTCTATTGAAAGGATATATTTATTTATCTATTCCACCTACAGTATGGGGACCAAGTTACACATACATGTATACATACTTTTTCGACTCATTGTTGTGTTGCAATGTAAGTATCTAGACATAGTTCTCAATGTTACACAGCAGGATCTCATTGTAAATCCATTCCAAGAGCAATAGTTTGCATCCCTTAACCCCAAACTCCCAATCCCTCCCACACCCTCCATCTCCCCCTGGGCAGTCACAAGTCTATTCTCCAAGTCCATGATTTTCTTTTCTGTGGAAACGTTCATTTGTGCTACATATTAGATTCCAGTTATAAGTGATATCATATGGTATTTGCTTTGTCTTTCTGACTCAGTTCACTCAGGAAGAGAGTCTCTACTTCCATTCATGTTACTGCAATTGGCATTATTTCATTCTTTTTTATGGCTGAGTAGTATTCCATTTTGTATATATACCACATCTTCCTAATCCAATCTTCTGTCAATGGACATTTGGGTTGTTTCCATGTCTTAGCTATTATGAATAGTGCTGCAATGAACATGCAGGTGCTTGTGTCTTTTCTAAGGAACATTTTGTCTTTATATATGCCCAAGAGTGGGATTGCTGGGTCATATGGTAGTTCTAAGTATAGATTTCTAAGGTACATGCATACTGTTCTCCATAGTGGTTGAACTAGCTTACATTCACACCAAGAGTGCAGAAAGGTTCCCATTTCTCCACACCCCCTCCAGCATTTGTTTTTGTGGACTTCTTAATCATGGCCATTCTGACTGGTATGAGGCGGTATCTCATGGTAGTTTTGATTTGCATTTCTCTAATAATCAGTGATGTTGTGCATTTTTTTCATACGTTTGTTGGTCATCTGTATATCTTCCTTGGAGAATGGTCTATTCAGGTCTTTTGCCCACTTTTCCTTTGGGTTGTTGTCTTCTTTGCTGTTGCATTGTATAAGTGGTTTGTATATGTTAGAGATTAAGCCCTGGTCAGTTGCACCATTTGAAACTATTTTCTCCCATTCTGTAAGTTGTCCTTTTGTTTTCATTTTAGTTTCCTTTGCTGTGCAAAACTTGTCAGTTTGATTAGGTCCCATTGGCTTACTTTTGCTCTTATTTCTCTTGCCTTGGGGGAATGACCTGAGAAAATATTACAAGACGCCATCACCCTCCTGGAAGAGAACATCGGCAAAACATTCTCTGACATGAACCTCATGAATATTTTCTCCTAATTTAAATGATATTCTCACTTGGTAGAGTAGTCTAGGCTGCACTAACAACAAAGTATGAGAAAAGGGATTTAAGGAAACAATCCCATTTACCATTATATCAAAAAGAATAAAATACTTAGGAACAAACATACATAATGAGATAAAAGTCCTAACATACATAAGGAGATAAAAGTCCTATAATTTTAAAATTATGAATCACTGATGAAAATGAAGAAAGTGCAAACAAGTTGAAAGATATGTCATGTTCTAGATGGGAAAATTTATATTTTTTTCATTTTTAAAGTTTTACTGAAGTGTGTTTGATTTATAATGTTACGATAATTTTCTGTCCAACCAAGTGATTCAGTTATACATGTACATACATCCATGTTTTTTCAGATGTTTCCCCATATAGACCATCACAGAATATTGGGTAGGTTTCCCTGTGCTACATAGCAGGTCCCTGTTAGGCACCCATTCTATATACCTTAGTGTGCATATGCTAGGCCCAAACCCCTGTTATATCCCTCCCCATCCCACATCTGGCCTCTTTGTGAAGCATAAGTTTGATTTATAGTCTGTGAGTTTGTTTCTATTCTCCAGATAAGTTCATTTGTAATTTTTTTTCCTATGATTCCACATATGTGTGATATCCAGATGATGTCTGTCTTTCACTATCTAACTTTGCTTAGTATGATAATCTCTAGATCCATCCATGTTTCTGCAAATTGCCTTTTTGTTATTTTTTTATGACTTAGTAATTTGCCATTGTATATATGTATCATATCTCCTTTATTTATTCCTCTATTGATGGACATTTAGGTTCTTTCCATTGTCCTGGATATTGTCAATAGTGCTGCAATGAACATAGGGGTGCATGTATCTTTTTGAATTACAATTTGTCTGGATATGTGCCCATAAGTTGATTGCTAGATGAAATAATATTTATTTTTTGAGGACACTCCATAGTATTTTGCTTACTTTTTGTACCAATTTACATTCCCCCAAGCAGTGTAGGAGAGTCCTATCTTGTCTGCACCCTTTCCAATATTTATTATTTTTAGACTTTTTGATGATGGCCATTCTGACCAGTGTGAGGTGATAATAAAAGGTGAGATAAGTCAAAGACATATACTCTGTGATATCACTTATACTTGGAATCTGAAAAATACAACAGAGTAATGAATATGACAAAAAAGAAGCAGACTCACAGATAAAGAGATCAAACCTGTGGTTGCAGTTGTCATGGAGGATCAGCATAGGGGTGGGAGTACAAATTATTGTTATAAGATATAGTATTAGGATATATTGTATAACACAGGGAATATAGCCAGTATTTGTAACAACTGTAAATGGATTGTAACTTTTAAAATTATATATAAAATTATGGAGGACAAGTTTGAGAAAATTGGGAAAATTTCATACGTGAATGTCATACTTGTTTGTTAAATAACTTAGGGATGGTAATGATATTATGACAATATAGGAAATGTCTGTCTTCTTTTGAGAGGTATATTAAATTATTTATGGGAAAACTATCATAATATATTCATACAGATACACACACTAAATATACACACATTTTTGTGGATAGTTTACCAGTCAAAATTAAAATGTTTACACTTGTTTAATCCTGACTTTGAAAATCCATCGGGATTCTCTTAACTTTGCTAAATTTAAAATTTTTCGAGTACATTTAGAAGAAAATGTCATTGATTCACATCATTCTTGAATCTTTGCTCTACTTTCCTATCCACTTGACAGCTTTATTTCTTGGTAGTTATCTTCTCATACTTTTATGTCTTTATGCTATGTACTGTATGGCTTGGTGGTTAAGAACATGGATTACTTGAGTTTTATTCCTGAGCTTTACTTTTAGTAATTTCTGTGGATAAATTATGGAATACCTCTGTCCCTCATATTTATAAAGTGGAGTTATACAAAATTAAAATAGGGTCGTGAAGGTAAAATACAACAGATGTGATGAATAATTACTGAGGAAAAGTAACATGTAAGCTAAAGAATGTCATGATGAATGTTTTAAATAAAGTATAAAATTGGGATATAGGAGACATGAATATATAAATTAACATTTATTGAGTTATGGAAAATATATCTCTTCCAAACAAGGTTAAACAGAAGATCTGTTGTGCTATAAACCCAGATGAATAATTAATTCCAGTGACTCTGGGTGTATTTCTCTGTGATTGACTCAGTATGCCCTCCATTGTGTATTGGCTTCATCTCTGGTCTTTTTTTCCCTCTTAGAGAAAATGACATAGATTGTGCCAGATTTCAAATCCACATACTATAATATTGAGAGGAGAAACACTACCTCTTTGTGGAGTCTTTTTTAATAAAGGATATATATTTCCCAGAAATTTCCAGAGAATCATCTCTTTTGTGTCATTAGCCCCAATGAGGTCACATATTCTTTCCTCATCAGACCTCTAGGATTCAGTAATGCTAAGTGTTGGTGTGAGTGGTACAGAAAATTTTGGTATCTTTTGCAAAGGGTAACTAAATCAATGCAAGTCTGAAAACTAAAAATATCCCATGAGGTAGAGAGTGAATATAGGATGTACAGCATCCCTGCAATCTAGAGCTTCTTAAAATATTTGATATCTGGATTCCTCATCATTCATAAATTATCTTATGACCACAACGTTCATATGGATTATACCTATCAATTTTTATCATATTAGAAATTAAAATCTAGATGCTGATTTGTATTAATTAATTGAAAAATAAAAATAATAAGCCTGGTACATATTTACTTACATAATTATATTAAAAATTATTGCAGAAAATATTTATTGAATGGCAATATATTAAGCACGTTGTTAAGTACTGGTGATATGAAATCAATTATATCCTGTTTGATATTCACAGGAAGAAAATAGGCCTTAGTTTTATTATTCAATGGTTACAACTCACTATGTTTTTTCTTTAAAATGTGCTCCTAACTGTGAACTCCTCTCCTTTTAGGGTATTTTCTAGGTTAAGTTCTCCCCATCTAATACATGATTTGTTGAATTTAGTCTCCTTGCTTCAGGGCTTTCACTTTTATCAATTGCAAGTTCAGGTTATGAAATGTAAAGTATTTTTCCTATGCTCCTAGAAGGGTTTAGTGTCTGATTGTTTTGAGATAATTTCATATTTCTTAGGGTGGCATTTGAGAGACTTAGTAACCTGATTGGCTTCCCCTCTTTTCCCCTTATTCACCACCAGCTCTCACAGTTTTGTCAGCTTTATGACCCTGTTCCACTGTTCACCTCCTTCATCCCCATTCCTAGGCTACACTCATTTCCATAACATTGACTTCAATAAAAACCATTTCTGTTTTCCCAGAAATATCATTTATCTTGTTTTTAAGGCATATTTTGCTTCTGATGCTACTTAAGTGCTAAATAATCCAGGCTGCAAGAATCTCCATTTTCTGAACTCCTAAGCATGTGGGGTGAAAAGGAATAATTGATTGAAATGCCAATTATTTTCCAAACCTTGATGAATTTTGGAAAAACCCTCAATTTAAATAGCATGAGATTTTTACTGATGAAAACCATGAAAATTAACATCTAATAAACTGGTGAGTAATGTATATGAAAAATCTAGCTTAGAAAGCAAAAAAGCCAAGAACAGGTTCTTAGGAAACAATTTTTTATTTCATATATTATAGATATAAGGATCAATAAATATTATTATTTAGATGTTTAAATTTTTACTATTTTTTTCTGCATCATTCATGCCTAATCAGAACATCCAGCTTTTAGGTAATGCTATGCATATATCAGTAGTTTATGTTACAGAGTTCCCATTGTGGCTCAGTTGTTAATGAACCCAACTGATGTGGGTTTGATCTCCGACCTCACTGATCGGATAAAGGATCTGGTGTTGCCGTGAGCTGTGTGGTAGGTCACAGATGTGGCTTGGATCCTGTGTTGCTGTTGCTGTGGCTTAGGCTGGCAACTGCAGTTCAGATGTGATCCCTAGGCTGGGAACATCCATATGCTGTATGCATGGCCCTAAAAAGCAAAAAAAAATTATGTTGGAGCTAGTTCAGGTGTGGTGGTACTCTTAAGAACAAGCAGGACAAATAATAATATCAGAGACAAAATGTTTTATTTAAGTGTATATTCAGGAATTACACTGTCATATATGATGATCAACCATTCAAACTACGTGAAAAAATAAAATCCATAGTGATGTCAATACAAGTAGCATCATCTTCAATACAGTTTTATAAACCACCAATCAATATAGAGACACTATAAATCAGAGAACTTGAGAGAAAATAAATTAATTCTAAAGAGGAAAATGTTCTGATTAAAAATATATATTTCTTTGATTTCATATTCAAAGAATCTCTTGAAAAAGTCAAAATTGAGAATCAAATTGAAATATACAGTTCACTTCCATCAGATGTTGTTGCTTAAGAGGGGACCAATGTTTGAGAATTTATGAAATGGGGGACTTTGTAAGATTATGCCTTAGGATTCCAGAAATTTGCAAAATGTATTAAGTGGAGGTAATCTTTATATGTAATGATTTAATTCCTAGAATATGTTGAAGTTGTTGAAAATTGCAACTTACTATACTCTGAAACATAGTAATGAAGTGTAACTAATTACACCCTGACACAATTGTGACCTCAAGGGTAATTTTTTAGCTCACTCCTCATGAAACCTAGTATCTTAGATTTTGAAATACCATTTACATTTGGTAAATTGATTGTTACATCATCGTGTTTTAGTAATTTAATGTTATATATGAAATATCCATTTTCTACATCCTCAGTGCACTTGATTTGGAAAAAAAGTTTAATCAGATTAAAATCAGTTATCCATATGGGATAATTGTTTCATAATGCTATGAAATCTTCATAATTTTTTTGGTAACATTTATTACTTCCTTATTTCTTAGGCTATAAATAAAAGGGTTTAATAAAGGAATCACAAGAGTATAAAAAATAGCAACAGGTATATCTTTATCTCCTTCATTCCTGGAATTTGGTCCAATGTACATGAAGAAAAGAGAACCATAGAATATGGAGACAGAGAGAAAGTGGGATGCACAAGTAGATAGGGCTTTGCCTCTGCCCTTGTTGGATCTCATTGTGAAAAATGTGAAAAGGATGAAAAGGTAAGAGATTATTACTATGGTAATAGTGAAGATTGTAACTGATGAACCAAAGATAAACACCATCAATTGATTGATAGAAGGGTCAACACAGGAGAGTCTGAATAATGGAATAAGATAACAAAAAAAGTGATTAATTTGATTAAACCTACAGAAAGCTAACCTAAGGAGAAACCCTGTATGAATCATGGGATGCATGTTTCCAGCTATATAGGCTCCTGTGGTCATTTGAAGGCAGAGTTTCTTGGACATCCTGGTGTGGTACTGCAGTGGGTTGCAGATGGCCACATAGTGATCATAGGCCATTGCTGCCAGGAGAAAGCAGTCTGCAGTTTCAGCAAGGCAGAGAAAATAAAATTGTGCCATGCATTCATAGAGGGAAATGATTCTGTCCTTAGAAAAGAAGTTCTGTAGCATCTTGGGGGTGATGGCACTGGAACAACAGGAATCCATCAGAGCGAGGTTGCCCAGAAAGATGTACATTGGTGTATGAAGACGAGGCTCAGTAAATATCAGTGCCACCAGGCCAAGGTTTCCCACCATGGTGATCAGGTAGATGGTAAGGAACACCAGAAACAGAATGGTCCTCAGCTCTGGGTGATTACTAAATCCTATGAGGATAAATTCAGTTGTCAAGGAGTGGTTATCCTCAGTCATATCCACATTCTCTGTTGACATGAGATCTGTGGAGGTAAAAGATTTGAAATTAGAGTATGTCTAAATTTTCCCTTCAGTTTTTCCTCTGTGAGGAGTGGAGCACTTTTTAAAGTTCCTCCAATTTCCTCTGGTATACAGGAACACACACCTATAGGGGAAATTCATTTCTGTGTAATATAAGTTTTTAAGGTCTTGGGTCTGAAACCCAGGATTCCCAAAAATATTTTGTTAATTCTAGGGATTATGCTTACAATAGAAAAACTTTTATTTATGAATTTATGAAAAAGACTCTACCTATCTAAGGTACCAATAATGATTCAGTATTCCAAAATAATGTGTGTCAATTTTTATATTATTGTACCTTAAGCTAAATATCAAATATTTTTATGTGTGTTTGTGTATATGTACATACATATACACACATTTTTTTAATTGAGCAACATTTTTATATATTCTTACAGGAGAGTGAATATTTTAATAATGTAAACATATGTTAAATTTATATCTTAGGAATTGCAAGGAAATCACTAAGGATGAAGAGTAGACTGTTAATCTTTAAAGAAAATTACTTTGGAATGCTAAGAAAATAAATACCCTTAGGTTATAACCTATTTGATTTCTTTTCCCAGTTTCATGCTAAATCTATTATTTTTTTGAGTGTGCCCAGATAACTAAATCCTTTCCTCCTTTATGTAAAGTATAGTTGTGATATAATGATACCTATTAACATTTCCTCAGGGCCCCAGACTACACCAATATCCATTTCTTCAAGTATCAAGAGTATCTTATATACCCAACACAATCTAGAATCACAGTGTACAATCTAACATTCCTTTTTTCATATGTGCATGCACAATTTCCTTTTTTATATTATTGATGGTTTTCTGTGACTTATCCTTCTTATAACGGATGTACAATCATATAGGGAAAAAGAAGCATGATTGATTCCAGTCATACTGCTAGTCCAGTAGCCTGGGATGAGTCAATTTGTTTTCAGTATCCCATCAATGATCCATAGTGAACTATTTGCTATCTGCAAATTGAGACAATTTTGAAGAAGAGCTTACAAAGAAAATTATTCAAGATTCATTGTTTAAAAAATCCATATATCTTTATTCTACCTGAATTAATATTTTTCTGCTTCCTAAAAAAAATTATGATAGATTTTCTTAAGTATGTCACAGTACAATAAAAGCTAATATATAAAAGTAAGACATGCTTTATAAATTATTTTCTATCACTTAAAAATAGACTCTTTTAAATTTTTATATGATTTGTGACAGAAATTTTGTTTTCTTTTGAAAGTCTATCTTCTTACTATAATTTATTGATCTACAAAACATTTTGAGTGTCTATGCACATAAATTTTATAGTGAAAATGTTTTACACCAATTTCAAAGTATAAGCACTGATGAAAAGTTTTATTTTTTGTTTTAAAATATTAAACTTATGCCACTTCATTATTCACCCAAAATAGAAATAACTTTCTATGTGCATACCTGAATTATATAAGACAATTATAGTCTGCTCTTACCTGTATATTTTGAAGTTCTACCTTTGAATCAGAGGTCAGCATGAATTGCAATAAATTTTTTCATCCTTGTTTCACATAGTCTTTGTTTTTGAGGATAACATAGCAAGCATGTTAATTAAATAGTTGAAGTAATCAGTAAAAAAAATATTAATTGTTAATATTAACAGTTAAATTAAACTAGAATATTCTTCTTACCCAGATTTCACTGAGAAGTGTTTTGAACACGTTATTTGGTTTATGGTGTTGACTATTAGAATTTCAGAATATAAACCTTGGTCTCTAAGCATTTGGTATGGAAAGAGTATGTCTGGGAAACTACTGGTAGGTCAGTGACAATAATTATTTTCCTTACAATGCAAATTTAAATTTACTGTCAGATGCTAAAGGGATTTCCTTATAATGACTTCAGTGTATTTCTATGGAGAGATTTGGTCACTAATATATACACTACCTGATGTTAATTAAAGATAACACGTGGGGAGTTATTTTTGTGTCCCAGGGAACTAAGAACTGGGCATAGTGTCTGTGAGGATGTGGGTTGAATCCCTGGCCTTGTTCAGTGGGTTAAGGATCTGGCGTTGCCTCAGGCTTCAGTGTAGGTCACAGACACAGCTCAGATCCAACATTGCTGTGGCTATGACCTAGGCTGGCAGCTGCATCTCTGATTTGACCCTTGGCTGGAAATTCCATAGGCTTCATATGTAGCCCTAAAAAGAAACAAAAAGATGGCCTGTGAAAAAAAATGTGCTTAAAGCTAAAGACGCTCATTAAAGACACTAAGGCAATTTGAAATCATCTTTCTGATTCTAATGTAATTGACCTCATTTTTACAATTCATTTCATTCTTTGTGTAAACTATAAAAGGAGTGGAAGAGTATTGCTAGCACCTCCTACTGGAGGAATTAATATGTTTATCAGATTAATATTGTTTATGAAATATTTAAATTTGGAGTAGATACTAAAAGGTATAGAAGATTCAGCCAGGTTATCAAATTCTTCACTCTGAGTTGAATGTGGAACCATGTCCTACAAAACCATTTTTGGAAATTTGGTATCATTATTTAGTCCCACATATGAATTATGGAGACATTTCTTTTAAGTCTACACCAGTTGCTTTTGTCTTTATTATGTTTATTCTCCCCTTTATTCTAGTAATTACTCTCCAATATGATATATTTATTTCTCAGAACCTCTATAATCAGTCACTCCCTTATCAAGCCAGTATTTGGTTAAGAGGGAAGAGATGTATCTATTACATTCATTCCTTATTTCCAGCACTTGAATAATATGAAGCACTTTGTAGTGCTCAACAAATATTTATCCAATGAATGAAAACAAGATTTACTCTCTTGCTCAAGTATTTTAAATCATCTTTGATTAGTTTTCAGACAAGTTTTTTTTTCATATTTTGTCATATCAGATGCTGCACAGTCTGTCTTACCTCTCACCTGGCTTTCTTCCTCTCACCTTAGGGCACTTGGCCATTCACATCCCTTCACTGCTCCTTTGTGCACCTGCTTCATTAATTTGCTCATGTTTCTTCATCTAAAACACTTTCTTCTTCCTTTCATCCCAATCCTGCTTATCCTTGATCTCAAAACGTATCTCCTTGAGGACTTTTCCAGATTCTTTGAATGAAATTGATTTCCTTTTTCCTGATCTCCATAGTAATTACCTGCTTTTATAATGCATTTACCACTTTATCAAATGTGAATTTTGTATGTCTTGATTGTAAAAGTCTTGGATAAATATCTTTAAGTCACCAATCATGTTATACATCTTTTGGGATTCTAACAAACTGAGCTAGATTCTTAATACTGACTACATTGAATATTTCAGTTCTGTTGAACCTTAAGTATTTATAATACATAGGGTGTTGAGAGAGACCATGTAGAGAATGAGCACAGGATAAGGAGGTCTTAGATTTTAGAAATGTCTCCTGACAAGAAAGAAGCTCATGATCTACTGGGGAGAAATACACTGGTATTGGTAACTCTCAGGCAATCCATTTGTTATATAAAAAAGGGTAAAATATGCTATATGTGAATATATTTAAGGCAGTGAATAGAGATCTGGAGAAAAAAGAAATTTTTCTAATTGAAAGTATCATTTCAGATGAACCTTTTAGGATAAGGAGGATTATAATATATGAAGCAAGTGTGGAAAAGAAGCAACAGAATGCAAGCATATCATAAAATCCTGGATGCTTGAAATAGTAAAACCTAATTAAATCTAGGTAGTAAGTTAGATTAACTGAAGTTTATTCATATATGATGTAGGAGACACTGAAGATAATATAAAGGGATTGGGAAAACTTCTTGGAAATTGTGCCATTTGGGTCCTTCCCTGCTAAATCACTGGACCTTCTCTCAGTAGGGTGGTAGAAAATTCTAACTGCCAACTCCAAAGAACATCTATCTATCTTAAAAACACCAATCTGTGGTGTTTTATCCTATCAAAAGTCTTCTCACCTCTGTTTCTGTGATAAGTCACTGCTTTTGTCCTCCTGACTGTTCCCTCTCAGGCTTATCTGCTGGGTTATGTTTCTCTCTTTGCTTTTAAATGCTTGTGTTCCCCTTGGATATTTACATGACCACCCTCTTCTTTCATTCTATAGTTTCCCCCAGATTATCTTATCTACTTAGATATTTCAACTTCTGATGGCTTCTCTAAATGAGAGTTCCAGACCATTTCTGGTATATAGTCATATGAAAAATCACTGGGAGTATTTTTTAAATATATATATTTTTACCTATGAATAGGTAAATGTGCCATTATGCTAAAATATTATATGTTATAAAATATGAAAGTAGAAATTAAGAATGACCTAATAATGAAATGGTATTAACATTTTAACTTATGTATTAATGGTATAAAATGTTACTCCTGCTAACACTATTATTAATTTATTAATAATCATATTCAGAAAAAGAAATGTGATGATATATATATATATATATATATATATACATTATTCAGAGTATCTTAGCTTAGTGCTGTGTTCCAGCATTTCCAGAACTTGTTTGAATTTATTTCTAAGTATTTCTTAATGTCTGACACAGTTGAAAAGATGTAATACACAGATACATCTGCTCAAATGGGGAAGAATACAAGTTTTGACTGGGTTTCAAAGCAAGATAGAGTTCTCCTGCCCATCTAAGCTGCGAGGTAAACAGCCCTAATTTTTTTTAACATGTAATTGAGTATTTTTTTGATCTTTTCATTACCTGTTGCAATCTTCTATCTACCCCATGTCCAAGACCTAGCCTAAGTAAAGCAAAATATGTATATGCAAAAGAATGAAATACCTGTCTGAACATTGTTCACATTCTGGTTAATGGCACAGGGAAATCAAGCTATAAACATAATCAGAAACAACAGTGATGTAACACAAAATGTATTATCTTTGGATTTCTACATATTCCTCCTCTTAACATGAAGAAACAACCTTTTATAAGGTGTCAGGGGAGGTTCTGTGAAATTATTAATATGATTTTCTGTATTTTAACTTTTCCCTTAATAAATTACTTGTTCCCAGTAGGCAGGGACAATCATGAATCTTTACATACCCATGTGGAACATATATTAAGACTTCAAAATGTGATTGAGTCTTAGTTCTGTAGTGTCAGGTACCTTGTATGTATGTATGTATATATGAATGTATTTATTTTATATTGAAGTATTGTCGATTTACAATGTTGAATTTGTTTCAGGTGTATAGGAAAGTGATTCAGTTATGTATATACATATATCCATTCTTTTTCAGATTCTTTTCCCATAGAGATTATTAGTGAATATCCCCTGTGTTAACAGTAGGTCCTTGTTACCTATCTGTTTTATATATAGTAGTGTGTATATGTTAATCTTAACTCCTAATTAATGCCTCCCCTCCAACGTCTCACTTTGGTAACCATAAGATTGTTTTCTATGTCTGTGAGTTTGTTTCTGTTTTGTAAATAACTTCATTTGTATCATTTTTATTAGATTCCATATATAAATGTTATCATATGATATTTGTCTTTGACTGACATTTCATTTAGTATGATAATCTCTAGGTCCATCCTTATTTCTACAAATGGCAATATTTCATTCTTTTTTATGCCTGAATAATATTCCAATTGTATATATGTACCACATCTTCTTTATCCATTCTTCTGTTGATGGACATTTTCCTTGCTTACATGTCTTGGATACTAAACCTTTTAAATTGTGCTTTGTAAAAGTTTGTTTCCCCTCTTTTTCTTATTGCCACCATTTGGTTATTGTTTAGTATTGCTGTATTCTTTTAGTTTTTGTTTGTGGGGAATTTTTTATTTCTCCTTCTATTTTAAATGGTAATTTTGCTGGGTAGAGTATTCTAGGCTGCAGATTTTTTCCAATTTACAACTTTGAACATATCTTGCCACTGAGCTCTGGCCTGTAGTGTTTCTGAAGAGAAATAAGTAGATAGCCCAATGCATGTTCCTTCATAATTAAGTCTTCATTCTTCTCTTGCTACCTTTAGAATCCTATCCTTACTTTAACTTTTTCCATTTTTCTTATAATATGGGCCTGTTTGGGTTCAGCTTGTTTGGGGCCCTCTGTGCTTCCTATATCTTCTTATCTGTTTCCTTTAGTTTTGAAAGTTTTCAGCCATGATTTCTTCAAATATACTTTCAATTCCCCTTTCTTTTTCTTCTATTTATGGGATCCCTATTATGTGTAGATTGGCCCATTTTTATATTATCCCATAGATCTCTTATATTGCTTTCATATTTTTTCATTTGGTTCTCTGTCTGCTGTCCTGATTGGGAGATTTCCATTATTCTATATTCCAAGCCACTAATTCATTCCTCTCCATTATTCATTCTGCCCTTTAGCCTTTTACTTATTTTGTATCTCTGAAAATTAATTTCTAATTTTTTTCTTATATTTTTTAGTTCCTTTCTAAAGTAATCTGCATTAAAAAAAAATAGGAGTTCCCATCATGACAGTGGAAATGAATTTGACTAGTAACCATGAGGTTGCAGGTTCGATCCCTGGCCTTGCTCAGTGGGTTAAAGGTCTGGCATTGCCATGAGCTGTGGTGTAGGTCACAGACAAGGGTCAGATCTGGCATTGCTGTGGCTCAGGTGTAGGCTGTCAGTTATAGCTCTGATTAGATCCCTAACCTGGGAACCTCCATCTGCCACAAGTGCGGCCCTAAAAAGACAAAAAGACAAAACATAAAATAAAATAATCTGCATTACTGTTTATATCCACCATTATTTCCTTAAGTATTTTCATTTTTTCTTTTTGAATTCATTGCCTATCAGGCTACAGAGGTCTGTTTCATTGTTTGCTACTTCAGGTGAATTCTCCTGTTCTTTTAACTGGGAATGGTTCCTGAGCTTCTTCAGTTTGCTTATATTTTTCTTTTTCTCTGAGTTGGAGGGCTACTTCTATGCAAAAGCACCCCTTTGTATTTTTGGAGGCTTACTGTTTATTTTTGGCATAGGAGTTTGGATATTTGCTGTCTCTCTACTCAGTGTGACCAGGCTATTATCCAAATGATAGGGCACTGCATGTGTTTCTAGGGAAAATGAAGCAATAGGTAGGTCTAGTAGTCACTGCTTTTGGGCCATGCCCACCTCTGGAGTCAGAGGTAACTGTATTGGTTTGCTCCTGCCACCTGCAGACCACACATCCTTTTCTTACAGAAGCTCCCTTTTCCACTTAGTCCACACAGGAATTGTTGTACAGGTTTCTCCTAGTTGCAAGGTCCTGGAAAGTGACACTGATCAGGTATGTGTAGTTGGCCCTGGAGCATATGGCAGAGAGAACAGCAGGGATAGCGTGTTCCCAGAGGAGTGAAAACAACAACAGATGGTCCTCTGTTGCAATGCCCTCTTCTTTGATAACCTCTGAGATGACTGGGGCACATGTTGTACCTGTTCACAGACACCTAGTAGTGGCAGGCCATGCCCCACTCTTGTTTCTGAGACAACTGCTGAGGTTCATCCCCATCACCAATAGATTATGCAAGAGTCACCATGTCATGCTTAGAGCACTCCATTGCCCTTAGCCCACACAAGATAGGCCTGATCTCCCATAGCCTAAACAAGTGGCACCTCATCACACATAGCCTGAGCCAGACTTGCCCCAATCTCTGAGAGTCCATGTGAGCAGGGAAAGATATACCTATGGTGGTCTGCCCCTCCTCCTTTCACCCTCCCCAACAATGGGGCTTTGGTTTTCCTATGGGCCCAGACCTCCTCCTGAGTTCCCTTGGCTGTGGCATTCTGCTCCCCAACTTGTGCTGCACTGCTCTCTAGCCCCTCAGGATGTCTCCACACAGCCAACCCTAGTCCTCTTCCCTGAACTGACCTCTGAGGCCTGAGTCTTTGTGCCAAGTCTGTAATTCAGAAAGATACATGCACCCCTATGTTCATTTCAGCACTATTCACATTAGCCAAGACAATGGAAACAACCTAAATGTCTCCAAGGTCACCCCTCCAAGGTTGAGCTACATAACTAGCGTATATGCACATAAAAATACAAATAGTAACTTAGACAAAATGAGGTAGCAGAGAAACATGTTCCAATTGCAGGAAGAACATTAAGTCCCAGGAGATGAATTAACTGATATGGAGGTAGGAAATCAACCTAAGATAGTGTTCAGAGTCATGATCATAAAATGGATCAAGTGAGAAGAATGGATGCAAAGAGTGAGAAGTTAGAATTATTTATCAAAGATTTAGAAAATATAAAGAACAACTAAACAGAGGCGAATAATGCAATGATTGAAATGAAAAACGCACTAGAATCAATAGTAGGCTAAATGGTACAGAGGAGTGGGTCACGATCCTGGAAAACAGACTAGTGGCACAACTGCCAGTGAACAGAATGAAAAAAAAAAGAACAGAAATGAAGACAATTTAATAGACTTCTGGGACAACATTAAGCAAACCATTTGGATCCATAAGGAAGTGAGAAAGGGGCTGAAAACATATTTAAAAACATTATAGCTGAACATTTCCATAACCTGGGAAAGGAAATTGTCACCAAATTCAGGAAGTACAGACAGTCCAATATAGTATGAACACCAAGCAGACTCACCAGTATACAACATAAATAATATGAAATAAGTTAGAGAAAGAGATTAAAATCAGTGAGGGAAATTCAACAAATAATATACAAGAGAACTCCTGTAAGCCTATAAGCTTATTTTTCAATCAGAAGTCTATAGGCTCGAAGGGTGTGGCACAATATATTAAAAGTATTGAAAAGGAAAAATCTACAACCAAATATGCTCTAATAATCAAAGTTCCTGTTCAGATTTGTTGGAGTGATCAAAAGCTTTACAGACAAGCAAAATATGAAAATATTCAGCACCACCAAACCAGCTTTACAAAAAATACTAAAGGAATTTTCTAGTAGAAAAAGGGCCATGACTAGAAAGAAAAAAATTACAAAGTGAAAAGCTGAATATGCAATAAAGGTAAGAAATCATCCACACACAAAGCTAGTGGAGAGGTAAAAAACAAATTAGTAAACTCATCTATGTCAACAATAAGCAGTTAAGGAATACATAAAAAAAGGTGTAAAATATGATATCAAAAACAGTAATTGTGAGGGAGGAGGTTTGAAAAAATGCTCAACATTGTTGATTATAAGAGAAATGCAAATGAAAACTACCATGAGATACCACCTCACACCAGTCAGAATGGCCATCATTAATAAATCCACAAATAACAAGTGCTGGAGGGGCTGTGGAGTAAAGGGAACCCTCCTACACTGTTGGTGGGAATGTAAACTGGTACAGCCACTATGGAGAACATTCTGGAGATACCTTAGAAATCTACACATAGAACTTCCATATGACCCCGCAATCCCACTCTTGGGCATCTATCCGGACAAAACTCGACTAAAAAGAGACGCATGCACCCACATGTTCATTGCAGCACTATTCACAATAGCCAGGACATGGAAACAACCCAAATGTCCATGGACAGATGATTGGATTCGGAAGATGTGGTATATATACACAATGGAATACTACTCAGCCATAAAAAAGAATGACATAATACCATTTGCAGCAACATGGATGGAACTAGAGAATCTCATACTGAGTGAAATGAGCCAGAAAGACAAAGACAAATACCATATGATATCACTTATAACTGGAATCTAATATCCAGCACAAATGAACATCTCCTCAGAAAAGAAAATCATGGAGTCGGAAAACAAACTTGTGGCTGCCTGATGGGAGGGAGAGGGAGTGGGAGGGATCGGGAGCTTGGGCTTATCAGACACAACTTAGAATAGATTTACAAGGAGATCCTGCTGAGTAGCATTGATACTCAGCAGATACTCATGCTGCAACAGAACAAAGGGTAAGGAAAAGAAATGTAATTGTAACGTATACATGTAAGGATAACTTGATCCCCTTGCTGTACAGTGGGAAAATAAAATTAAAAAAAAGAATTAAAAAAAATAAAAAATACATTTGAATTCTAGATATAAGCAAACTATAACAATAATTGATATAAAACAGCAATCTCAATGGTAAAAAAGTGAAAGCATTTCCTCTAATATCCAGAGCAAGACAAGAATGGCTACTCTCACCAATTTTTTCAACATCGTGTTGGAAGTCCTAGCTGCATCATTCAGAGAAGAAAGAGAGTAAAGTGATCCAAATGGCAAAGGAAGAAGAAAAATTGTCACTTTTTGTGGATGAAATGATTCTATACGTAGAAAATCCAAAAGATGCCACTGGAAAACTACTAGAGCTTTTCAGTGAACTTAGAAAAGTTGCAGGGTACAAATTAATAAGAAACCTTTTTCATTTCTTTATACTAAAAACAAACTGTCAGGAAGGGAAATTAAGGAAGCAGTCCCATTTACTATCATATCAAAAATAGAAAAATATTTGGGAAACAACATACATAAAGAGGTAAAAGTCTTATACGTGGAAAACTATGAAACAGTGATGAAGAAAACCAAAGATAGCACAAACAAATGGAAAGATATACCGTGTTACTGTATTAGAAAGATAATATTGCTTTTTCATTTTTAAAAGTTTTATTGAATTATGATTGATATACAGTGTTGTGATATTTTCTGCTATATAACACAGTGATTCATTTATACATGCATATGGGCATCTGCTCTTTTTCAGATTTTTTCCCCACATGGACCATCACAAAATACTGGGTAGAGTTTTCTGTGTTGCAGGGCAGGTCACAGTTAGTCATTCCATATACCTCAGTGTGCATATGCCAAGCCCAAACCTCTGGTCCATTCCTCCACACCCTTATCTGGCCACTTTGGTAACCATAAGTTTATTTTCAATGACTGTGAATCTGTTTCTGTTATGCAAATAAGTTCATTTGTATCCTTTTTTGTAATGTTCCACATATAAGTCATGTTTGTCTTTGAATATTAGACTAACTTCACTTAGTATGATAATCTCTAGGTCCATCCATGTTGCTGCAAATGGCATTATTTCATTTTTTCTATGACCATATAATATTCCATTGTGTATATGTAATACATCTCCTTTATCCATTCCTCTGACGTTGGACATTTAGGTTGTTTCCATTGTCTTGGCTATTGTGAATGGTGCCTAAATGAAAATAGGGGTGCAAGTATCTTTCTGAATTACAGTTTTGTCTCTATATATGCCTAGGAGTGGGATTGCTGGATCACATGCTAGTTCTATAATTAGTTTTTGAGGAAACTCCATAGTGTTTCCCATTATGTTTGTACCAATTTACATCCCAACCAACAGCGTAGGAGGGTTCCCATTTCTTCAAACACTCTCCAGCATTTATAGTTTGTAGACATTTTGTGGATGACCATTCTTACAAGTGTGTGGTAATAATCACAAGTGAAATAAGCCAAAGACAAATACTCTATAATATCACTTATACGTGAAATTAAAAAAAATACATCAAAGTAAGTGAATATGATAAAAAAGAAGCAGACTCACAGATAGAACCAACTAGTTGTTACAAGTGTGAGGGAGGGGCAGCTTAGGGTTTGGATAATGGGGGTATAAAATATTGGGTATAATGTAGGCTATTAGGATGTATTGTATAACATGTGGAATATACCCAATATTTGTGATAACTCTAAATTTAGTGTCAAATTTAAAATAATAAAGAAAAATTGAAGAGGGCAATTTTGAGAAAACTGGGAAATTTCAGATGTGAATGTCACATTTGGTGTTGTTAAATTACTTATGGGACCTAAAGTTTAGCACAGGAAACTATATACAATGATTTGTAATTAACTATATGGGAAAAGAATATTACCTCTGTGTGT
Source organism: Phacochoerus africanus (assembly GCF_016906955.1). NCBI lineage: Eukaryota > Metazoa > Chordata > Mammalia > Artiodactyla > Suidae > Phacochoerus > Phacochoerus africanus. The sequence continues at coordinate 241,234,188 of NC_062544.1, forward strand.
ATGAGTGTGTGAGTATTGTGGGTCTGTATACATATTATGAATATATGTATACTTACAAATGTACACACACATATAACTGAATCACTTTGTTGTACCCCTGAAACTAACACAACATTGTAGATCGAATATACTTCAATTTAAAAAAGATAATGGCTATATTTACTGTGGTACCCATCATATCTCTACTGCTTATATATTTAATGCATAGTAGTTTGTATCTGTAAATTCTACACCCCTAATTTGTCCCATCACCTCTTCCCTCTCTATTTTTGTAACCTCTGGTTTGCTTTCTATATCTGTGAGTGTGTTTCTCTTGTGCATATATTCGTTTGTATTATGTTTTAGATTCCACATATAAGTAATGTCACATACTGTCTGTCTTTCTCTTTCTGACAGTTTTCACTAAGTATAATATTATCTAGGTCTATCCACATTGCTTTAAATGGCTGAATCTCATACATTTTCATGGTTGAGTAATTCCATTGTGTTTGTGTGTTTGTATGTTTATATGCACTTATACATACCAACCTTCTTTTTCAATTTGTTGATGGGCAATGGGTCACTTCCATATTTTGGCAACTGTAAGTAGTGCAACTATGAATATTTGGTTCTTGTGGGTTTTGTAATGGGTATTTGCATTTCCTTTGGATATATTCCAGGAATGAAATTGGTGGATCACATGGTAGCTCCATTTTTAGTTTTATGAGTCACCTCCTTTCAGTTTTCAATGGTGACTGGAGCAATTTACATTCCACCAGCAGTATTCAAGGATTCCCATTTGACCACATACTTGCCAACATTTCATATCTGTGAAATTTTTTGATGATAGCTATTGTTAAAAGGGTGAGGTGATATTATTTTCATTTGCATTTTTCTAACAGTTAATGATATTGATATTCTTTCATTTGCCTGTTAGCCATTTATATCTCTTCTTTGGAAAAATGTCTATTCTGGTCTGCCCGATTTTTGAATAGGTTGGGTTTTTGTTGTTGATTCGTATGAGCTGTTTGTATATTTTGGATATCTGTCCTTTTTTGGTCATATGCTTGCAATTTTTTTCATTCAATAGATCATTTTTTTCATTGTGTTAACTGTTTTCTTCTTTATGAAGAAGCTTTTAAGTTTAAGTATATCCTCTTTGCTTATTTTTTCTTTTATTTATTTTGACTTAGGGGAGGTATAAAATATAGCTATGGTTTATATCAAAGAATATTCTCTTCTGAGGGTTTTGTATTTTGAAGTCTGACAAATCTTTAATCAGTTTGAGTTTATTTTTATATGTAGTATGAAAAAATGTTCTAATAGTCTCTTCAATAACTGGTGCTTGGAAAACTGGACAGCCACATGTAAAAGAATGAAATTAGAATACTTCCTAACACCATACACAAAAATAAACTCAAAATGGATTAGAGGCCTAGATATAAGACCAGATAATATAAAACTCTTAAAGAAAAACATAAGCCAAACACTCTCCAATATAAACCACAGCAACATCTTCTCAGATCCACCTCTTAGAGTTATGACAATTAAAACAAAAATAAACAAATGGGACTTAAAATTTCTTCACAGCAAAGGAAACCCTAAAAAAAAAACAAAAAGACAACCCGCAGAATGGGAGAAAATCTTTGCAAGTGAAGCGACTGACAAGGGATTCATCTCTAAAATTTATAAACACCTCCTGCAGCTCCATAACAAAAAAAAACCCAAATAACCCCATCAAAAAATGGGCAGAAGATCTGAATAGACAGTTCTCCAAATAATACATACAAATGGCCAAAAAACTCACAGAAAGATGTTCAATATCACTAATTATTAGAGAAATGCAAGTCAAAACCACGATGAGGTGCCACTTTACATTGGCCAGAAGGGCCATCATTGGAAAGACTACAAATGCTGGAGAGGGTGTGGAGAAAAGGGAATCCTATTATACTGTTGGTGGGAATGTAAATTAGTGCAGCCACTATGGAAAACAGTATAGAGATTCCTTAGAAAACTAAAAATAGAGTTACTATTTGAACCAGCAATCCCACTACTGGGCATCTATCCAGAGAAAACCATGACTCAAAAAATATATATATATTCCAATGTTCATTGCAGTACTATATACAATAGCCAAGATATGGAAACAACCTAAATATCCATCAACAGAGGAGTGGATAAAGATGATGTAGTACATATACATGATGGAATATTACTCAGCCATTAAAAGGAAAGAAATAACAGCATTTTTAGCAACATGGAAGGACCTAGAAATGATCATGCTGAGTGAAGTCAGTAAGACAGTGTGACACCAACATCAAATGCTATCACTTACATGTGGAATCTAAAAAAAGGACACACTGAATGTCTTTGCACAACAGATTCTGACTCAACAGACTTTGAAAAACTTACGATTTACAAAGGAGACAGGTTGGGGGATGGAGGGATGGGCTGGGGGTTTGGGATGGAAATGCTATAAAATTGGGTCATGGTGATCATTGTACAACTATAATGCAGTAAAATTCATTGTGTAATTAAAAATACAAAAAACAACAAAAAGCAGTAAAGTGATTTATCAGCCTTGAAAAATAAATAAATAAATTTCACTGGAAGTTTTATTTAGAGCAGTTTCAGTAGAATGACAAGGACATACACTATAATGCCAAGACTAGACAAGTGTTTCAATAAGACGACTTTAGCAGCAGTGAATATAATGGCTCTAGAAGGAGGTAATAAAGCTAATCCAGAGCAGTTGCCATGGTGTTGGATAGAAAGTGCCTGTGGCAATAGGATTTACCAAGTAGGTAGATATGTGTGACAGAGAGGATGAAGTTCAGGAAGGCTTCAATATTTTAATCCAGTATGACTGAGAAGACTAAAACCATCAACAAAATTAGAGTTCAGGAAGATAATTTTTTGCTTGTAGAAGATAAGGAAAGAGGGTTGAGTTCTGAATTGGATGTGGTGATTTGAGTTATATATGGTATGTATAAGAGAAAGACAGTGTTCATATGGAGATTTTCTGAAGGTGGCTTTTATGGCTCTACAGCTCAGGGAGGACATCTAGGTTAGAGACAAAGATCACTGAGCTTTTCTCATAAAAATGGAGTTTGGAATCATGAGGAATCCTGGAATAGCTCAAAGAGATACTGAGAGTGAGAAGAACAAGAAAACAATGGGAAATATTTCATTAAACATGTAACATAGGTGGAGGCACTGAAGAAAACAGGGAAGGAGTGATCAAAGCATAGCAGGAAGACTTAGGATAATTCAAGAAAGTAAAGGATAGTGTAGGTTTAGATCAAGGTCATTAGCCAACATCATTAAGTCAGTCATAAGCAAGGAAGCAGGAAGGAGACAAAAGACTTTTGGGATCTGGGTTTTTTTACCTCCTGTTTTGTATTGAAAAATACTTTTTAGAATATTTATTGTAATATGAGATTTATGTTGTCTTCTATGTTTTTTCCCCTCTTTTCAATTTATCCTTTTGTATGGAACTTAATGCTTAACATTGTTTAATTCTCTGTCATAGCTTTCTTTTTTCTTTTTTTCTTTTTTTATTACTCAAATGAATTTATCACATCTATAGCTGTATAATGATCATAAAAATCTGATTTCACAGGATTTCCATCCCACAGCCCAAGCACATCCACCCACCCCCCAAACTGTCTCCTCCAGAGACAAAAGTTTTTCAAAGTCTGTGAGTCAGCATCTGTTCTGCAAAGAAGTTCAGTTTGTCAGTTTTTCAGATTCCACATGTCAGTGAAAGCATTTGATGTTGGTGTCTCATTGTATGGCTGACTTCACTTTGCATGATAGTTTCTAGGTCCATCCATGTTGCTAAAAATGCTGGTACTTCGTTCTTTTTAATGGCTGAGTAAAATTCCATTGTGTATATGTACTACAATATCTTGATCCACTCTTCTGTTGATGGACATTTAGGTTGTTTCAATATCTTTGCTATTGAAAAGAGTGCTGCAATGAACATTGGAGTGCATGTATCTTTGCGAGTCGTGGTTTTCTCTGGATAGATGCCCAGGAGTGGGATTGCTGGATCAAATGGTAGTTCTATGTTTAGTTTTCTGAGGACTCTCCATACTGCTTTCCACAGTGGTTGCAGCAACTTACAATCCCAACAACAATGTACTAGGATTCCTTTTTCTGCACACCCACTGCAGCACCTAGTGTTTGTACACTTTTGGATGATGGCCATTCTGGCTGGTATAAAGTGGTACTTCATCGTGGTTTTGATTTGCATTTCCCTAATAATGAGTGATGAACATCTATTCATGGGTTTTTTGGCCATCTGTATGTCTTCTTTGGAAAACTGTCTGTTTAGATCTTCTGCCCATTTTTTCATGGGGTTGTTTGTTGTTTTGGTATGGAGCTGCTGAAGGTGTTTATAAATTTTGGAGATTAATCCCTTGTCAGTTGATTCACTTGAGAAGATTTTCTCCCATTCTGTGGGTTGTCTTTTCATTTTTTTTAGGGTTTCCTTTGCTGTGCAGAAACTTTTAAGTTTGATTGGGTCCCATTTGTTTATTTTTGTTTTTATTGTCAAAACTCTGAGAGGTGGATCTGAGAAGATGTTGCTGTTGTTTGTGTCAGAGAGTGTTTGACCTATGTTTTCCTCTAAGAGTTTTACAGTGTCTGGTCTTATATCTAGGTCTTTAATCCGTTTTGAGTTGATTTTTGTGTATGGTGTTAGGGAGTGTTCTCATTTCATTCTTTTGCATGTGGCTGTCCAGTTTTCCCAGCACCACTTAAGGAACAAGCTGTCCTTTCTCCATTGTATATACTTGCCTCCTTTGTCATAGATTAGTTGGATTTAGGTGCATGGGTTTAATTCTGGGCTTTCTATCCTGTTCCGCTGATCTGTATTTCTGTCTTTGTGCCAGTACCATGCAGTTTTGATGATTGTTGCTTTGTAGTATAGTCTGAAGTACCAGGAGCCTGATTCCTCCAGCTCCATTTTTCTTTTTCAGGATGTCTTTGGCTATTCTGGGTCTTTTGTGCTTCCAAACAAACCTTAAAATATTTTGTTTGAGTTCTGTGAAAAGTGTCCTTGGTAATTTGATAGGGATTGCATTGAATCTGTGTATTGCCTTAGGTAGTATATTCATTTTGATAATATTAACTCTTCCAATCCACGAGCATGGTATATCTTTCCATCTATTTGTGTCATCTTTGATTTCTTTCATCAGTGGCTTGTAGTTTTCAGAGTACAGGTCTTTTGTCTCTTTAGGTAGGTTTACTCCTAGGTATTTTATTCTTTTGGATGCAATGGTAAACGGGATTGCTTCCCTAATTTCCTTTTCTGCTCTTTCATTGTTAGTGTATAGAAATGCCATCATTTTCTGTGTATTGGTTTTGTATCCTGCGACTTTGCCAAATTCATTGATGAGCTTTAACAGTTTTCTGGGAAAGTCTTTAGGATTCTCCAGGTATAGTATCATGTCATCTGCAAATAGGGATAGTTTTACTTCTTCCTGTCCAATTTGGATTCCTTTTATTTCTTTTACTTCTCTGATTGCTGTGCTTAGGCCTTTCAAAACTATGCTGAAGAGAAATGGTGAGGGTGGACATCCTTGTCTTATTCCTGACTTTGGTGGGAATTCTTTCAGCTTTTCACCATTGAGAATGCTGTTAGCTGTGGGTTTATCATATATGGTCTTTATTATGTTGAGGTAGTTTCCCTCTCTTCCCACTTTCTGAAGGGTTTTTTCACAAATGTGTGTTGGATTTTGCCAAAGGCTTTTTCTGTGTATATTGAGAGGATCATATGGTTTTTATTCTTCAGTTTGTTAATGTGGTGTATTACAATGATGGATTTGCATATATTGAAGAACCCTTGCATTCCTGGGATAAATCCCACTTGATCATTATGTACAATCCTTTTAATGTATTGTTGGATGCGGTTTGCTAGTATTTTGTTGAGGATTTTTGCATCGATGTTCATCAGTGAAATTAGCCTTAGTTTTCTTTTCTTTGTGGCATCTTTGTCTGGTTTTGGTATCAGGGTGATGGGGGCCCCATAGAATGAGTTTGGGAGTATCCCTTCCTCTGCAATTTTTTGAAATAGTTTCAGAAGGAGAGGTGTTAGCTCTTCTCTAAATGCTTGAGAGAATTCGCCTGTGAAGTCATCTGGGCTCTGGACTTTTGTTTATTGGAAGTTTTTAAGTCACAGTTTCAATTTCAGTTCTTGTGATGGGTCCATTCATCTTTTCTATTTCATCTTGATGTAGTATTGGAAGATTGTACCTTTCTAAGAATTTGTCCATTTCTTCTAGGTTTTCCATTTCATTGGCCTATAGTTGCATATAGCAGTCTCTTATGATCCTTTGTATTTCTTTGATGTCCGTTGTTACTTCTCCTTTTTCATTTCTAATTTTATTGATTTGAGTCCTCTCTCTTTTTTTCTTAATAAGTCTGGCTAAGGGTTTATCAATTTTGTTGATCTTTTCAAAGAACCAGCTTTTCGTTTCATTGATCTTTTCTGTGGTTTTCTTTGTTTCTATTTCATTGATTTCTGCTCTGATCTTTATGATTTCTTTCCTTTTACTAACTTTAGGTCTTGTCTGTTCTCTCTCGAGCTGCTTTATATGTAAAGTTAGCTTGTTTATTTGAGCTTTTTCTTGTTTGCTGAGGTGGGCTTGTATTGCTATAAACTTTCCCCTTAGAATGGCTTTTGGTGCATTCCATAGGTTTTGGAGTGTCATATCTTTGTTGTCATTTGCTGCCAGGTATTTCTTAATTTCCTCTTTGATTTCTTCAGTGATCCACTGGTTGTTTAGTAGCGTGTTGTTTAGTCTCCACGTGTTTGCATTTTTTGCAGTTTTTTTTCTTGTTGTTTTTTTTTCTTGCTGTAGGCTTCCTGATGGGAGGGACTGATGCTTGCCCACTGGTGTGTGGAGCCAATTCTAATCCCTCTGGTGGGTGGGGCCTAGTCTCTGGATGGGATTAGAGGCAGCTGTGTGCCTGAGGGGTCTTTAGGTAGCCTGTTTACTGAGGGGCAGGGCTGTGCTCCCAGGTGGATTGTTGTTTGCCCTCAGGCTTATCAGCAGCTGACTGATGGGTGGGGCCAGATTTTCCCAAAATGGCCACCTCCAGAGAAAGGCACACTGCTGAATATTCCCAAGAGCTTTGCTTTCAATGTCCTTCCCTCACAACAAGCCATGTTCACCCCTGTTTTCCCAGGATGTCCTCCAAGAACTGCGGTCAGGTTTGACCCAGATTCCTATGGAGACTTTGCTTTGACCTGGGACCCAGTGCATGTGAATGTCTGTGTGCACCTTTTAAGAATGGGGTCTCCATTTCCCCCAGTCCTGTGGAGCTCCTGCACACAGCCCCACTGGCCGTCAATGCCAGATGCTCCAGGGGCTCTTTCTTCCAGTGCCACATCCCCACTCATGAGAGTTTGATGTGGGGCTCAGAACTCTCACTCCTGTAGGTGCATCTCTGTGAACCAATTAGTTTCCAGTCTGTGGAGCTTCCCACCCAGGAGGTACGGGGTTGTTTATATCATGAAATCGCCCCTCCTACCTCTTGATGTGTCCTCCTCTTTTTCTTCTGGAGTAGGATATCTTTTTTAAGGTTTCCGGTCCATTTGATGAAGAATGCTCAGTCTTTAGTTGTGAATTTTGTTGTTTTTAGGAGAGAAGTTGGACTCCAGTTCTTCTATTCTGCCTTCTTAATCCTGTCTCCTAAAACTTAATACATTTTTGAAAAAAATTTTAGTTTATCTTAAGTGGCTATCTTCTATCATTATTTAATGATCTAATAGAAATATTGAGCGATTTGTCTTATATGAATTCTGCTGTAGTATGTTTTGTTTTTTCCATAATCAAATATTAAAATAATGACCTGGCTGAAAATTTTATTTATTTATTTTAAAATATTAAATATTAACCACTTAATTATTCCACCAAGCAAGTTCCTGAATTATTTAACATAGTTACCTTGTATCCTTACCTGTGTATGTAAATCTGACTTATAATCAGACAAGGTCAGAGTGCTTTGAGGTTTGAATCTCATTCTAGTTTTCTCATATCCCTCAGTTTTGAGAAGAGCTAGAAAGATAACTAAGTAGTTGAAATATAACAAGTGCAAAATACTTTAGATAGTAAATATTAATGGATGCTAATATTCAATTTAAAAAAAATTGAAGTACTTCCCTTACCTAGATTTCACTGAAGAGAGTTTTGTAACACCTCATGTTTGCTTTATGGTGTTGAATCTCATAGAATTGCAGAATATACTCCTTAGTCTCCAAAATGTTTGGGATTAAAAGAATGAAAACATGGGCAAAAACAAATAGGTTAAGTTTGATAATTATGTTCCTTACAATAAGTTAAAATACTTCATCAAGTCTTTAGTGATATCTTTGAAAGGATATCGGTATATTTCTGTGGGGAAATTCAGTTGCCAACAAACATCAGGTTGCTCTGTGAGATAAGGAAACCAAAGCAAATTACCTTCACTAAGTTCACTAAGAGCATTTGATGATCACTTCTGGATTATTATGTAATTTAACTCATTTATTTATATATAATGATTTTTGTTTTTTTCATTATTGCTGCTTTAGAGTGTTTTGTCAATTTTCCACTGTACAACATGGAGACCCAGTTATACATACATGTATAGATTATTTTTTCTCACATTATCATGCTCCATCACTCATTTTTAAATTATGTTTATTATTCTGCATAAGAGCCATATGAACAGGAAAGAGTCTTATGTTGGCTTGACTTTTTTTCTACTAGAGGAATTAACATGGGGTTATGGAAAATGATTAGAATTTTGAAAGGAGACCACAGTCTCTGATAGGTTATCACAGGGTTTCTGTGAGTCAATTATTTGCAAAACATTGGAAACACTGATATTAGTTGGTACCGTATTTGGATTACCTAGGTGGTTCTCCCTACTTATCAAATTTCCCCAGATGCCTCTATCTTTTTTACTGTTTTCCTCCACATCATGCAACTAATCACTTTTTAGAATAGTACATATTTACTTATTAGTATACTTATAGCTAGTCACTCTCTTCCCCTCCCCCATCTCTAGCATATAGGATTAAAAGGGGAATGGAGTTCCCCTCGTGGCTCAGTGGTTAATGAATCCGACTAGGGACCATGAAGTTGCAGGTTCAATCCCTGGCCTTGCTCAGTGGGTTAAGGATCTGGCATTGCCATGAGCTGTGTTGTAGGTCGCAGATGTGGCTTGGATCCCACGTTGGTGTGGCTGTGGTGTAGGCTGGTGGCTACAGCTCCAAATGGACCCCTAGCCTGGGAACCTCCATATGCTGAAGGTGCGGCCTTAGAAAAGGAAAAATAATAATAATAAAAAAAAGGGGAAGGATTTCTCCTCTATGTTAATTCTGTATTTATAACACCATGATACTATGTGGTAATTTACAGTAATCAACAAATATTTATGAGATGAAAGAAAAAATTTATACTCCCCTGCCCAAGAATTTGAAATGGTCTTTCATTAGTTTTCAGACAAATCCATTTTTGGATTTTGGTATTACAGATGCACCACAGTCTGTCTGTACCTTACATGTGACCTTGATTTCTTCTTCTTCCCTCAGGAACATGACCCTTGGCCATGTTTGTCCCTTTATGCACTTGATTCATTAATTTACTCATAAAGTTTGCTTGAACTAAAATATCTTTTTCAGCCTCTCTTTTCATCCCAATCTACTCATTCTGGATTTCAAATCAGATCTCAGTGGGGACATTCCTAGATCCTTTAAATTAAATTGATTTAGCTTTTCCTTATTGTCTTAAAATTACCTGCTAAAATGCATTTATTGTTTTATCATGTGTTCACTTTTTATGTGTTGACTTTAAAAGTATTAGCTTGATATACAAAAGTGATTGATCATGTCATAGATATTTTGGGCTCCTGACAACAAACTGAGCTAGATTCCCAATATACGCTACATTGATATTTAAATTTTCAGTTCTGTTTAATCAAATACTAAAAAAAAAATATAGTATGCCAGAAGAGATGGTGGATAGGATGAGCACAAGAGAAGTGCTTAGCTTTTAGAAATGGCTCCTCACAAGAAGCTCAAAATCTAGTGGGGAGGAAGACACTTGTATTTCCAACTAAAAGCCAATTCAGCCTTATTAAAAAGTATAATTAGGAGTTCCCATTGTGGCTCAGTGGTTAACGAATCTGACTAGCAACCATGAAGATGCAGTTTCAATCCCTGACCTTGCTCAGTAGGTTAAGGATCCAGCATTGCCATGAGCTGTGGCATATGTTGCAGACTTGGCTCAGATCCTGTGTTGCTGTGGCTGTGGCCCAGGCTGGGAAGTACAGCTCCAATTAGACCCCTAGCCTGGGAATCTCCATATGACACGGGTGCAGCCCTTAAAATAAAGTGTAATTAAAGTGCTATATGAAAACATGGTGAAGGAAGTGAATGGAAATGTGGAAGAAAAAAGATTCTTCATTGGAAATGCATTTCAGATGAACTTTCTGGATTGGCAGGATTGTAGTAAGTGATTCACTGGAGGGAAAGAAGAAGCCTAGCGGACACATATGATAAAATCTTAGAAGCTTGAATGGTGCAAAAGCATTTCACAAAAATCTTGGCACCATTAGAAAAGGGAGAAAAAACCAATGAATGCGAGTCTAATAACTAAAAATATATACTAAAATAGAGAGTGAATACAGAACATACAATATCCATCTAATTCAGAGCTTCTCAAAATTTTTATTTTATAGATTTCTGTTTGTTCATAAAATGTTAGGACCCTAAAGAGGTTTGTATGGATTCTATTGATCAGTATTTATAATGTTAGAAAATAAAACTAATAATTTTAAATGGAATTATTTATTAATCATTAGAAATAAAATAAATAGCCAATTAATTTATGTAATTTATATAATTATATTAAAAACATCCTGAAGGAAATGTTTATTGAATGGTTGAGTATGTCAGGTACTTTTTAGTATGAGTGATATGAAATCAGTTATGACATGTTTGAAATTCATAGGAATATGATAGACCTTCATTTTATTATTCAATGGTTGCAACTTGCTATGTTTTCCTTTAATGTTTCTCATGTCTGTGCAACCCTCTCCTCCTCTCTATTTTCAGTTCTCCTCATCTAATATATGAATATATGAAATTCTTCTTGCTTCAGTTCTCTTTACAGTCAGTTGCAAGATCAGATTTCTGAAGGACACAACCATATTTTTATGCTACTGAAAGACATGTCTGATGGATCTAAGATAAATTCAGATTCTTGAGGGTGTCATTTAAGATTCCCAGTAACTGCTTCCTCACTTCGTCCCACATTTATCACCAGCTTTCACCAATAGTTTTGTCAGCTTTCTCTGTCCATGGTTTACCTTCCTAATCCCCATGCCCAGTGCCACACTTATTTCTGTAAACATTGACTCTAGTTTTATTCAATGCTGTTTTCCTCTAAATATGAAAATTTCCCTCATTTTTAAGGCACAGATTACTTCTGATGCTACTTAACGACTAAATATCTCCAGCCCATAAAGATCTTCATTTTCTGAACTCCCTAGCATGTGAGGGAAAGGAAAGTATTGATTCAAATTCTTGCTAAATTCTAGGACCTGGAATAACTTGGGAAAGTTCCCCACTCTGGCCAAGTATGAGACTTTTACTGAGGAGAAGCATAAAAATAATATGTAATTAATTGGTTGGTAATAATATATGAAAGATCTACCTAGTATGTAACTAATAATAATGAATAATAGGTTCTCAGTAAATTTTTTTACTTGAACAACTCAAAATTGAGAATCATATTGAAATACAGGCTTTAAATCTGTCACACCCTGTTGCTTCAGAAAGGATTAGCATTTTTATAGCCCAGAGTATTATAGCCATCATTATAAAAACTTTTAATGGAGTATAATCTGTAAAAATGCTGAATCTCTATTGCAAACACCTAAAAGTAATATCATATTGCTCATAAACCATACTTTCATAATAAAGTAAATGAAAAAGAAAATATTGATATTTGGGAACTAAAATTGTGGGGGAGTCTGTAAGATTATATCTTGAGATTCAAGAGATTTGCCAAAAGTATTAAATGGAGGCTTCCTTTGCATGTTACAACTTCTATTCCTAGAGATTGTTGGATTTGTTGAAAATTGTACCTCATTATACTCTGAAGCAAATAGTTACTAGTGTATGTCAAAACACCCTGATACAATGCATGTCTTTAAGAATAATTACTTAGTTCACCCCCTGGTGGAACCCAGTAGCTTAGATTTTGAAATACATTTTACCAGAATTACTCCTTTCTAAGCTTGTTAATTTGACTCATACACCAATGTGTCTCAATAATTTAGTATTTTATATACAAAGTGGCCATGTTCCACTTTCATAGTGTTCCTTGATCTTGAAAAAAAGTTTAATCAAATTAAAACCAGTTGTCCACAGGTCATGGTATTTGTTTCAGAATGTTATGCAATCTTCATCATTTTTTTCATAACATTTATTACTTCCTTATTTCTTAGGCTATAAATAATAGGGCTTAAAAATGGAATCACTATAGTATAAAAAACAGCAACAGCTTTATTTTTTTCTTCTTCTTTAACTGAATTTGGTCGAATGTACATGAAGATGAGAGAACCATAGAATATTGAGACAGAGAAAAAGTGGGATGCACAAGTAGATAAGGCTTTCCCTCTGCTTTTGTTGGATTTCATTGTGAAAATTATGAAAAGGATGAAAAGGTAAGAGATTATTACTATGGTAATAGTGAAGATTTGAATGAACCCTGTAAAGATTAATATCATCAATTCATTGATATAAGGGTCAACACAGGAGAGTCTCAATAATGGAAGGACATCACAAAAAAAGTGGTTGATTTGATGCAAACTACAGAAAGTTAACCTAAACAGAAACCCAACATGAATCACGGAGTGCAGGTTTCCACATATGTAGGCCCCTATGGTCATCTTAATACATAGTTTCTTTGACATCATGATGTGGTACTGCAGTGGGTTGCAGATGGCCACATAGCGATCATAAGCCATTGCTGCTAGGAGAAAGCAGTCTGCAGTTTCAGCTAGGCAGAGAAAATAAAATTGTGCCATGCATTCATAGAGAGAAATTATTCTGTTCTTAGAGAAGAAATTCTCTAGCATCTTGGGGGAAATGGCACAAGAACAACAAGAATCCATCAGAGCGAGGTTGCCCAGAAAGATGTACATTGGGGTGTGAAGACGACGCTCTATGAATATCAATGCCATCAGACCAAGGTTTCCCACCATGGTGATCAGATAGATGGTCAGGAACACTACAAACAGAAGGGGCTTCAGTTGTGGATGATTAGTAAATCCCGTGAGGATAAACTCAGTTGGAAGGGATTGGTTATCCCCAGTCATCTCTGTCTTATCTGTTGAGACAGGGATTATGGAGAGATAGAAGATTTTTATTTAGAATGTGTATAATTTTCCTTTCTAATTTTTATTTTACAAAAAAGAGAAGAGATTTTTCTTCAATCTTTTCCTATTGTCTTTGCAATACAGGTACATAAACTCCTGGGGGGACATTTGTTTCCCTAACATGTCAACTCTTATGACCTCAACTCTTACACTCTGGATTTGTGAGACTATTTTGATAATTCCAGGGAGGATGCCCACTGTAAAGTGGTTTGTCTTTATGAGTTATTGTAAGTGTAGAGTACAAGCCCGGGGTATCTATATTTGGTTAAGTGTTCTCAAATAAATTTAATTTCAAGTTTAAAGATTAGAAATTTTAAGTCAATTTCCTATATATATATATATTTAATTTCAAGTTTAAAGATTAGAAATTTTAAGTCAATTTCATATATATGTATATAATATTAAAACTAAGCAAAAAGTTTTCATGTGAATATTTGAAAATAACATACATTTGACATACTACATTTATATCTTAGGAATTACATGAAGGTCATTGGTGATTAATTAGAGGATGATTCAATTTTAAGAAAGGAAACTTAGAGAGCTAAGGAATAAAACATGTATTGATTACCAAGTCTTTATCTTTTCATTCAGTGACACACCCATTTCTATAAACACTGACCATACCATTATTCCTGTTGAGTTTTGCCCAGATATTATTTTTTTTTCTTTTTAGGGCTGCACTGTGGCATGTGGAAGTTCCCAGGCTAGGGGTGGAAACAGAGCTATAGCTGCCAGCCTCACAGACACAGCAATGAAGGATCCAAGCTGTGTCTGCAACATACAGCACAGCTCATGGCACCTCCAGATTCTTAACCCACTTAGTGAGGCCAGGGATTGAACACACATCCTCATGGATGCTTGTTGGGTTCGTTAACCACTGATCCATGACAAGAACTCTTTGCCCAGATATGTAAATCTTTCCCTTCCTTATACAAAGCATAATATATAGTATACAGTATTAATAGTATACTACATATGTAATATATATGTATAATGCTACTTAATAAAGTTTTAACTAAATACCTCAGAGTACAATGATATCTATTTTTATAGTCTTGAACATGTTTTCTCTATCAAACACAATGTACAATGCCTTATGCATAATCTCTGTTACCTTGTTTTATAGGTGTATGCATAGGAACTAGAGAGATGTTCTTCCAAAAATTATCAAATTTCAATAGGCACATGAAGAGATGTTCAGAATCACTAACTATTAGAGAAATGCAAATCAAAATCACCATGTGATATCACCTTACATCTGTCAGAATGCCTATTATCAAGAGGACAAGTGATAACGAGCTGGCAAGGATGTGCACAAAAGGGAATGCTTATACACTCTTAGTGGGACTATGAATTGGTTCATTCACTACAGATAACAATGTGAACATTTCCCAAAAAATTAAAACTAGAACTACAGTGTGATCCCCAAATCCCGTTTTTGGGCTATATCCTCAAAGGAAATCAAAGTAAGTTATCCAAAGAAAACTCTGCACTCCAGTATTTAATGCAGCATTATTCACAATAGTCAGGATATAGAAACGCCTAAATGTCCATTAGAGGATGACTTTGTAAAGAAGGTGTTTTATATAAATACAAGGTAATATTTTTCAGCCATGAGAAAGAATATAACCTGCCATTTGGCACAACATGAATGGAATTTGAGGACAATAAGTGTGATAAGTTAGAGAAAGAGAAGTATAGTGAGATGTATTACGTATATACATAGTGAAACTCTTGAAAACAGTATAAAGTTATGGTTACCAAGGGATGGTTTTGTGGGAATAAGAGAAATGTAGTTTAAGATGACAAATTTACAACTGATAAATAAGCCCTGTACAACTGATAAATAAGTCTAATGTACAGTACAGTGGATGTAGACAAAAGTATTTTTATAATCATCAACTTTGCTAAGGGAGTACATTTCAGTTATGCTCACCACAAAAAGAAATGACATTTATGTGATGTGGTAGAGTGCTAGCTAATGTTGCAGTGGTAAACAAATTGCCACGTCCAAATGTCTCAAATCCATATGTTGTATATCTTAAAGTTATGGAATGTAATATGCAAAGTGTATTTCAATGGTACATTTATATATGTATGTATAAAAATAAAAATAGAAATTTAGGATCTTCCTCTATCTCAATTGACCCATCTATATGTCTGTTTCTAGGTACTTGGGTAAGATTTTCTTGAAATACATCACAGTAGATTACAAGCTAATGACTAGAAATAAGCTTGCCCTTATGCTTTAGTTTTTTTTCTAACACTTAGAATAAGAGAAAACCCTTTACATCTTAATGCAGTTTTTGAGAGTAATATTTGATTTTCTTTGAAAGGCCTTCTTCTACCATTTTTAGTGATCCTCTAGGACATATTTAATCATGGGTCTAGTCATATAAATTCTGTGGTCAAAGTGTTTTCTTTTCCTTTTTCTTTTATTAAAACATCAAAGTGCAGGCCCAGACTGAAAATTTTATTTCTTTAGTTTCAAAACATTAAATAAAAACCACTTAGTTATTCAGCAGTTAGAAAAAATGTTCAGTGTAAGTGGATGAAGTATTTAACAGAGTTACTTTGTGTCCTTATCTGTTTATTTTGAAGTCCTACATTAATCAGAAAAAGTATGAATTGCAGCGTAAATCTCATCCTAGTTTCCCATAGCCTTCAGTTTTGAGAGAAAAATTATAGTTTGAAAAATCAATAAAAATATTTATGTATATACCTTTTAGTGAATGTCAATATTACAAGTAAAAATAAATTAGAATACTTCCCTTAACTATACTCACTGAGAAGCGTTTTGTTGCACCTCTTGTTTGCTTTACCATGTTAGGACACAAAAAATTTCAGAATATAAGCCTTGGTCTAAAACACTTGGGATTAAAACAATGGAAATATAGGAAACAGCAAATGGGTGAGAGTCAACAAATATTTTCTTTATGATGCAAAATTAAAACATTCTATCAAATCTTAAGGGATTTCCTGCACCGACATCTGTATATTTCTGTGGGGATATTCAATCCACAAAACATGCAGATGCCCTGAGAAATAATGAATTCAAAATAAATTACCTTCACTAAGGTCACCAAGGTCATTTGATGGTCACTTTGCTGATTATTAGTTTACTGACCTCATTTCATTTTTATTTAGTTTATTTTTCATCATTTACTTATATATATATATACATATATTTTAAAATACTCTTCATTCTGCCTAAACATAAACTGAGCAGGGAAGATTATCCTATTAGTTTCACCTGTTCATAGAGAAACTGACATGTTTTAATGACAGATGATTAGAATTTTGAAAGGAGAGAAAAGGTACAGTAGGCTCATCACAGGATCATCTGTGAACTGATCTGTCTCACTCTGTTGCAGAAACCTCGCTGGGAATGCTCATACCATTATCTAATCCCACATGTGGATAACTGAGATGGCCCTCCTATCGTTTCAGTTTACCTCATCTATCTTTACATTTATAACTTTGTTTTTACTCTTCATGTTATTAATAACACCTCAATATACTATATAATTATCTGTTGTTACATTTATAGTTAGTCACCTATTCCCCACCATCACCATGAGCATATAGGCTTAAGTAGGGAGTAATTTTTCCGTTATGTTCACCGTTATGTTCATTCCTGTATTTTCAACACCTCAAACCATATATATGCAGCACTTTGTGGTGCTCAACATGTTTTTATCCAATCAATAGAAAAAATTATACTTCCCTTCTGAAGAATTTGAAATGGCTTTCATTAGTTTTCAAACAAATTCATTTCCCCTAATTCAGTATTCCAGATTTTCCACAGTCTGACTGTATCTTACCCCTCACTTTACTGCCTTCCTTTCATCTCAGGGCTCTTGGCCATGTGCACCTCTTCACTCTTCCACTGTGTACCTTTCATTAACTGCCTCATGCTTCCCTCAACAACAACAACAAAATCCTTCTTTGTCCTTTCTTTTCATCCCAATTCTACTCATCCTTAAAGTGAAATCAGTTTTCCAGGAGGACATCAGCTAGGTCCTTTAAATTAAGTCGATTGTTCCTTTTCCTGAACTACATGATTCTTACATGTTTTTATAATGCATTTTCTTCTTTATCAAGTATGAATTGTATGTGTCTAGATTGTAAAAATTCTGACTAAATATGCTTAAGTCACCAAGTCATTGATCATGTCACATTTATTTTTTGGCTCTTGAGAACAATCTGAGCTACAACCTCAATACATGCTTTGTTGTTTTCAAAATTTCAACTATGTTAAACTTTAATCAAGTACTTACAGTATACAAGGCATTGGAATATGTAATGGGTAGAGTAAGTACAAGATGTGAGCATGGGGTGGCAAGATATAGATGTTCTTAGGTTTTAGAATGGCTTCTGACAAGAAGCTTATACTTTGATGGTGAGAAAGGTACTTAACATTGCTAATTAGCAGGCAGTTCAGGCTGTGATATAAAAGTGTAAATATGCTATATAAATATGCTGTATAAAATAAGTGTATTTTGACCTGGAGGGAGAAAAAAAGACTTCTCAATGGTAATATCATTTCAGATGTTCCTTGGAGATGAAGAGGTTTTTAATAAGCATAGTATATGGGGAAAGGAAGTAGCCTGAATGAATCACATGGTAAAAGCCAGGACCTTGAACTATCAAGAGCTAATTTAAAAACGGAGAACAAACTAGGTGGTACTCCAGGCCAGTTAGAGAAATATTAAAACTAAAACATCATTCAAAGTTCAAATTCCCTTCTTTCTTGGCTGAATTTTGCCTCTGGCTGGGAGGATACTTGGTCAGCTCCTTCTCAGTCACTTTCTCCTACACAGACCGTGTCTCCTCCTCTATGTCCAATACCCTGAGAGGAGTAGATTAGGAACAAGTACAATTTTGTGTGGCTGCCCCAGTTGTCCCCTGATCTTGGGGCTGTGGGGGACCCATGCACATTGCTGCATTTTTATTTTAAGGGCCACTATGGGGAGTTTCTCAGAGACCTTCCCCTGAAAGCTTTCAGACTGAAGGTCTTTCAACATGTGAAATCAGTATCTCTCCTTCAGCAGTCTATTTACCACACATTGCTTTGCTTCCTAGAAGGCTGGTTCCTCTCTGTTTTGCGTCATAGAGATCTCAGGTTATTCAGGAATTCTCTTTTGCTAGCATCCCAGGTCAGCCCATTCTGCAGGGAAGACATTTAGTCACCAGGAAACAAGAGTGGCTAAGGGATACCTGAATGGTGGGAATGCAGGTCTCTCCCACCTCAACCTGGGATCTTGTCACAGGGAGAAGCATGGTGAAGAATTAAGTTCTATTTAATTTAATATTAGTCATTTATATTAGCCAACAATATTTAATATTAGTCAATTTATATACTATAAGTAGCCCATATACACCATTTTTCTTTCTTTTTTTCTGTGTTTCGGCTGAGCCAGTAACAGCCTGAAGTTCCCAAGCCAGGTTTGAACCCACACCACAGCAGTGACAATACCAGATCCTTAACCCACTGAGCCGCCATGGAACTCCTTTTTTTCCTTTAATATTCTTCAGTAGATAAATATCTAAGGAGCAGGTTGTGTCTGAATAATTCTTTTCACTGTGCGTTACTATATTTCATTTCCCACATTAAGAGGATGCAATTTCCATACACCCCTGATAATGACAGGAAGAGAGATGACACACTTTCTGAGAGAGGATGAGGAGGACCCAGTGGAGATGAGAACAAATGAGGACACCCCTGAGGTGCTAAGGAAATTATGCCAAAGTTGTCATGTCTTTGGTGTTCATTGCTTGCCTGTGCAAGAGTACTTATGAGAAATTTCAGCCCTACCTTGTTTCTTGTGACAATTTGAGACTAAGAGAGCACTCAGGTAGTATGTGCTCTGGAGACTCACACTCCAGCCAACATAACACTGAGAAGATAACTTGTTTTAGGGCCCTTCTCCCTCCCAGGTCCAACTCTGATTCTTCCTGTGCCACCTGGCTTCCTCAGGCTGCTCCTTACTTTCCATGACTCAGTTTTAGGGCATATTTATCTTACTTTTTGTTAATTATTTTGATATTTTTATAATCCATTATATATAGTTATAACTTAATGAAAACATAAATTATCCTATCTAGGCCTTTTTACTAAGGTCACTCTTTTTTTAAAAAAAAAATTGCTGTAAAAGATGGCATGAAGGAGTTAGAAATTTTTCAAATTGCATATTTTATATTTACAGTGGCAAGTTGGTAATTGTTTTTACTACTAGTGTTGTAATAATGGCATATGAGGATAGGCAGTATTGTGAACACAATTTACACATTCAAATGTTCAAAGAGAGCAGGCAGGTAGAGTAAAATAAATTGTTGCCAGATCTCCCAGTTTTTCAAGAAACATTAAATTTTGTTTTTACACATATTCTTCTGATTTTTATATCTTGGAAATTAATTTTTTAAAAATACTGTCTGTCTTGCACTACATGGGCCAAACCACTCTGTGCAGCCCCCTGGATGATCTTTTGTGACTTCTTATCTGGTAGTTGAAAATGTGGGTTTTGCCGTTAGCCTGGTCTTCAGAACACAAATGATGCTGTGCGGCTCTGAGCAAGTGACCCAGCAATACTAGGTTGAAGTAAGGCAGAAGTGCCAATTTTGTGACTTCCAACACTGGGCCTTTAAAATGTCATGTACTTCTTCCCTGCTCTCTTGGTACATTCTTGGAACCCAGTATCCATGCTGTAAGGAAAGCCAGGTGTATCTGTTTCCTGGAACTGCCATAACAAAGAACCACAGAAGAGTTGCTTAAACAGCAGAAAGTTTTTATCTCACAGACCTGGAGGCCAGACTTTTGAAATCAAGATGTCTGCAGGGCCACACTCCCTCTGCAACCTAATCAAGAGAATCATTCCTTGCCTCTTCCTGTCTCCTGGTGACTTGCTAGCACTCCTTGACATTGCTTGCTTTAGATGTATGACTCCAATCCTCCATCTTCAGGCATTTTTCTCATTCTTCCTGAGTCCCTCTGCACTGTCTTCCTGCTGCATGTCTGTCTCTGTGTCTTCTTTCTATAAAGGACAGTAGTCATATTGGATTAGGGCCTACCCTACTGACTTCATTTTAACTCGATTACTTCTCTAAAGATCCTATCTCTAAATAAGGTCAGGTTTTGAGATACCAGGGGTATCCTTAACACTGGATCACAAGGGGAGGCCCTGGGTTGGCTTAGACCCCATCTGACAGCCAGAATCCATGTGACTGCAATTACCTGATAAACACTGTGAAGGAACTTGCCTAGGTGACAACAGTCACACCCCAAGCCATGGGACAGAATAATAGAGTGATTGTTGTTGTTTTAAGTCATGGAGTCTTGGGACCACACAACAATAAATAACTGGAATGTGGAGTCTTGGGACCACACAACAATAAATAACTGGAATGTAAGTCGCATTGAAATGGTGAACAGGTTTTTTTTCCCAGAGATACCCAATATACCCTCTGGTTACAGATATCTCCTACAACCTATGGCTGCATCAGGCCAGCTCTGCTTCTTTCTGGGCCTGCTCTGGCATTTTTACATCTTACCAATTTTAGATGCCTACAGGCTCACTTCTCACTTTCATCAACAATTCCCTCATTCCTTGTATGTAGCAATTAACATGCATCTTTCCTTTGAGTCCTTCTCGGCATTTACGTGTCTAGTTTCTTGTAATTTCTTGTCATAATATACTTTTCACAAAGTTTTTCTCTTATTTTTGAGGGACATATAGGCCAAAAGAAATGTGAAATTTCAAATGTTTGGAAGTAACATATCCTTCCACACAAAAAATGGTAATTTAATTTTCTACTATAAACATCTAAATTATAAAGGACCACAGGGTTAAAGCTTTTGTTGTAATGTTTTAAAATGTGTCTTTTATTTTTTATCAAAGTAATTCGTATGCAGAATTTTGACAAGGGAGGCAAGAACATAAAATGGGAAAAAGAAAGTCTATTCAGCAAGCATTGCTGGGAAACCTGGACAGCTGCATGCAAAGCAATGAAATTAGAACACATCCTCACACCATGCACAAAAATAAACTCAAAATGGCTGAAAGACTTAAATATACGACAGGACACCATCAAACTCCTAGGAGAAAACATAGGCAAAACACTCTCTGACATCAACATCATGAATATTTTCTCAGGTCAGTCTCCCAAAGCAATAGAAATTAAACCAAAAATAAACCCATGGGACCTCATCAAACTGAAAAGCTTTTGCACAGCAAAGGAAACCCAAAAGAAAACAAAAAGACAACTTACAGAATGGGAGAAAATAGTTTCAAATGATGCAACAGACAAGGGCTTAATCTCTAGAATATATAAACAACTTATACAACCCAACAGCAAAAAAGCTAATCAATCAATGGAAAAATGGGCAAAAGACCTGAACAGACATTTCTCCAAAGATATACAGATGGCCAGCAAACACATGACCAATGCTCAACATCATTGATTATAAGAGAAATACAAATCAAAACTACCATGAGATACCACCTCACACCAGTCAGAATGGCCATCTTTAATAAGTCCACAAATAACAAGTGCTGGAGGGGCTGTGGAGAAAAGGGAACCCTCCTGCACTGTTGGTGGGAATGTAAACTGGTACAGCCACTATGGAGAACATTCTGGAGATACCTTAGAAATCTACACATAGAACTTCCATATGACCCCGCAATCCCACTCTTGGGCATCTATCCGGACAAAACTCGACTAAAAAGAGACGCATGCACCCGCATGTTCATTGCAGCATTATTCACAATAGCCAGGACATGGAAACAACCCAAATGTCCATCAACAGATGATTGGATTCGGAAGAGGTGGTATATATACACAATGGAATACTACTCAGCCATAAAAAAGAATGACATAATACCATTTGCAGCAACATGGATGGAACTAGAGAATCTCATACTGAGTGAAATGAGCCAGAAAGACAAAGACAAATACCATATGATATCACTTATAACTGGAATCTAATGTCCAGCACAAATGAACATCTCAGAAAAGAAAATCATGGACTTGGAGAAGAGACTTGTGGCTGCCTGATGAGAGGGAGAGGTAGTGGGAGGGATCCGGAGCTTGGGCTTATCAGACACAACTTAGAATAGATTTACATGGAAATCCTGCTGAATAGCATTGAGAATTTTGTCTAGATACTCATGTTGCAACAGAAGAAAGGGTGGGGGAAAAAATGTAATTGTAATGTATACATGTTAAGGATAACCTGACCCCCTTGCTGTACAGTGGGAAAATAAAAAAATTATAAAAAAAAGGAAATCAGATAATTTTAAATGCTTAAAATGAAAAATAGTATCTATACTTTCAGCCCAATTACTACCCTCCCCAACCCTCAACCATTTTCAACTTCTCTAACATTTTTTTTTTCTGGATTCATTTTCTTATTTCTAAGCAGTGTGCTTATACTGCTATTTTATAGTTTCTTAGTTATAGATGTTTCTCTAGAGGAATATATAGCTTTCTCACTATAGCACAGCCCTCCTCAAAGAATAATCTCACTCCCCTTATCCTCTCAATAAAGTTAAATCACCATTTGTTTAAATCAGTGGGCATTACTTCTATTCATATGAATATGCATATACTGTTCATAGCTATACCTTGTACTATGATTCATCTGTTTATCCTTATTCAAAAAAAAACTCCCCTTAGGTTAATTAGGCTTCTTTCTACCATTATGGCTCAAATGTTTGCCAGAAATATAAATATTTGTTTATTTACTTCTGTGTTTTTGGAATAAATTTGACATATTATGTAAGTTTAAGATGCACAGTGCATTATTAGATAATTTATATATTGTATATGATTGCCATTATAACATCTTATGAAGTTCATATTCATTACTTTAAGAGAGGGACACTAGTGCACAACAATGTCAATCTCACATTCATTTTTTTCCTCTGAACCTACATATGCAACTCCAGAAAGATTAGATTGAGAAAGCCTGTTTTGAGGACTGTTCCAAAGTAAACACATTTTTTTTTGTATAAAAGTAGATTTGGGAAGCATTTGTAATGATCTAAAAGCTATTATTATCCTAGAAATAAGGTTTAAGTGAATGGGGGACAAAAAAGAAAAGTTCGAGGGAATAATGGGTGTTTACTGAGATGGGGCGCTGTGACTTAATTTGGCAGTTTGTCCTGGGTATGGGATAGGGAGACAATCAAATGTCCATAGAAGTTTGTAGATCTATGGGCAAAGAGACCTTCTAGAGGGACCCTTGAACAATTTCAAAATCCTGTGATGTAGCCATACAGTGGGTCATCAGGAGTGCGAAAGTAAACCCTTCAATTTTCCTTCTGCTAGGTGCTGGGATATAGTGGTTATGAAAATACCAGTTTTTCTATCTTCCTAAATACCCTGGAGGCGGAGGTCAGGAGAATTTACTCAGAAATTAGCAGAGAAATAAAGAGCAAGAGAGACAGAGCCAGTAGACTTTAAGCCTTATAAACTTGATGCATAGATGATTCATCTGAAACATGCTTTCCTGTTTAGCCTGGGGACCAGACATGAATGCAGAAACCAAAACTGATGGTGCTGTGAAGAGATATCAAGAAAGTCAGAGAATCAAACATCTTAGAAGACCACCTCAGGGGCACTTGTCTTCAATGCCTTTTCAGGCAAGTAACTACACAGCCAAGATTGTGTGGCTGCAGCAAGAAAGAATAGGGTGGGGGTGAGCGAATCCTCAACTGATGGGGTTTAAATTTGGAACAACCAAGGAAATCTTGACATGTTCTGATTATATGGGATGAGCTAAGTTAGATTGGGTGGATGTTACACACATATGCTAAGTGGTTATAATTTTGTATTCATTGAGTTAGGGAATTGGAATTACTCTACCTGCATTCCTACTGCTTTTCTAAATAGGCAAAACATGTTGATTTTCCATGTAAAGTTGGCCTTGTGTGGATGTTTAGCCTGGATTATAGCTATAACCTCACAGCTGCCTTCTGGGAATTTAGATGTGACCTCAGAGCATCAAGAGAAGAGGTGGAGGGGGGGATTTTTTTGTTTTTACTTGATAAAGGTCCTTCTTGGTCCAGAAGTTAGGCGTTAAAATCATGACAATGTTCTGTCATCTATGAAGATGGAAAACCTTGTATATATCCCATTAGGTACAACAGTGCTTCCACAGGGCGGGCTCTCAATAGATCTGTGTTGAGTAAATAACTGGAATGTAATCCTTTCTTTATGTCATATTAAGATCATGTAGGTCTACCTACATTCCACAACCTCAGGTTTTGCAATAATGAAAGGTACAACTTACTCAGATAAGCCCAATCCACAGTTCAACAAGCATAACTTTCTTCATGTCTACATATAATCTAATAGTGTCCCCATCGCTGAGCCCCCTCCTCACCTCTCAGGTATATGGCTAGAGAGGTCTAGCCTAGCTCACTGACAACAATCTCTTCAAATCCCAAATGAGGCTTGACTGCTTGTTTGGAACTTTATGTTATGGGATATTTATGCATGTACATCTGTAAATAAATAAATGTGAAGATAACTATTCTTGAAAAATTGACATTCCATCTTGAATTATTCAACACCATAAGAACGCCAACTTAGAAATATAATATTCACTTTTATTTTGCTCCTTTACTTCCTTACTACATCTATTCTAATTTCAGTGTCCCTCAAATGTTATTAAAAGTGATTACTCAAAATTCACTTGCCTCAGCTCTGACACTCGTGGTTGTAAGTGATTTCATGTGTTGAAGATTCATATACACTTAAACCCACTTAGTTTAACTGGAGTGCTCTGGCTCCAATCTAGTATCATGGGCTGTTAATGGTTAAGAGAGTTGTCCTTGTACCTGCTAATTTGTTATTTTTCTTTCTTTTTTCTCAGTCAGACATTTTCTTTTTTATTTTAATGCCAAACAAAGCAACTTTACATTTATTTATTTTTTGTTTGTTTTAACCATTTATTTACACAAATATATATGTATACTTTTTTTCTGCTGTACAGCATGATGACCCAGTTACACTTACATATATACATTCTTTTTTGTCACATTACGTGTTCCATCATAAGTGACTAGACAGAGTTCTCAGTGCTTCACAGCAGGATCCCATTGCTAATCCATCCCTAAGGCAATATTCTGTATCCTTTTACCCCAAGTTCCCAGTCAGACATTTTTTAAATTCCATTTTACTTTTCCTTTAGGGCAGCTTCATTGTAAAAAGCTAAATCCCTGAGTTATTTTAGTGACTGCTCAGTAGGTTTATTCCATTACATCCAACTTTCTGAAATCAAATCTGAATTTGTTCATTCCATATATTGCCCCAATAGTATGTACATTCTCACTTAGTGTTATACCATGATCAGATGCCTAGATTATAGTGTTCTGGATTGTTTCTATTTCTTTCTTTCTTCCTTCCTTTCTCTCTCCCTCCTTTGTTTCTTTTTTTTCTTTCTTACTTTCTCTCATTTCCTTTCTTTCATTTCTGTCTTTCCTTCCTTCCTTTTTTCCTTTCTTTCCTTCCTTCTTCCCTCCCTCCCTCCTTCCTCCCTTTGCCTTTCTTTCTTTCTCTTTCATTCATTCTTTCATTCCTTCCTTCCATCCTTCCACCCATCATTCCTTCCTTCCTTTTGTCAATATAACTATCCACAAAACAGAACAGACTCAAAGACAGAGAGAACAGACTGGTGGATGTCAGTCTGACAATGTGAACACTTTTTTGCAGTTTTACTGAGATATAACTTTTGCTTTTCTTTGAGTGCTGTTAATCCCTGATGCTGACCTAATCCATGATCTTTGCAACATGCTGTATTGTTTTTTGAATTAATTCAAAATTTGATTTTGATTTTTTTTATTTTCAATTAAAACTTGGTACAGTTTACTCCTTCCTGTATATTTTCTCCCTTGCATATTGCTGCTTAAATTGATTGCATTATGATATATTTTAATATTTTACCTTCAGTTTGTGCATTTTCTCTGTGTAATTTCACTTGGAAGTTTTTCCTGCATTTAAAATATTAAGCCACGGTCTCAAACATTTTTTAGATTTGTTTTCCTTCAGAATTTTTCTCAAGACAATTACTACTTCCTTATCTCTCAGGCCATAAATAGAAGGATTTAGTGAAGGAACTCCTTCTGTAAACAAAATAGCAGCTGCTGTATTTTATCCCCTTTGTAAAGCAAATGTGATCTAATGTACATGAAAAAAGATCTATACAATAATGAAACTGATAGAAAGTGGGATGCACAGGTAGAAAAGGCTATGATCCTTCCCTCTTTGGATTTCATTTTGAAAATAGTAAAGATAATATAGTGATAAGATATTAAGACAGTAATAGTCTACCTATTATGAAGACTTGAACTAAGCCTGAAGATCCAAATAGTACCAGTTCATTGACATAAGGGACAACACAAAAGAGCCTGTACAAAGGAAGAACATCACAGTAAAAGTGGTTGATGTGAGTAGAGCCACAGAAACGTAAGTGAAATTGAAGCCCAGCATGAATCATGGAATGCAGGTTTCCAGCTATGTAGGCTGCTGTGGTCATCTGAACACAGAGTTTCTTTGACATCATGGTGTGGTACTGCAGTGGGTTGCAGATGGCCACATAGCGATCATAGGGTATTGCTGCCAGAAGGAAGTAGTCTGCAGTTTCTATAGTGCAAAGGAAATAAAAATGGGCCATGCATTCATAGAGGGAAACCATTCTGTTTTCAGAAAAGCAGTTCCCTATCATCTTAGGAATAATGCAGTGGCACAGCAAGAATCCAGAAGAATGCAAGATTGCCCAGAAAGATGCACACTGGAGTGTGCACATGATGCTCTTTTGAAATCATTATCACCAGACAGAGATTCCCCAAAAGGGTGATCAGATAGATGGCAAAGAACACCACAAACAGAGAGGTCTTCAGCTCTGGGAGATCTGTAAATCCTGTGAGGATAAATTTTTGGTTTATGGTATGATTTTCTTTAACCATTCCTGATTTCTCTGTTGAAAACAATTGTGGATAAATGAGGTAATACTTTTTAACATATCCTGTTCAACTCTGAGCTCTCCCTGGCCCAGACAACTAGGAACATATTCCACAGTGTTTTCCAAAGTCAAATAGATTTTGGTGCCTGCCCATTTCTAGGGGAGTATCAATCTCCAGGAGCTCTTACTTTGTAAGCTAGTTATTTACATTTTCCCAGCATATTTTCAAGAAAAACTTTGAATAAGATGCACAAAGATGGCTTTTGAGGTCTTAAAAGGAATATTCAGTGAAAAAGACTTATCTATGATTCATAATTTAGGTGTCAGCAATTGGCATAAGTGTTCTCAAACAATTTCAATGACTGTGTCTGTATAGATTAACAATGTTGTTTGAAAGATTAATTTTCTGCACCCACGTGCATAGAAGCATTATTCAAGATAACCAAAAGAGGAAACACCCAACTTTCCACTGCTGGATGAATGGATGAACAAAATGTGGTATATACATAAAGTGGTGGAAACTATTCTTCCTTAAAAAGGGAATACAATACTGAAACATGTTAAGATATGTATTAAACTTGAGGACGCTGTGCTAAGTGAAATAAACTAGACACAGAAGGAAAAATACTGGTTTTCCACTTAACATGAATTAAAGTATTCAAACTCATACAGACAAAAGTAGAATGTGGTTGTTGGGGGAGGGAAGGATGGAGATTTATTTTTTAGTGGGTACAGTATTTCAGCCCCAAATTGAAGAAAACACTAAATTTTTCTTGAAAATCCAGAAGTATCTTTTGCACAGATTTATTTCCTCAAAGTATTTCCTTACTTAGGACTTTCCCATCATTTTTAATATAAAGAATCCCTATTGTGTTTCAATCACAAATCACAATTTGTTTGGGTAATTACATACCTGGTTTGAGCTCACTTTATCTCCTTGTAGTCTGAACACCCCATGTACCATCCCTAACCCAAACCTTTCTTTTCATGGCTTTCTGAATAAATCACTTTCATTGTGCATTTGGTGGCTTTTGCCTTAACCATATTACCTTCACCATTATCTTCTATCTATCCAATTCCTATCCCTTCCTTAGGATCAATCCAGGGTCTGTCCAGATCAAGAGTGTCTATCTTCTTCCCACCTCCCAAGTTCTTATGACCCATTTAACACACTCTTGAGTATGAATATTTGCCTTGTGTGTTCCTCTGGTATTTCATGAGTATAAGTCTTACTATCCTTAGTTTAATTACAACACTATATTTATCAGGATTATGCATGTTTCTGAGATGGACCCTGAAGACACAGCAAAAAATAAATTAAAAAAAAGCAGAAATCCACCCCTTCCCTCTGACTTGAATTCTAGGGCAATGTAATTATTTCAGGTGAGGGCCACATTACTATGATGATGCAGGACCAAGTCTGTGCTGATGTACAGCATGGGGAAACTTTCTCCTTCAGTAAGGGCTTGTTAAGAATCCTGGGACAGGTGTGCATAAGTCAATCCCAAACTCCCAGTCCATCCTTCCCATGAAACTTACTTTCTAATAGAGGAGTTTGGGGAAGCAAATAAAAATAAATGCATAAATAAGGAAAATAGCAAAAACTAGAGAGTGCTGTGCTGAGGGTTAAATGGACCCGTGTGATAAAGAATGACTGGGAATTACTTTTGATCAGAGGATTGGTAAAGGTCTACAGGAAAGGTGGCCTTGTCAAGCTGAGACATGAGTATCAAGAAGCCAGCCATGGCAGTCTGGGGAGGAGAATGTTAGGTACAGAAGTGATAGTTAAAATTCTGTAAGGCAGAAATAAGTTCTTCATGTTTGAGGAAAGGGTAAAAGGCAGGGGAAAGTGGTTGGTAGTGAAACTGAACAGTTGACCTTGCAGGGTTTATAACACAAAGTTTTGAGTTTGTGTTTTATTTCCAGCTATGAGAATCCATGGGAGTCTGTATTGATTTCCTATTGCTGCTCTAACAAATTGCCACACACTCAGGAGCTTAAAACAACACAAATTGCTATTCTTTCATGATTCCAAGGTTATACATCCAAAATGATTCTCACTGGGCTAAAATTAAGTAGTGAACATCCTTTCTGGATGTTGTACGGGAGAATCCATTTCTTTGCCTTTTTCATCTTCTAGAGTCTGTCTGCAGTCCTTGGACCATGGCCCCCTTCCATCTTCAAAGCCTGAAATTTTTGGTTAAATCTTTCTCATGTTGTATTACTCACATTCTGATCTTTCTACTTCTGTTATCAAAAATTACACTGAGCCCACCTGGATGATGTTGGAGTGTTTAATTCCCCCATGCTGTATAACTTAACATACTCACAAGTCCTGAGATTTTTGATGTGGTCCTCTTTGAGGGAGATTGTTATTATGCCTTCCAAACAAGAGGTTATTTTTAAATAGGAGAAATGGATTTACCTTATTCATTTTTTCAAGAAAATGGATCATGAAAGGTAACAGTGAAAGTGGGGAGAGCAGCTTGGTGGACCCTACAGTAGTTCAGGATTAGGCTGATAGTAGTGGACCTGGAGAAATATAAATGTGTTTGATTTATGCTTTAGAGGATGTCAACAGGATTTGTTGGTGGTTTCTCTTTGAGAGGGGGTAAAAGGAGTAAGTGGGAAAATGGCTAGATTTTTTGCCCTGAGCATCTGAGGAGGACCTGGTGGTATTTACTATCTGAAGGAGATTTCAGGAGAAATATATTCTTTGGGTGGAGGGGCAGAGCTGGAAATATGTATTATATTTTATCCATGTTATGTTTGAGAGTCTTATCAGTTATCTAAATGGAGATGTCAAATAGGTAATTATATACAAAGGACAAGGCTGGAGATTAGGATTCATCTGCATCTGTATTTTAGGGCTTGGAACTGAGTGAGATCATGTAGGAGAGTGGGAAGGCAGAGAAGAGAAGAGCCACTGAGAGAGAGCCCTCTGGGACTTTCTCGTTTAGATTAGACCAGATTATCTAGCACACAGATTGCCTGGTGGGAATAGAATACAGTGGGGATAAAAAGTACAGACAGGAAGGGTCCTAAACTGATGAGATAAGAATGCCAAATCAAGGAGCTTGATTTCTAACCAGTAGGCCCTGAATACATTTGTCAAGGGACTGACTCTGTCAAATCTGAGTTTCAGAACAACAGTTGCGTGTGTGAAGCATTACCTTATTCTCTGTGGTCCATTTTCCATGTTGACATGGTATAAATGAAAAATTCTCACCCAAGTGTTTGTGGGCCTCTCATGTACCATGTTAAAATTAAAGCTGTAACACTGAGGATGACCTTATTATTCTTTTTAAAACAAGACATCAAAAAGACCCCAAATTTAATATGAATATTGGTTTGCTTTTCTGGTCATGTTTGACATATCAGTCAAGATTTGTGAAGAGAGAGCAAGAGGGAGAGGAAGAGAGATATAATAATATAGTAAAAAGCCAAAGGATGGTATTTCTCTAAAAAGTTGGTGGTGAAAGGATTTGACTGACTTCATACTTTGCAAACATCAAAGGTGTTTTTCCCCCCCAACTTGTTGTACTTCCGTCGTATTTTGGAAAGTCTTAATTGACCTCACTATCAGCTCTTTCGTTCCAGTCTCATTCTCTCAATTTTTTAGCACCAAATTTAAAAAGCTTTCTACACTTGCTGTTTTCATTTACTCTCTTTAATTTTCTGTGACCTAGATTTTTCATTCCCATTACTTTGTAAAAACGGCATTCTCCAATGATCTGTCCGTCAAGTCCATTATCTTTCTTGGACCTTAGTTCTCCTTGACCTCTCTAAAACATTTGAAAGAATAAACATTCTCTCATTCTTAAAACTGGTACTTTCCATCTCATCATAAACACTGTTTGAAGGTCCATCTCTGAGCATTTCTTGTTGCTTAGAAATTAAAGACTCACAACTGGATGCTGCTGGCTCCCAAATTTTCATTTGCAGCCCTAGTCACCCCACCCAACTGATGTCTGTTGGATACTTCCATAATAACCTATCATCCTGTCAAACCCACCATATTGAAAGAAGAATTACCTTGTACCAGGAAGGAATTTTTCCTCCTAAGCCTCTAGGCTGTCACAGCATGTGACAGAGATAATGTAAGAGTGAATCAGGTAGCAAGAAAGAGAGGGAAACCCTATTCCAGGTTGTAGATATCATTTGTTCCTTCAAATATCCTTTTATCCTTTACCAGTATTTTCATCTGACTCTTATGTGCTCATCTTTTGGATAGGCAGCAAGGTAGCAATGCATGGTCCTGCCTTCATAGAGCTTATACTTTAGTGGTGGAGAGAGGCCCATTACACCTTTATGAAGTGCTATGGAGAAAAGTGAGAAAATTGTGTGTGAGCATGTATAAAATAGAGGTCTTACCCTAGTATGTAAATTGGGGCAGGAAAAAATTTCCCATAGAAAACAGCATATAAGCTGAAGCAGTGAGAGGTAACTGATGACAACATGAGACAAACGATATTTATGCATGTGAAAGCTATGAGATGGGAAGTAGTCTCTTGAGTTTCAAGGAGTGAGAAGTCACTGCACTTAGTAGCCCAGTAAATCACAGGGATAGTGGTGGTAAGTGATGCTAGAAGGGGAGTCAGTGGTCAGATATCATGGGGTATTATGGACCAGGGTCAAGATTCTCAAGTGTATCCTAATGGGAACACGGAAACATTCAACATCTCAAGGTCCAAATTTTCAGGATCACCTAAGAAACTGCTGTTATCCTCATTGCCTGTATCCAACTCATCATCAAGGTGCCATCAAGTCCCATGGATCCTTCCCTTGTACCATCTCTCACATCAGTTCCTTCAACTACACTTACTCAGGACTATATCTGTGATTCTTAGCTCACATGATTCAGGCTCTGCATAAATCGGCCACACACTTGTGATCAATGAGACCCATTTTTTTAAAAAAATTATTACTTTTTGAGGTGCAGTGACGTGCAGCAGCTTGATGTAGGATCTCAATTCCCAGATCAGGGATTTAACCCAGTCCAAGGTGGTGAAAGCACTGAATCCTAACAAGTAGACTACCAGGGAACTCCCAATAAGATCAATTTTGTTCAAATTATTTTCCCATAGTTTGATTAATACGTACAATTTACTTTTTCCTAAAACTGACCATATATACTGAGATGGTACCCTCCATCAAATGTGGACCAGCTGTGGTGCTGTTTCCATCCTTGGCCCCAGAACTTAACACATGCCACTAGTGCAGACAAACAAACAAACAAACAAACAAATAAACAAACATGAGAGATGTAAAATCAGAAAATAAAATTTTAAAAAGTATGCATGGCTTGGCAGCTACCTGAAATATCTATTATCATCCTAATGTATAGTCTTTCAGAATTATTTCTCACATTCCTTTAAGAAAGTGGAATCACATTGGAAAGAACATTTTAACTTAAAAATATTAAAACGTGTCTATATCAAAAAGTGAAAGCATGCATCAAAATTGAATGCTTGGGATGAGAAACACCTGGGCGCCCTCTCAGACTAATCTCTTAAGCCGTCTGTCACATATAACCTATTAAGCAAATGCCAGTTTTACCTGAAGCCTCACGCAATGCCCAAGTCAGAGTCACTATGTGGTGGCCCCTCACCCCAGGAACCCACCAAGTGTGGGAACTGAAGACTGTGATCTGCCTAAAAACCTACAGGTGTGTTGTGGCCTGAGGCCAGAGCAGGGGAGTGAAATGCGCATGCGCAAGGGACATGGCGTTCTCCTTCCGGAAGGCAAAAAGTCCAGCATCACCAATGCCAGCTTCTGACTCAATACCAGGCGCCACTCTGAGGTTTGCCAAGGTCCCAGGCCACAGCAACACAAACACCGTGTTCCACTGCTTTCCCTCATAGCCAGTACCTCCTGACAGCAGTGACGGGTCTCGAATTCGTCTCACAAGGCATTCATTGCCTATTCCTCCAGCTTCTCCCCTGAACAACAAATATCATCGGGCACATATGTAATGGTAAGTACCATTATTATTATTATTTTGCTAGCTTTTTGATATGTAATTGACATGCAACGTTGTGGAAGTTTAAGCGGTGTACTGTGATGATTTCCTACATGTATATATTGTGAAATGATTGCGACCTAAGGTTAGTTACCTCCATTACCTCACGTAATTACTCTGTTACTGGTGTGTGGTGAGAACGTTTAATGTTCGCTCTTAAGCAAATGTCAAGTATATAAAACAGTATTGTTAACTATAGCAATAGTTACATTGCCATCTTGCAATGGAAGGTTTGTTCCCTTCCGCCAGTTCCCCCTGACAGCCAGCATTCTAGTCTCTGTTTCTAAGGGTCTGACTTTTTTAGATTTAGCCAGTGCCCCCAGGGTCCAACCATATTGTTTCAAATAGCAGGATTTCCATCTTTTTTATGCCTGTGTAAAATACCATTTTGGGTGTGGTTGCGGGTAGTATTTTCTTTATCCATCCCATGGTGGACACTCAGGTTGTTCTGAGTCTTGGCTCTTGGGGATTATGCTGCAGTGAACATGAGGGTGCAGATATCTCCTCAAGAGAGTAATTTTGTCCCCGTTGTCTGCATTACCAGAAATGAAATTGCTGGATTACGTGGTAGTTCAATTTTTAATTTTTTGAAAACCTTCACAGTTTTTGATCGTGGCTCTACCGATTTACATTCACCCTAACAGCACCCAAGAGTTCCCTTTTCTCCACAGCCTTGCACGCATTCGTTATCTCGCTCTCTTTGATGACAACTCTTCTAAGAGTTTTGAGATGATACGTCATTCTGGTTTTGACTTGCATTTCCCAGACAATTAGTAATGTTGAGCAATTTTTCATATAAGTTGTATATATGACTTCTTTGGAAAAATTGTCTATGAAGTTTCTCGGTCCCAGGCAACTATATCCAATCTCTTGGGATAGACCATGAAGAAAAGGAATGTACATATATGTATGACTGGGTCAGTTTGCTGAACAGACGATATTGGCACAACATTGTAAATCAATTATACTTTAATAAAAAATTAGAATGTTTATCTGCCCATTTTAACAGCATTATTATTGTGTGGGGTTGTATGAGTTTCCTATATAATTTGAACATTAACCCCTTATCAGATACAGGTATTGTCAATATTCTCTCCCTTTTGGTAGGCTGCCTTTGCATTTTGTTGATGGTTTCCTCTGCGGTGCAGAAGATTTTTAGTTTGATGTAGTCTCCCTTGTTTATTTTTGCTTTTGTTACTTTTGTTTTGGCTGTCAAGCCCAAAAAACTCCTTGCTGAGACCAATGTCAAGAAGATTTCCCCCTGTGTTTTTTTCTAGGAGGTTTATGGACTTACATTGAAGGCTTTAATCCATCTCCAGTTAATTTTTGTGAATGGTGTAAAATCAATGTCCAGATTCATTCTCTTGCATGCAAATATCCAGTGTTCCCCAACATTATGGATGGAGAGACACTCATTTTCCCATTGTGTATTCATGGTGCCTATTTCAAAGATTAGTGTACCTTATGTGTGTGGATTTACTTCTGAGAACTCCATTCTGTTCTATTAGTCTATATTTCTGTTTTTATTCCAGTACGATAGTGGTTTTTTCCCATTTTATTGAAATATAATTGACATGCAGCACTACATAAGTCTAAGGTGTTCAGCATAATGATTTGACTTATGCACATCATGAAATAATTTTCACAGTAAGATTAGTGAACATTCACTGATATGAGTACAAAATTAAGGAAATAGGGGCCTTTTTTTCTTGTGATGAGAGTTCTTGGGATTTATTCTCTTGACAACGTCCATATAGAATACACAGCTGTGTTCTATTTATCAGGCTGTATGTTACATCCCTAGTACTTATAACTTGAGGATTTTATCTTTTGACCACCTTCACCCAGTTCTCCTCTTCACACGCCTGACTTCTGGTAATCACAAATGTGACTTTTTTCCAATGAATTTGCGTATTTGTTTTTGAGGTATAATTGACCTACAACACTATATTAGATCCTGCTACACATAATAGTGATTTTTCTATACATTTCAAAGTGATCACCACAAGTGTAGTTACAATATGTCACTGTAAAAAGATACGACATAGTTATTGATTATATTCCTCACAGTGTATCTTGAATATCTGTAACTCAGTTATTTTGCAGCTGGAAGATTGTCCAGCTCATCTCCCTCACCTATGTCTTTCCTCCCCATAGTTCTTTCTCCTCTAGCAATCAGCTATTTGTTCTGTGTCTGTACACCATTTCTAATTGGTTATAGTTGTTCATTTGTTTCATTTTTTTAGATTCCACGTATAAGCGAAATCATAGAGCAGTTGACTCTCTCAGACTCATTTCACCTAGTGTAATATCCTCTCCATCCTTCCATGTTGTCACAAATGGCAAAATTTCATTCTTTGATTATAATGGTGGAATGCTATACTATTGTGCCTGTGTACTACATCTTTGTCCATTCATCTGTTGATGGCCACTTACATTGCTTCCTACATGGGCTATTGTAAGTAATACTGCAGTTAACATAGGGGTGCATTAGATATTTTCCAATTAGTGTTTATGTTTTCTTCAAAAAAATACCCAGGAGTGGAATTGCTGGATCATATGGTACTCCTACCTTTGATTTTTTGAGGAAACTCTGTCCTGTTTTTCATAGTGCCTGCACCAGCTTACATTCCCATCAACATCCATGAGGGTTCTCTTTTCTTCACATCCTTGCCCACATTTGTTATTTATTTTCTTTTGGATAAGTGACATTTTGATAAGTGTGAAATGATACTGTGGTTTTGATTTGCATTTTCCCAATGATTAGTGATGCTGACCATCTTTTCAAATGACTATTGGTCATTTGTAAGTCCTTTTTTTTGGAAAAATATCTATTCAGATCCTCTGCCCATTTATTAATAGAGTTGGTTTTTTGATTTTGAATTGAGTTATTGTATATTTGGATATTAAGCCTTATCAGATATATTATTTGCAAATATCTTCTACTATTCTGTAGAGAACCTTTGCATTTTCTCGATAGTTTCTTTTGCTGTGCAGGGGCTTTCAATTTTTATGTAGTTCCTTTTGTTTATTTTTGCTTTAGTTCCCTTGCCTGGAGAGACATATTGAAATAAAAATTCCTAAGACTAATGTCAAAAACACACTGTCTGTTTCCTTCCAGGTTTCAGGTCTTACATTTAATACTTTGGTCCATTTTGAGTTTAGTTTTGTGTATGGTTTGAGAGAGTAGTTCCATTTGTTTGTTTTGCATGTAGTTATTCAGTTTTCCCAATGGTATTTTTTTATTGAAGAGTCTGTCTTTTCCCCATTATATATTCCTACCTCCTTTTTTTGTGGATTGATCACCCATGTAAGTGACAAGGGCAATGCCAAATCCCAGAGTTCCTGGGTTCTCTAGCAGTTAAGGATTTATCATTGTCACTGCTCTGGCTTGGTTTTGATCCCTGGCCCAGGAAATAATATATGCTGAGGGCACAGTCAAAAAAACATGTGGATTCATTTTTGGGCTTTCTTTTATATTCCATTGATACCTGTGTCTGTTTTTGTGATAGTAGCATACTTTTTAGATTGTGGTAGCTTTGTAGTTTAGTTTGTATTTCAGGTGTGTGATAACTCCAGTTTCATTCTTCTTTCTGAGGATTGTTTTGGCTACTTTGGGTCTTTTGTGTTTTCATATAAGTTTTAGAATAATTTGTTCTAGTTCTATGAAAGAACACCATTGTTATAGTTATAGAAATTGTATTGAATCTGTAGACTGCCTTGGGGGGTATGGTCATTTTAACAATATTCTTACAGTCCATGAATGCAATATATCTTTTTTTTCTATTTGTGTCCATTTCAACTCCTTTAATCAGTGTTTTCACAGATTTCCTAGGACAAATTTAGTTTGGTTCATTCCTTAGTATTCAGATTTATTCCTTGACATTTGATTCTTTCTCATGTAATCATAAATGGCATTGTTGCCTTAATTTCACATTCTGATAGCTGATTTTTAGTGTATAGAAAAGCAACATCTTTTTTTTTTTGTCTTTCTCTCTTTTTAGGGCTATACCCATAGCATATGGAGGTTCCCAGGGTAGGGGTCCAATCAGAGCTGTAGCCACCAGGCTACACCAGGGCCACAGCAATGTGGGTTCCAGGCTGTGTTTGCGACCTACACTACAGCTCATGTCATCTCTGGATCCTTAACCCACTGAGCGAGGCCATGGTTCGAATCTGCATCGTTATGGATGCCAAACAGGTTTGTTAACCCCTGAGCCATGATGGCAACTCCCAAAAGCAACAGATGTCTTTTACTAATTATGTATCATGCAT
Organism: Phacochoerus africanus; assembly: GCF_016906955.1. Classification (NCBI taxonomy): domain Eukaryota; kingdom Metazoa; phylum Chordata; class Mammalia; order Artiodactyla; family Suidae; genus Phacochoerus; species Phacochoerus africanus. Next base: position 241,271,876 of record NC_062544.1, read on the forward strand.
TTGTACTGAATGTATTGATGAGTGGTAGAAGTTTTGGTGGTGTCTTGTATATTTTTTATCCATGGTATCCTTTCATCTGTAAACAGTGCCAGTTTTCTTCTTTCCAATTTTGGATCCTTTAATCTTTTTTTTTAATCTGATTGCTGGGTTGGGACTTTGAATGCCATGTCAAATAAAAGTGTTAAGATTGTGCCTTCTTCAGTCACCAAAAATTGAGATGCCTGGGTGAGGACTGGGCACCTAAACCTTGGCTCCGTATGTTAGCCCCTGGGAAAGGGCTGGGGGGGGGCGCGGGGTGGAGCAGAGACTGCTTGGGAGGTCTAGAAACCTGTCTGTCAAGTTTGATGGGGCAGAGACTGCCTGGGAGACTAGAAAGCAAAGCTGTCTCAGGGGGAGGGAACAATACTCTAAGGGCTGGTAACTGGAAAGCCACATCAGAGGGAACCTGGGAGAAGAGCCTGGTCTGCGCCCATGTTGGGGAGGGGAGAGAAGGGGTGGGTCCCCATAGAATACTCCCCACGCCACAGCAAACTTACCGGCCCACTAGCTAGCAGAAAGCTGTGCTTCCCAGTGCATCCCCTCCCCCCGCCTCCACCACCCCCTATGCACTCACCGGATCTGGGGCTGCCTGCCATCTGGGAGGGCTGGCCTCAACAACTGCCTGAAGCCTACCACTGTAGGGGCTGTCCCAGCACTGGCCTGCTTGCCCTTTGGAGGGGCTACATCCCCACGGAGCAGCACCAAACACCATCAGCCCCTGAGAAAAGGCCTGCAGCCCAGAAAAGCGAGAACAAGCTTGGCCAGGCTGTGAAAAGATTTGCCTAATTCTCGGACAGTCTTTCTGAGTTGGCCTGCCCTGGGGAAAAGCCTCTTGGGTTCACAGCAGCCTAGCTAGCCGCTCCAACTCTCGGGGGGAGCTGCAGTCCCATGGAACAATGGCACAGGGCTTCCAGCTCCTGGCAGGACCCCCAGCAACCCAAAAAAGCTACAACAAGCCTTGCTGGGCCGTGAAAAGATGTGCCTAATTCTCAGACAGTCTTTCTGAGTCGGGCTGCCCTGGGGAGGAGCCTCTTCAGTTTGCAGCAGCCCAGCCAGCTGCTCCAGCACTTGGGGTGTGCTGCACTCTCGTGGAACAGCTGCAAAGGACTGCAAGCTCTCTGCAGGACCCCCTTCAGCCCAGAAAAGCTACAACAAGCTTGGCCAGGCTGTGAAAAGTTCTGCCTACATTCTCAGGCCGTCCTTCTGAGTTGGGCTGCCCTGGGGAAGAGCCTCTTGGGTTCTCAGTGACCCAGATAGCTGTTCCAGCCCTCAGGTGGTGGCACTCCTGAGGAACAGCTGCCCAACACCGCCACCCCCCTGCAAGAACCCCACAGCCTAAAAACACCAGAGCAAGCTCTGCCTGACCAAGTGAAATCTGCTACCATTGTGGTATGGACCTCCCAGTCCTGTCTGCCCTCAGGAAGCCCTCTTTTGCTTCAAAGAGACCCTGTTAGCCCCATCAACACTCCAGAAAAGCCACACTGCCTCAAAAAAGACTGACCAACAATGCCAGCCCTCAGGAAATATTCCATGGCAGTGACAAGGCAAACACGGCCCAGTCACAGAGAGTAAAATTCCACCAGGAAAAAAACAACAAGCAAGATGAAGAAGCTGAGAAACCACCTCCAGTCATACCAACAGGAGAACTCACCTAAAGTGGTCAACAATGAAACTGAAGGAATTAAGAGAAGATATGAACAGTAATGCAGATGCCCTCAGAAAGGAACTAGAAAATAATAAGGAGGAGCCAAGAAAAATTAGAAAATTCATTTGCAGAGATACAAACTGAACTAAGGGCAGTAAAAACCAGAATGAATAATGGAAAAGAATGAATCAGTGATGTGGAAATCACCCAATCAGGTCAGCAGATAGAAAACCAAATGAAAAAACATGAAAACAATATAAGAGACCTATGGAATAATATAAAGCAGGCCAATCTATGCATAATAGGAATTCCAGAAGGAGTAGAAAAAGATAAGGGAATGGAAAATATATTTGAAGAAATTATCATTGGAAACTTCCCAAATCTAAAGGATACTGAGTTCAAGATACAGAAGGCCCCAAACAAACTGAACGCAAATAGACCCACACCAAGACACATCATAATAAAAATGGCAAAAGTTAGTGATAAAGAGAGGATCCTAAAGGCAGCAAGAGAAAAGCAGAATGTTACCTATAAGGGAACCCCCATAAGGTTATCAGCTGATTTCTCTACGGAAACACTACAGGCCAGGAGGGAATGGCAAGAGATATTTAAAGTGCTAAAAGGAAAAAAATATGCAACCTAGAATACTCTATCCAGCAAGAATATCATTTAAAATAGAAGGGGAAATAAAAACTTTTTCCAACAAACAAAAGCTAAAAGAATACAGCAATACAAAACCCAGGCTAAAAGAAATACTGAAAGGGCTTCTCTAAACCAAAAGAAAGGAAGGAATGAAAGGGAAGAAAAAGAAAAAAAAAGGAAGAACTAGGACTGAGGAAACAACAATCAGAGCACAGTCACTCAAATAAGCCAGCATACAGATTTAATCATGAACATGATTCAAACAAAATAAAATTAAAAAGAAAAAAAAAGAGTCATCAAAATCATAAAATGTGGGCAAGGGATGTTAGGAAATAAATAGACTCTTTTTGTTTGTTTGTTTGTATGTTTCTCTTCTTAATTTTAATATAGTAATGAAGTGTTTGAACCTACAGGACCATCAGGCTAAAACACACAATTATAGGAAGAGGTTAGCATACTTAAGAAACAGGGCAACCACAAGCCAAAACCAAATATTCCATTCCAAAGAAATGAAAAAAAAAACAACAACACTCAAGCAGATAATAACCGGAGACCATCCAACCAAAAAAAAATAAATAAATAAATAAAAAAAGAAGAAGAATGGAGAAAAGTAGAATCAACTAGAACCTGAGGTTCAAAATGGCAATAAATAATCATCTAACAATTATCACCTTAAATGTCAATGGACTGAATGCCCCAATCAAAAGACACAGAGTGGCTGAGTGGATAAAAAGGCAAAAACCTTTAATATGCTGCCTACAGGAAACTCACCTTAGGACAAAGGATACATATAGATTGAATGTGAAAGGATGGGGAAAAATATTTCATGCAAATAGACATGACAGAAAAGCAGAAGTTGCAATACTCATATCACAAAAAATAGACTTTAAAACAAAAGACATAAAGAAAGACAAAGAAGGACACTATTTAATGATTATGGGGTCCATCCAAGAAGAGGATGTTACTATCGTCAACATATATGCCCCAAATACAGGAGCACCCAGATATGTACAACAAATATTAACATACATAAGGGGAGAAATTGATGGGAATACAATCATAGTAGGAGACTTTAATACCCCACTCACATCAATGGACAGATCCTCTAGACAGAAAACCAATAAAGCAACAGAGATCCTAAAGGAAACAATAGAAAAGTTAGACTTCATTGATATCTTCAGGACACTACATCCAAAAAAATCAGAATACACATTCTTCTCAAGTGCACATGGAGCATTCTCAAGAATCAACCACATATTGGGACACTAAGCTAATCTCAATAAATTTGGGAGCATAGAAATTATCTCAAGTATCTTCTCTGACCACAACGCCATGAAATTAGAAATCAACCAGGGGAAAAGGAAAGAGAAAAAACCTACTGCATGGGGACTAAACAACATGCTACTAAAAAACCAATGGGTCAATGAGGAAATCAAGAAGGAAATTAAAAACTACCTTGAAACAAATTATAATGAAGACACAAATGTCACATTGCTTTATTTTTGCTCTAATTTCTGTTGCTTTCAGAGATTGACCTGAGAAAACATTCATGAGGTTGATGTCAGAGAATGTTTTGTGTATGTTCTCTTCCAGGATTTTGATAGTGTCTTGTCTTATATTTAAGTCTTTTAGCCATTTTGAGTTTATTTTGATGCATGGTGAGAGGGTGTGTTCTAGTTTAATTCATTTGCATGCAGCTGTCCAGTTTTCCCAGAAATTCTTGCTGAATAGACTTTTTTTCCCCGTTTTATGTTCTTGCCTCCTTTGTCAAAGATTAATTGACCATAGGTGTCTGGGTTATTTCTGGTTTCTCTATTCTGTTCCCTTGGTCTGCATGTCTGTTTTGGTACCAAGAGCCCACTGTTTTGATGACTGTGGCTTTGTAATATTGCTTGAGGTCTGGGAGAGTTATGCCTCCTCCTTGGTTTTTGTTTCTCAGTATTGCTTTGGCAATTCTGGGTCTTTTGTTGTTCCACATAAATTTTTGGATTGTTTGTTCTAGTTCTGTGAAGAAGGTCATAGGTGATTTGATAGGGATTGCATTGAATCTGTAGATTGCTTTGGGTAGCATGGCCATTTTTACAATATTAATTTTTCCAGTCAAGGAAATGGAATATCATTGCATTTCTTTACATCTTCTTTAATCTCCTTGATTAATATTTCATATTCTTGGCATATGTTTCCTTTACCTCCTTGGTCAGGTGTATACTCAGGTATTTGATTTTTTGGAGGTGCAGTTTTAAAAAGTATTGCATTTTTGCATTACTTTTCTAATATTTCATTTTAGTATACAGAAACGCAACTGACTTTTGAATGTGAATCTTATATCCTGCTACTTTGCTGAATTTATTAATCAGTTCAAGTAGTTTTGGGGTTGATTCCTTAGGGTTTTCTATGTATAGTATCATGTCATCTGCATACAGTGACAGTTTTATCTCTTCTCTTCCTATTAGATGCCTTTTATTTCTTTTGTTTTTCTGAATACTGTGGCTAGGACTTCCAATACTACGTTTAATAGTGATGGTTGAGAGGGGGCATCCCTGTCCCAGATTTTAGTGAGAAGGCTATCAGCTTTTCTCCATTGAGTATTATATTTGCTGTGGGTTTGTCATAAATGGCCCTGATTATGTTAAGGAATGTCCTGTCTATACCCACCTTAATGAGAATTTTTATTGTAAATGGATGTTGGACTTTGTCAAATGCTTTTTCTGCATCTATTGAGATAATCATATGGTTTTTCAATTTTCTTTTGTTAATGTGTATGAGATTCATTGATTTGTGTATATTGAACAATCCTTATGAACCTGGGATCAATCCCAAAATAGAGTCTTTTTAAAATTTTATTATGGTAATGAAGTGTTTGAATGTACAGGACTATCAGGCTATAACACACAATTATAGGAAGGGGTTAACATAGTTAAAAAACAGGGAAAATACAAATGAAAACCAAACATTACATTCACAAAAAATGAAAAGGAAAGGACTCAAGCAGAAAATAAATGGAAACCATCCAACCAAAAAAAAAAAAAAAAGAATGGAGAATCATGGAATGAACTGGAAAATGAGGTTTAAAATGGCTCTAAATAATTATCTATCAATTATCACCTTAAATGTCAATATACTGAATGCTCCAATCAAAAGACACAAAGTGGCTGATTGGATAAAAAGCAAAACCTCCAATCTGTTGCCTACAAGAAACTCACCTTGGGACAAATGACACATATAGGTTGAATGTGAGAGGGTGGGAAGAAATATTTCATGCCAATGGACATGACAGGAAAGTAGGAGTTGCAATACTCATATCAGACAAAACAGATTTTAAAATGAAGGCTGTAAATAAAGACAAAGCAGGACATAATTTAATGGTTAAAGGATCCATTAAAGAAGAGGATATTACTATCGTCAACATATATGCCCCAAATACAGGAGCACCCAGCTACAGACAACAAATATTAACAGACATAAAGGGAGAAATTGATGGGAATACAATACAATAAGTAGGAGACTTCAACACCCCACTCACATCAATGGACAGATCCTCTAGACAGAAAACCAATAAAGTAACAGAGATCCTAAAGGCAACAATAGAAAAGTTTACTTTTTTGACGTCTTCAGTACACTATATCCAAAAAAATCAGAATACACATTCTTCTCAAATGTGCATGGAACATTCTCAAGGGTTGATCACATATTGGGGCACAAAGCTAACCTCAACTATTTTGGAGCATAGAAATTATTTCAGTTATCTTCTCTGACCACAATGGTATTAAACTAGAAATCAACCACAGGAATATAAATGAGAAAAAACCTACTACATGGAGACTAAAAAACATGCTACTAAAAAACCAATGGGTCAATGAAGAAATCAAGAAAGAAATTAAAAAATACCTCAAGACAAAAGATAATGAGGGCATAACCTCTCAAAATCTATGGGATGCCACAAAAGCAGTGCTCAGAGGGAAGTTCATAGCAATACAGACCTTCCTCAAGAAAGAGGAAAAATCTCAAATTGACAACTTAACCCACCACATAAATAAGGTAGAAAATAATCTAAAGTCAACAGAAGGAGGGAAATCATAAAGATCAAAGTGGAAATCAATAAAATACAGATTCAAAAAACAATAGAGAAAATTAACAAAACCAAGATCTTGTTCTTTGAAAAGGTAAACAAAATTGATAAACCTCTGGCTAGACTCACCAAGAAGAAGAGAGAAAGAACCCAAATAAACAAAACTAGCAATGAAAAAGGAGAAATCACAATGGATACTTCAGAAATATGAAAAACCATAAGAGAATACTATGAACATTTATATGCCAACAAATCTGACAAGCTGGATGAAATGTATGACTTTCTAGAATCTTACAGCCTGCCAAAACTGAATCAAGAAGAAAGAGACCAACTGAACAGACTGATCACTAGAAATGAAATTGAATACATCATAAAAACACTCCCCACAAATAAAAGCTCAGGGCCAGTTGGCTTTACAGGTGAATTCTACCAAACATACAAAGAGGATCTGGTGCCCATCCTCAAACTTTTTCAAAAAGTTGAAGAAGATGGAACCCTCCCAATGACATTCTATGATGCTATCATCACCCTAATTCCAAAACCAGACAAAGATACCACCAAAAAAGAAAACCATTGGCCAATATCTTTGATGAACATAGACACAAAAATTCTCAACAAAATTCTAGCCAACAGAATCCAACAACATATCAAAAAGATTGTACACCATATTGTTTTCTATAGTGGTTATACCAATTTGCATTCCTGCCAACAGTGCTGGAGGGTACCCTTTTCTCCACACCCTCTTTAGCATTTATTATTTGTGGACTTGTTAATGATGGCAATTCTGACAGGTGAGAGATGGTACCTCATTAGGTTAGATGTACATTTCTGTAATAACTGGTGATGCTGAGAATTTTTTCATGTGCCAGTTGGCCATCTGTATATCTTCTTTGGAGAAATGTCTGTTTTGTTCTTTTTCCCATTTTTCAATGGGTTGTTGGTTTTTTTGCTATTGAGTTGTATGTCATTCATGTATTTTAGAAATTAAGCCCTTGTCAGTTTCATCATTTGGAAGTATTTTCTCCCATTCCATAGGTTGTGTTATTTTTTTTATGGTTTCCTTTGCTGTGCAAAATGTTGTCAGTTTTATTAGATCCTATTGTCTTATTTTTGCTTTTATTTCTATTACCTTAGGAGACTGACCTATGAAAACATTTGTATGGTTGATGTCAGTTTTTTTTCCTCTGTTATCTTCCAGGAGTTTAATGGTGCCTTGCCATACATTTAAATCTTTAAGCCATTTTTTGTTTATTTTTGTGCATGGTGTGAGGGTGTGTTCCAGTTTCATTGATTTACATGTGTCTCTCTAGTTTTATCAGCATCACTTGCTGAAAAGACTGCCTTTTTCCCATTTTATATTCTTGCCTCCTTTGTCGAAGTTTAATTCACCATGGGTGTCTGGGTTTATTTCTAGGTTCTCTATTCTGTTCAATTAGTCTCTATGTCTGTTTTGGTACCAGTACCCACTGTCTCAATTACCGTGGCTTTGTAGTATTGCCAGAAGTCTGGGAGACTTGTGCCTCCTTGGTTTTTGTTCCTCAGGATTGCTTTGACATTTCTGGGTTTTTTGGTAGTTCCGTATAATTTTTTGGATTGTTTCTTCCAGTTCTGTGAAAAAATGTCATGGGTAATTTGTTATGGATTTAATTGAATCTGTAGATTGCTTTGGGTAGTATGGCCATTTTTGCAATATTAATTCTTTCAACCCAGGAGCAAGGAATATCTTTCCATTTCTTTGAATCCTCTTTAGTTTCCTTGATTAAAGTTTTATAGTCCCCAGCAAACAAATCTTTCAGTTCCTTTTTCAGGTTTATTTCGAGTTTTTTTTTTTAATTTTTGGAGTTTTGATTTAAACGTCATTGTATTTTTAAGGAAAGTTTTGTCCGGATATATGCCCAAGAGTGGGACTGCTGGATCATATGGTAGTTCTCTGTATAGTTTTCTAAGGTACCTCCATACTGTTCTCCATTGTAGTTGTGCCAACTTACATTCCCACCAGTAGTGCAGGAGGATTCCCTTTTCTCCATACCCTATCCAGCATTTGTTATTTGTGGATTTATTAATGATGACCATTCTGACTGTGAGGTGGCATCTTGTGGTAGTTTTGATGTGCATTTCTCTAATAATCAGTCATGTTGAGCATTTTTTCATGTGCATGTTGGCTATCTGTAAATCTTCTTTGGAGAAATGTGTATTCAGGTCTTTTGTCCATTTATCCTTTGGGTTGTTGGCTTTTTTGCTGTTGTTACATAAGTTGTTTGTATATTTTAGAGATTAAGCTTTTGTCAGTTGCATCATTTGACACTATTTTCTCCCAATCTGTAAGTTAACTTTTCTTTTTCTTTTTGGTTTCCTTTGCTGTGCAAAACCTTGTCAGTTTTATTGTTTGTTTGTTTGTTTGTTTGTTTTGCATGTATTTCTGTTGCTTGGGTAGACTGACCTGAGAAAACATTTGTAAGCTTGGTGTCAGAGAATGTTTTACCTATGTTCTCTTCCAGCAGTTTGATGGTGTCTTATCTTATATTTAGGTCTTTCAGCCATTTTGAGTTTATTTTTGTGCATGGTGTGAGGGTGTGTTCTAGTTTCATTGACTTGCTTGCAGCTGCCAAGTTTTCCCAACAATTCTTGCTGAAAAGACTGTCTTTTCCCCACTTTATATTCTTGTCTCCTTTGTCAAAGATTAATTGACCATAGGTGTCTGGGTTATTTCTGGGTTCTCTATTCTGTTCCATTGGTCTGTCTGTCTGTTTTGGTACCAGTACCCCACTGTCTTGATTACTGAGACTTTGTAATATTGCCTGAAGTCTAGGAGAGTTATGCCTCCTGCTTGGTTTTTGTTCCTCATGATTGCTTTGGCAATTCTGGGTCTTTTGTGGTTTCATATTCCTTTTTGTATTTTTGGGAGTTCCCATTGTGCCATGGCAGAAACAATTTTGACTGGAGCCATGGTGTTGTGGGTTTGATCCCTGGCCTTGCTCACTGGGTTTAAGGGTCTGGCATTGCCATCACTTGTGGTGTATGTCACAGATGCAGCTTGGATCCCATGTTGCTGTGGCTGTGACATAGGCCAACATCTACAGCTCCGACTGGACCCCTAGCCTGGGAGCCTCCATATACCACAGGTACAGCCCTAAAAAAAAAAAAAGAAAAAGAAAAAAGAAAATTTGGATTGTTTCTTCTAGTTCTCTGAAAAACATCCTGGGTAATTTGATGGGGATTGCATTGAATCTGTAGATTGCTTTGGGTAGTATGGCCATTTCTACCATATTAATTTTTCCAACCCATGTGCATGTAATATCTTTCCATTTCTTTGCATCTTCCTTAATTTCCTTGATTAATGTTTTATAATTCTCAGCATAGTTCTCACCCCCCTTGCTCATGTATATTCCCAGGTATTTTATTTTTCCAGAAAAAACTTTCCTGGAAAAAACACATGCACCTGCGTATTCATTGCAGCACTGTTCACAATAGCCAAGACATAGAAACAACAAAAATGTCCATTGTCAAATGACTGGATTAGGAATATCTGGTATATAGACAGAGTGGAATACTACTCAGCCATAAATAAGAACAATATTATGCCAGTTGCAGCAAAGTGGTTGGAACTAGAGACTCTCATACTGAGTGAAATAAGTCAGAAAGTGAAAGACAAATACCTTACGATATCACTTATATCTAGAACCTAATATATGGCACAAAAGAACTTTTCCACAGAATAGACAATTATGGACTTGGAGAATAGAGTTGAGGTTGTCAAGGGGGAGGGGGAGGGAGTGGGATGGATTGGGAACTTAGGGTTAATAGATGCAGACTATTGCCTTTGGAACATATATGCAATGAGATATTGCTGTATAGCCCTGGAGACTATGTCTAGTCACCTGTGATGGAGCATGATAAAGTGAGAAAAAAAATGTATACGTGTACGTGTACCTGGGTCAGCATGCTGTACAGTAGAAAATTGACAGAATACTGTAAACCAGGTATAATGAAAAAAAATCGCTTTGGATTCTAAAAAAAGTTATTGCACTTTATTTCTTTTCTAATATTTCATTGTCAGTAAACAGAAATGCAACTGATTTTTTAATGTTAATCTTATATACTGTTACTTTGCTGAATTTGTTGATCAACTCGAGCAGTTTCTGTGTGGAGTCCTTAGGGTTTTCTATATATAGTAACACAATTTCTGCATAGAGTGACAATTTTACCTGTTCCCTTTTAGCTTTCTTCTCTCATGTATTTTTTTTGCTGAGGGTTTATCATACATGATTTTTATTATGTTATGTTTCTCAGTACCTGCTTTTGTAAGATTTTTTATTATCATGAATGCATGTTAGATTTTGTCCAGTGCTTTTCCTCTTATCATTTAAGTAATCATTTGGCTTTTGACTTTTCTTTTGCTCATGTGGTATATAATGTTGATTGATTTTCATATATTGAACCATCCTTGTGAAGCTGGAATGAATCCAAACTGGTCGTGGTGTATGATCTTTTGTTGGATACAGTTGGCTAAAATTTTGTTGAAAAATTTTGTATCTATATTCATGAAAGATATTGGGTTATACTCTTCTTTTATGGCAGTGTCTTTGATTTTGGTATTAGGGTGATGGGAGCACCACAGAATGTCTTTGGTAGTGTATCTTCTTATTTAACCTTTTGGAAAATCTTAAGAAGAATGGGTATAACTCTTCTTCGTATGTTGGGTAGAATTTGCCTGTGAAGCCATCTGGTCCTTGACTTTTGTTTGTAGGGAGTGGTTTTTTTTTTTTACATATTCAATTTTGTTTATACTGATTGGTCAGTTCAGTTGCTCTTTTTCTTCTTGATTTAGTTGTGGAGGGCTGTAAGTCTCTAGAAAGTTGTCTATTCTTTTACATTCTTAAATTTTTTGGCATGTAGTTGTTCATAGTATCCCTTGTTTTTTGTTTTTGTTTTTTTTTTTGTATTTCTGCAGTATCCATTCAGATTTATCCTTTCTCAGTTCTTATTTTGTTTAGTTGGGACCTTCTCTCCTCTTCTTGGGGAATTTGGCCAGTGGTTTGTAAATTTTGTTTACCTTTTCAAAATACCAGCTCTTGGTTTTATTGATTTTTTCTGTTGCTTTTTGAAACACTATTTTATTGATTTCCTGTCTGATTTCTACTAGCCATCAGTAGCCTGCACAAGAAGCGCTCATTCTCCAGCAGCCTAAGCAAGTGGCTTCTTGCAACCTGTAGCCTGCACCAGAGGCTCCCTGCCTTCTGAGAGCCCTCTTGTGCCTTCACAGGGAGATTCCTATGGCCATCAGCCCCTCCTACTCTCACCCTCACTAACAATGGTGCCTTGCTTCTCCTGCAGGCCCAAACCTTCTCCCCGGTTCCCTCTGTCATGGCTTTCCACTCCCCATCCCATAGCACACCACTTCCCCACCTGTTGCACACCACTCCTTAGCCCCTTAGGCTATCCCTACACAGCCAACTGTAGTCCTCTCCCTGGGACTGACCTCCAGAGCCGAAGTCTCATCATCCAGCCCCTGCCCGAGCATCTCAGGCTGTGGTGTCCCAGATGATGGTGCAGAAAATCTGTGTGACTCGCTCTACTCTGCCCTCCTAAGCCCAGCTGCTGCACATTTCTTGGTGTCTTTGAGATGCCTCTGTCTCGGGCAATTTCCCAGTCAGTTAAATCGCTTCCCAGGCTGTGGTTCCTTTTCTCCTTCACAGCTCCCTCTCAGGAATGCAAGTTCCATCCTCATTCCTTTTCTTAATCTCTCTTTTTTTCTTTTGTTCTACAAAGTTATGTCAAGTTTTTTGCCCTTTTTGGAGATTTAAGTTCTTCTGCCAGCATTTGATAGATGTTCTGTGCTAGCCATTTTACATGTAGGTTTTTTAAATGTGTTTTTGGGAGAAGGCTTCACCAACCTGATCCACCTCCCTCCTGATTTCCATTTATTTTATGCTTGTGTTCTTTTCTTTTTAGTTTTTGTGAATGTAATGTTTGTTTTTGATTTCTGGTTTCCCTGCTTTTTAAAGTATGTTAACCCCTTCCTGTATCTGCTTGCTTTAGCCTGATAGTCATTTAGGCTCAAACACATTATTAAAAAAAAGAGTCTAGATTTTGTTTCTTTCCTTCCCCACACTTTATGGTTTTGAAGTCCTTTTTTAACATCTTCATGTTCCTCCTTTCCTGTTCTTTGTGTTAATCATCACTTTTACAGAGTAGTTTTTTTTCCCCACCCACTTTTAGGTATGTATGCTGGCTTATATACGTTTGAAACGTATATAAGTTTCCAATTTTTGTTTCCTCCTTTTCATTTCTTCTTTTTCTATTTACAGAAGGTTAGAATGGGCTTAGTATTGCTCTACTCTTTGTAGCTTTGGATTGTTGGAGTAAGTCTTTATTTCCCCTTCTACTTTAAATGATATTCTTGCTGGATAGAGTACTCTTGGCTGCAGTTTTTTTCCTTTCAGAACTTTGAATGTATCTTGCCACTCTCTTCTGGCCTGTAGTGTTTCACTTTTCCTCTCCCTCTGGAATTTTCATTATGCATAGATTGGCCCACTTTATATTATCCTATAGATCTCTTATATTGCTTTCATGTTTTCTCATTTGGTTTTCTATTTCCTTTCCTGCTTGAGCAATTTCCATTATTCTATCTTCCAAGTCACTAATTTGTTCCTCTGCATTATTCAATCTGCCGTTCAGTGTCTTTCACTCAGTTTGCATCGATGCAAATGAATTTTCTAATGTTTCAATGTTCCTCTTTATATTTTCTAGTTCCTTTCCGAAGGAGTCTGCATTACTGTTCACATCTACTCTTAATTCCTTGATATTCAGCCTTAATTCCTTCAGTATTTTTACTCTCTCCCTTTAAAGTCAGTGTCTGTCAGACTGCAGAGGTGTGTTTCTTTGTTTGCTGCTTCAGGTGAATTCTCCTGTTTTTATAACTAGGAATGGTCCCTGAGCTTCTTCACCTTGCTTATGTTTTTCTATTTCTGTGAGTTTAGAGATGCCCAACTATAGTTTTGGAGGGCTACTTCCATGCAAGAGCACTCCTTTGTATTACTATTTATTTTTGGTGCAAGAGTTTTTGAATATTTGCTGTCTAGTAGTCAGTGCCTTGTTTTTGGGCTCTTGACAGTAGCAAAAACCTGCAGGAAGGTGGTGTGAGAGCAAAAATAGGTGGTATTAAGTCTCCATGTCCTCCTCTGTGGTTAGGTGAATGGGGCTGCAAGTTAAAATCTATTTTTTTGATATGAGCATCACAACGCCTGCTTTCCTATCTTTTCCATTGAAAGGAAATATCTTTTTCCACTCCCTCACTTTCAGTTTATTTGTGTCCTTGGCCCTATGGTGAATCTCTTGTAGACAGCATTTTGTAGGCTCTTGCTTTTTTATCCAACCTGCCACTCTGTTTCTTTTAATTTAAGGTAATTATTGAATAAATATGATTTATTGCAATTTTAAACCTTGGTTTTCACTTGATTCTATGTTTCTCCTTTGTTCCTTTCTTTTTTTTGGTTGGATGATTTCCTTTTGTTTTATGCCTTTGTTTTTTATTTTTAATTTTTCTGAATATAATGCTTCATTTTTATATATGGTTGCCCTCTTTTTCAAGTATGTTAGGCCATTTTTATATGTGTTCTACCCTGTTAGTCATATAGGCTCAAACAAACAAATAAAAAGACCATCTTTTCTTACTCTCCTACCCTACATTTTATGATTTTGAAATCCTTTTTAAACATTTTCATATTTGTCCTTTTGTTGTTCTTTGTGTTTATCACCACTTTATTTTTATTTTATTTTTTTTACTTTTTAGCATGTTTATTGTGTATATATATATGCTTAATATATACTTTACTAAACAGCATATATTTAGTAAAGTCTACACTGTTAGCAGTATTAAACATTGAGTAAACTTCGTATTCTTTATTTTATTTTATTTTATTCTTTTTTATTTTCCCACTGTACAGCAAGGGGATGAAGTTATCCTTACATGTAAACTTTGTTTTTCCCCACCCTTTGTTCTGTTGTAATATGAGTATCTAGACATAGTTCTCAATGCTACTCAGCAGGATCTCCTTGTAAATCTATTCTAAGTTGTGTCTGATAAGCCTAAGCTCCCGATCCCTCCCACTCCCTCCCCCTCCCATCAGGCAGCCACAAGTCTCTTCTCCAAGTCCATGATTTTCTTTTCTGTGAAGATGTTCATTTGTGCTGGATATTAGATTCCAGTTATAAGTGGTATCATATGGTATTTGTCTTTGTCTTTCTGGCTCATTTCACTCAGTATGAGATTCTCTAGTTCCATCCATGTTGCTGCAAATGGCATTATGTCATTCTTTTTTATGGCTGAGTAGTATTCCATTGTGTATATATACCACATCTTCCTACTCCAATCATCTGTCGATGGACATTTGGGTTATTTCCATGTCTGGCTATTGTGAATAGTGCTGCAATGAACATGCGGGTGCATGTGTCTCTTTTAAGTCGAGTTTTGTCCGGGTAGATGCCCAAGATGGGATTGTGGGGTCATATGGAGGTTCTATGTATAGATTTCTAAGGTATCTCCACACTGTTCTCCATAGTGGCTGTACCAGTTTACATTCCCACCAACAGTGCAGGAGGGTTCCCTTTTCTCCACAGCCCCTCCAGCACTTGTTATTTGTGAATTTCTTGATGATGGCCATTCTGACTGGTGTGAGGTGGTATCTCATGGTAGTTTTGATTTGCATTTCTCTTATAATCAATGATGTTGAGCATTGCATCATGTGATTTTTTTTTATTACTATTTCACCGACACAATTTTTTTTTTCCACTGTAAAATATATGGACTCTTTGGTTTATTTTTGTTTTGGAAATCTGACCTGAGAAAACGTTTGTAAGGTTGATGTCACTGAATGTTTTGCCTGTATTCTCCTTCAGGAGTTGGATGGTGTCTTGTCTTATATTTAAGTCTTTCAGCCATGTTGAGTCTTTTGCATTATGTGAGGGTGTGTTCTAGTTTTGTTGATTTACATGCTGCTGTCCAGGTTTTCCAGCAATTCATGCTGAATAGATGGTCCTTTTCCCATTTTTTTGTCCTTGCCTCCTTTGTCAAAGATTAATTGACCATAGGTGTCTGGGTTATTTCTGGGTTCTCTATTCTGTTCCATTGGTCGGTATGTCTGTTTTGGTACCAATACCACACTGTGTTGATGACTGTGGCTTTGTAGTATTGCTTGAAGTCTGGGAGAGTTATGCCTCCTGCTTGGTTTTTGTTTCTCAAGATTGCCTTGGAAATTCTGGGTGTTTTGTGGTTCCATATAAATTTTTGGATGGTTTGTTCTAGTTCTGTGAAAAATGTCATGGGTAATTTGATAGGGATTGCCTTGAATCTATAGGTTGCTTTGGGTAGTATGACTTTTTTTTAGTATTAAATTTTCCAACCCAGGAGCATGGAATATCTTTCCATTTCTCTATATCTTATTTAATTTTCTTGATTAATGTTTTATAGTTCTTGGCATATAGATCCTTTGCCTCCTTGGTCAGGTGTATTCCCAGGTATTTGATTTTTTGGGAACAATTTTAAAGGTATTGTATTTTCATATTCCGTTTCTAAAGTTTAATTGTTAGTAGACAGAAATGCAACTGATTTCTGAATGTTAATCTTATAGCCTGCTATTTTTCTGAATTTGTTGATCAATTCAAGTAGGTTTTGGCTTGAGTCCTTAGGGTTTTCTATATATAGTATGTCATCTGCATACAGTGACAGTTTTATCTCTTCTCTTCCTATTTGGAAGTCTTTTATTTATTTTGTTTGTCTTATTGCTGTGGCTAGGATTTCCAATACTACATTGAATAGAAGTGGTGAGAGTGGGCATTCCTGTCTTGTTCCAGATTTTAGTGAGAAGGCTTTCAGCTTTTCTCCATTGAGTATTATATTTGCTGTGGGTTTGTCATAAATGACTTTGATTATGTTAAGGAATGTTCCCTCTATACCCACTTTGGTGAGAGTTTTTAATCATGAATGGATGTTGGCCTTTGTCAAATGCTTTTTCAGCATCTATTGAGATGATCATATGGTTTTTGAATTTTCTTTTGTTAATGTGGTGTTTGACATTCTGTGATTTGTGTATGTTAAACCATGCTTGTGATCCTGGGATGAATCCCAGCTCATCATGTTGTACAATCATTTTGATATGTTTTTGGATTTGGTTGGCTCAAATTTTGTTGAGAATTTTTGCATCCGTGTTCATCAAAGGTATTGGCCTATAATTTTCTTTTTTTGGTGGTATCTTTGTCTGTTTTTGGAATTAGGATGATGGCATAATTGAATGTCTTTGGGAGTGCTCCTTCTTAATGCTTTGAAAAAGTTTAAGGAGGATAGGCATCAGTTCCTTTTTGTATGTTTGGTAGAATTCACTTTTGAAGCCATCTGCCCTGGACTTTTATTTGTTGGGAGTGTTTTTATGACATATTCAATATCATTTCTAGTGATTGATCTGTTCAGTTGATCTATTTCTTCTTGGTTCAGTTTTGGCAGACTGTAAGTCTCTAGAAAGTTGTCCATTTCTTCTATGTACTGTCTAGGTTGGATTGTTGGCATGCAGTTGTTCATAGTATTCTCTCTTGGTTTTTTGTATTTCTGTAATATCAGTTGTGACTTCTCCTTTTTCATTTCTTATTTTGTTTATTTGGGAATTTTCTCTCCTCTGCTTGGTGAGTCTAGCAGAGGTCTGCCAATTATGTTTACATTTTTAACAATCCAGCTCTTGGTTTTATTGATTGTTTCTATTGATTTTTAATCTCTATGCTAATGCTTTCTTCTTTGATCTTTATGATTTCCTCCCTTCTGCTGACTTTAGGTTATGTTTGATATTTTTATAATTCTTTTAGATGGATGGTGGGTTAAGTTGTCAATTTGAGATCTGTCTTCATTTTTGAGGAAGGCTTGCATTGCTATGAACTTCCCTCTGAGCACTGTTTTTGTGGTATCCCATAGATTTTGAGTGGTTGTTACTTCATTATCATTTGTCTCGAGGTAGTTTTTAATTTCTTTCCTGATTTCCTCATTGACCCATTGTGTTTTTAGTAGCATGTTGTTTAGTCTCCATGTTATATTTTTTTTCCTCATTTCTTTTCCTGTGGTTGATTTCTAGTTTCATGGCATTGTGGTCAGAGAAGATACTTGAAATAATTTCCATACTCTTTAAATTTGATGAGGTTATCTTTGTGCCCCAATATGTGATCAATTCTTGAGAATGTTCCATGTGCACTCTAGAAGAATGTGTATTCTGATTTTCTTGGATGTATTGTCCTGAAAAATGTCGATTAAGTCTTACTTTTCTATTGTTTCCTTTAGGATCTCTGTTGCCTTACTGATTTTCTGTCTAGAAGATCTGTCCTTTGAAGTGAGTGGATGTTAAAGTCTCCTGTTCTGGTTGTATTCCTATCAATTTCTCCCTTTATGTCTGTTAATATTTGTTGTATGTATCTTGGTGCTCCTGTATTTGGGGCATATATAGACGATAGTAGTATCCTTGTCTTGACTGGATCCTTTAACCATTAAACAGTGTTCTTATTTGTCTTTCATTATGGGCTTCATTTTAAAGTCTATTTTGTCTGATATGCGTATTGCAACTTCTGCTTTCCTGTCTTGTCAATTGGCATGATATATCTTTCCCACCCCCTCACTTTCAAACTGTATGTGTCCTTTGTCCTAAAGTGAGTTTCTCATAGACAGCAGATTGAAGGTTTTTGATTTTTTATCCAATCAGCCACTCTGTCTTTTGACTGGGGCATTCAAAAGACATTTATGGTGATAATTGATGGATGATCATTTATTGCCATTTTAAACCTCATTTTCCAGTTGATTCTATGATTCTCCATTCTTCCTTTCTCTTTTGGTTGGATTGTTTCCATTTGTTTTCTGCCTGAGTACTTTTCGTTTTTTGTGAATGTAATTTTTTTTTTCTGTCTTCATTGGTGCATTTGTTTTGTTACTGAAATGAATTTATCACATCTGTAGTAGTATAAGGATCATAACAACCCAATTTCACAGGATTTCCATTGCATAATGCAAGCACATCCCCCCCCACCCCCAAACTGTCTCCTCCAGAAACCATAATTTTTTCAGTGTCTGTGAATCAGCATCTATTCTGCAAAAATTTCAGTCTATCTTTTTTTCAGATTCCACATGTCCATAAAAGCATTTGATGTTGGTGTCTCATTGTATGGCTGACTTCACTTAGCATGATAATTTCTAGGTCCATCCATGTTGCTAAAAATGCCAGTATTTCATTCCTTTTAATGGCTGAGTAATATTCCATTGTGTATATGTACTACATCTTCTTGATCCACTCCTCTGTCAATGGACATTTAGGTTGTTTCCATGTTTTGGCTACTGCAAATAGTGTTGCAATGAACATCTGAGTACATGTGTCTTTGTGAGTCATGGTTTTCTCTGGATAGATGCCCAGGAGTGGGATTGCTGGATCAAATGGTAGTTCTATTTTTCATTTTCTGAGGACTCTCCATACTGTTTTCCACAGTGGTTGCACTAATTTACAATCCCTCCAACAGTGTACTAGGTTTCCTTTTTCTGCACACCCTCTGCAGCACTTATTGTTTGTAGACTTTGTGATGCTGGCCCTTCTGGCTGGTGTGAGGTGGTACCTCATAGTGGTTTTGATTTGCATTTCTCTAGTAGTGAGTGATGAACATCTTTTCATGTGTTTTTTGGCCATCTGTATGTCTTCTTTGGAGACTTGTCTGTTTAGATATTCTGCCCATTTTTTGATGGAGTTGTTTGTTGTTTTGGTGTGGAACTGCCGAAGGTGTTTATAAATTTGGGAGATTAATCCCTTGTCAGTTGATTCATTGGCAAAGATGTTCTCCCATTCTGTGGTTGTCTTTTCATTTTGTTTATGGTTTCCTTTGCTGTGCAGCAACTTTGATTAGGTTCCATTTGTTTGTTTTTGTTTTTGTTGTCAATACTCTGAAAGGTGGATCTGAGAAGATGTTGCTGTCATTTATGTCAGAGTGTTTGGCCTATGTTTTCCTCTAAGAGTTTTATAGTTATATAAGAACAGACCTAGATGTAATGTCTGGTTTTGATGTGTGCTTGCCATGTTTTAGGTATGTTAAACCCTTCCTATACCTGTGTGCTTTAGCCTGATACTCATGTAGGCTCAAACACTGCATTACAATAATAAAATTAAAAAATAGAATCTACTTCTTTCCTTACTTCACTTGTCCCCATTGTATGATTTGATGCCTTTTTTATACATCTTCATGATTAGATATATATGCTGGCTTATTTCATTGAATGCTTCCTAATTTTGGTTTCCTCTATCCTAGTTCTTCCTCTTTTTTTTTAATTTAGAGAAGCCCTTTCAATATTTTAGAATGGGTTTCGTATTGCTATACTCTTTTAGCTTTTGTTTTTGTAGAAATTCTTTACTTCCCCTTCTCTTTAAATGATATTCTTGCTGGATAGAATATTCTAGGTTGCAGATTTTTTCCTTTCAGTGCATTAAATATCTCTTTCCATTCCTTTCTGGATTGTAGAGCTTCTGTAGAGAAACAGCTAATAGCCTTATGGGGGTTCCCTTACAATTGACACTTTGCTTTTCTCTTGCTGACCTTAGAATCCTCTCTTTATCTTTAACTTTTGCCATTTTTATTATAATATGTCTTGGTATAATATGTATTATATTATAATATGTATTTATTATAATATGTCCTGTTTGGGTTCAGCTTGGTTGGGGCCCTCTGTGCCTCCTGTATCTTGATATCAGTATCCTTTAGATTTGGAAAGGTTCCAGCGATTATTTCTTCAAATATATTTTCAATCCCCTTTTCTTTTATTTCTTCTTCTGGAATTCCTATTATGCAATAGAATGTCCTGCTTTATATCATCCCATAGGTCTCATATTGCTTTTGTGTTTTCTCATTTGGTTTTCTGTCTCCTGTCCAGCTTGTGTGTTTTCCATTATTCTACCTTCCAATTCACTAATTCGTTCCTCTGCATTATTCATTCTGCTCTTTAGGGCCTTTAACTCAGTTTCCATCTCTGCAAATGAATTTTCTACTGTTTCAATGCTCCTCTTTATGTTTTCTAGTTCCTTTCTAAAGTAATATGCATTGCTGTTTATATCCACTCTTAATTGCTTCATTTTCTACCTTAATTCCTTCAGAATTTTCACTATCTGCTTTTTGAACTCATTGTGTATTTTCCTGCAGAAGTCTGTTTCAATCTTTCCTGCTTCAGGTCAAATTCTCTTGTTGTTTTAACTAGGATTGGTTCCATAGCTTCTTCATTTCACTTGTATTTTCTTCTTTTGTGCACTTAGGAAACCAACTACCATAGTCTTTCAGGGCTATTTCTATGCCAGAGTGGCCCATAGTATCTTGTGTGGGATTACTATTTATTTTGAGTATGGGAGGTTGAATATTTGCTTTATCTTCAGTGGAAACTCTTTGCACCTTGATAGGGGTGCTGCATGGGACTCCTGGTAGAAGGAAGGAATAGACAGGGCTAGTAGTCTGTGCCTGGTTGCTGGGCTCTTGATGATAGTGAGGACCTGCAGGAAGGTGGCACATGCTACTTCTAGTTGCAGGCCCTAGGGCAGTGGTAATGAGTCTCAGGCATATTAGGTCAGTACCCAGAACATTTGGCAGTGGCAGTGGCAGCAGTAGGGTTTGTGAGTTCCCAGGGTAGTGATAGCAACAATGGGTGCTGTTCAGTCAGAATGCCTTCCTTTGTCATGCCCTCTGATGTGATTGGGGCTGCAAGTGGTGTCTGTCTATGAGACCCTCCAGTAGCAGCAGGACATGCCCAGCTCTGGAGTCAGAGATAACTATGGTGGTTTGACCCCATTCCCTGTAGACCACACAAGAAACACCCCATCCTCCTTAACCCACAGAGAGGGTGCTACACAGGCTACTCCTGGTTACAAGGTCTGGGAAGTGACAGTGATTAGTCATGTATGGGCACTGCCCATAGTATTTGGTAGAGACAGCAGCAGGGCAGGTGTGTTCCCAGGTGAGTGAAAGCAACAATGTGTGGTACTCAGTCCTGATACCCTCTTTTTGATGACCACTGAGGTGACTGGGTCTGCAGGTGGAGCCTGATTACAGACCTCTAGTTGTTGGGGGCCATGACCCCCGCCCTCTGGTTTCTGAGATGATTGCTGTGGTTTGTCCCCATTACCTATAAATCGCACAAGAGGTGCCATGTTGCACTTAGCTCCCTGCTGCCTTTTGCGCATACAAGAGGTGCTTGGCTCCCATAGACAAGCATTCAGTAAATATTCTGTGCAAATAGTTCTACCTGCAGAAGTGTTTTTTGATGTGCTTATGAGAGAAGGTGAGTGTGATGTCTTACTCCTCTGCCATCTTGATCTTTCTCCCCCAGTTTTCATTTCTTGACTTGGTGTTTTGGTAAAAAAAAACCAATCCTTTCCTTGTCAAGAAGAACTGCTTCTCTGTGTATTTGGTGTTGATTCCTACATTTTTAATTATCATTAAATATATGTTGATACAAGATGTAGAGAGGGATCTAACCTGTTATCTAAATGACAACCTGGTTTTTCCCAACACCATTATTTCCCTATTGACTTAAAGTTACACCTTTATCATGTTTTGAAACTTTATAGGTCTTTGGGTTTGTTTCTGCATTTCTATCGTGTTCCATACATCTCATATATTTTCACCATCTCTATACAATCTTGCTTTGTTTTCATTCAAACTATAACAATGTTTTATAGTATGTGGCAAGCATTTATTTTTCCAGATGATTCTTGGGATAATTTTGTATAATTAGGAAAAATGTGAGAGTTAAGGAATTTTGTTGAGGATTTTTGCATCTCTGTTCATGTGGGTTAATGGCCTGCAAATTTCTTTCTTTGTAGTATGCTTGTCTGATTTGGGATCAGGGTAATAGCTGCCTCATCGGAGGAGCTAGGGATTGTTCCTTCCTCTGAAATTTATTGGAAGAGTATTAACTCTTCTCTGAATGGTTGATAGAATTTGCCTGTGAAGCCATCACGTCCTGGGATTTTGTTTTTTGGAAGGTTTTTTTTTTTTCTTTATCTTCTTTTTTAAGGCCATACTTTGGGCGTATGGAATTTCCCAGGGTGGAAGTCAAATCCGAGCTTAAACTACCGGCCTAGGCCACAGCCAGAGCAGTGCCAGATCTGAGTCACATCTGTGATCTGTGCTGCAGCTTGAAGAATTGCTGGATCCATAACCCACTGAGTTATGAGGCCAGGGATTGAACCCACATCCTTGTGGATACTAATTGGGTTCTCAACACACTAAGCCATAACGGGAACTTCGGAAGTTTTAAACTCTCTGTTTGAATTTCAGTGCTTATGATTGGTCTATTCATATGTTCTATTACTGCCTGGTTCAGTCTTGGAAGGTTGTACCTTTGTAAGATTCTGTCTATTTTTTCTAGCTTGTCCATTTTTTGACGTATGGTTGCTTATAGTAGTCTCCTATGATCCTTTGTGTTTCTGCAGTATCAGTTGTATCTTCTTTTCCTCTTCTGATTGTATTGATTTGAACCCTCTCCTTTTTTTCTCTTGAGGAGTCTGGCTAAAG
This sequence comes from Phacochoerus africanus, assembly GCF_016906955.1. NCBI lineage: Eukaryota > Metazoa > Chordata > Mammalia > Artiodactyla > Suidae > Phacochoerus > Phacochoerus africanus. Next base: position 241,294,834 of record NC_062544.1, read on the forward strand.
GTTTATCAATTTTGTTTATCTTTTTGATACATAGAAATTTATTTAAGCCCTATTTGTTTAATTTTGCTTTTATTTCTTTTGCCTTGGGAGACTGACCTAAGAAAACATTGATACAACTGTTTTGCTTTTGTTCTCTTCTAGGACTTTTATGGTGTTACATCTTAATGTTTAAGTATTTAAGCCATTTAATTTTATTTTTTGTATAGTAGGAGGGTGTGTTCTCAATTCATTACCTGTGGCTGGCCAGCTTTATCAACACCATTTTTGAAGGGACTGTCTTTTTCCCACTTTATACTCTCATATCCTTTGCCAATTAATTGACCATAGGTTTGTAGGTTATTTCTAGGCTCTCTGTTCTGTTCCATCAATCCATTGATCCATATGGCTGTTTTTGTGCCAGTTCCACATGATTTTGTTTACCGTATCTTTGTAGTATTATTTGAAGACTGAGAGGCTTATGCCCCCTGCTTTGTTCTTTTTATCAGGATAGGTTTGGAAATTCTGGGTCTTTTGTTGTTCCATACAAATTTTAGAATTTTTTGTTCTATTTCTGTGAATTTCTGGTAATTTGATAGGTATTGCATTAAATTTGTAGATTGCCCTGGGTAGTATGGCCATTTTACCAATATTAGTTTTTCCAATCTAAGAGCATAATATATATTTCCATTTCTTTGAATGATCCTTGGTTTCCTTGAAGAATATTTCGTGGTTCTCAGTGTATAGATATTTCATTTGCTTGGTGAGGTTTATTCCTACGTATGCTTTTCATTAAGTTTTAAAAGTGATTTTTAAAAATGTTCTCTGATATCTCATTGTTATTATAAAGAAATACAACAGATTTCTGCATATTAGTTTTATATCCTGCTACTTTGCTTAATTCATATATAACTTCTAGTGGTTTTTGTGTGGCACCATTAGGATTCTCTAAATAGACCATCATGCAATGACCATTTTATTCCTTTCCTTCTAATTTGGACAACTTTCATTTTTTTTGGGTCAGATTTCTGTGACTAGGACTTCTAATACAATGTAGAATAAAAGTGGAGAATGTGGACCTCCTTTTCTTGTTCATGAATTTAACAGGAAGACTTTCAGCTTTTCACTGTTGCATATCATTTTGGTTGTGTGTTCGTCATAAGTGGTTTTTGTTATGTTGAGCTATGTGCTCTCTAGAGTTACATTTGAGGGTTTATTTGTTGTTGTGGTAACATTAATGTATGTTGAATTTTATCATATAGATTTTCAATATCTCTTGAGATAATCATGTGTTTTTTGACTTTTGTTATTAAAGTAGGGTATCACATTGATTGATTTGCATATGTTGAATCATTTATGTGACCCTGGAATGAATCTAAATTGGTCATGGGGTATGATCCTTTTTATATATTGTTGTATTTGGTTTGTATATACTTTGTTAGGGATTTTTGCATGTATATTTATCAAATATATTGGCCTATAATTTTCTTTTTTCGTGATGTCTTTGGTTTTACCACCAGTGTGAGAGTGGCTTCATAAAATGACTTTGTGAGTGTTCCTTCTCTTCAGTATTTTGCAATAGTTTGAGAAGGATAGGTATAGGTTTTAATATGCATGTGTGCTAGAATTCCCCAGGGAAGCTGGCCGATAGCATGGACTTTTTTTTTTTTTTTTTTCATTTTGCTGGGCATTTTTGAATATTACAGTTTCTATTTCACTCCTAGTTATTGATCTGTTCAAATTGCATGTTTCTTCTTGACTCAATTTTCTAATTATTTTATGTGGTGGGTTAGGTTCTTCATTTTAGATTTTTCTTGTTTCTTGGGAAGGCCCTGTATTGGTATGAACTTCCCTCTTGAAACTGCTTTCACTGCATCCCATAGATTTTGTAAAGTAGTGTTTTCATTGTCTTTTGTCCTGAGGTATTTTCTGATTTCCTCTGTGATTTTATCATTGCCCTGATGGTTTTTTAGTCACACGTTGTATAGTCTCCATGTAATCATATGTTGCTACTTTTTCTTTCCATGATTGATTTCTAATTTCATACTGTTGTGGTCAAAAAAATGTTGGAAATAGTTTCTGTCCTCTTAAATTTATTGTTACTTGTTTTGTGCCCTAGGTCAAGTACAGCGAACATTCCATGTGAGCTTGAATAAAATGTGCATTCAGGAATTTTGGATGCAGTACCCTATAGATATCAGTTGACATCAGCTGTTCTACTGTGTCACTTAGGATCTCTTTTGATTCTTTTTCTGGCCTATTTGTCCATTTCTATCAAAGGTTTGTATTAAAGATGCCTACTATAATTATATTCCTGCCGGTTTCTCCCTGTATGTCTGTAAGTATTTGTTTTATATATTTAGATGCTCCTATATTGGGTGCATATATGCTAATGATTATAATTTTCTATTATATTGATGCCTTTAACATTACATTGTGTCCTACTTTGTCTTCCTTTATGGACTTTAAAACTGATATCACTATTCCTACTTGCACTTTTCTTGTTTCCATTTGCTTGAAATAACTTTTTCTGTCCTCTCACTTTCAACCTATGTGTGTCTTCTCCCCTCCCCCAAGTGGGTCTTTTGTAGGCAGCCTATTGTAGGTTCTTGTTTTTTAATCCAATCTGCCATTCTGTGTCTTTTGATCAGAACATCCAGTTCATTCACTTTTAAAGTAACTCTTTCCAGTATTCTAAGATAATCTATTTAAGAAAAGAATCTGATTTTCCATTTTACTTTAATTTCGCTGACTCCATGGATTTGGTAGAAACATTTATCTAGTATATTTTTGAAGAGCTGTTTTTATATCTGAGGATCCCTTGGTAGACTATATAAAAGTAACAGTTTTCTTGTTAGTTTTTTTTTTTTTCTTGGCATGGGTGCCTCTCATGTCTTTCCTCAGTGTGTGCTGCAATTGTGCCCTGGATTGGGGGTGTGATCATGATTATTTTGACCTGAGCCTGCACTTGATGTTAGATGAGGTGTCCTTTTAGCTCTGTGGATGTCTTAGCCCCATTAGGGACAGAGTCATCTACTCCAACTCCCCAGTGGTTGGAATAGAAGCCCCCATCTAATTCTGAGCTGTGGTATGAGTCTGGTGGAACTGAGGTGCTTCCATTGTGAAAGAAGCCCATAAGTATTCCTCCTTAGGGGTTTCTGCTGGGGATGTGCAATTCTGTAGTGCCACCCATCACCCAGCCAGTACATATGATGTATGTGTGCCAACATAGTGTTCTGATGCTTGCACCAGCCCCAGCCCCACTCTGGGAACCCTGATAAATTGCTGAGATATCTGCACTACTTCTGGAAAGTATGTGCTCCCAAAGTGCACTGCCCTACCATGAGCACACTGACATGCGGATCATATGAGGGGACTCCATTCCATCTTGTACAATCGTATAATGGATTCCTGGACCACATTCCAGAACCTTCAGGCTGTCTTCACATAGGCAAACTGAGCCCTTCTCCCCATATCTGTTCACTGAACCCCAAGCTTCAACAACCGGAAGATGCAAGCACCAGTAGGTGCACATCCCAGGCTGAGAAGTGTGGTGACATGGCAGCTGTCAGTGCTTGTTGCTGTCTATCCTGCCTTGCAGCAAGCCAGCACCTGCATACTCCTCTGGAGCAAAGCCCAGGCCACTCCCTCTCCCATTCTTTCTTGGTGGACATTCCACCTGGCAAACAGGATTCCCAGGATAAGGGCATCTGTCCTCTTTCATGGCTCCCTCATGTGTACAAATATCACCCAATTATTATTAAACTTTTCCTTTCATCCTGTTCAGTTACATGGGTTTCCTCTTTGCAGCTTTGGTTTTTCTGAGATCTTCTACATGATTTCAGTTGCTGTTCTGTGAGAATTGTTCCACATGTAGATGTGTTTTTGTTGTGTTTTTGATGGGAGGTGAACCTCAGGTACATGTGCTCTGCTATCTTAATCTCTGCTAGATAGCTGGACACCTATTGTAACTGGATTTTTGTATCTTTTCCCTGCCTTCATCCTATTCCTTTCCCCCACACAGTGAAGCTCTGGTAATCACAAATCTTTTCCCTCTTTCTCTGAGTTTTTTGTTTGTTTGTTTGTTTTTGAAGTGTAATTGACATACAACACTATTTAAGTTTGTTAATAAGGCAGTGATTCAAATATTTCTATGTATTTCAAAATGACGATCATGATAATTCGTATTTACAATATATCAGCATTCAGTGTCACATATTGTTGACTATATTTCCAACACTGTACATTTTATACCTGTGGCTTACTTATTTTTTGCAACAGGAAAATTGTATCCCTTAATTTACCTCATCTATTTCTTTCATTGCCTAAAGTCCTTCCTTCTGGTCAGCACCTGTTTGTTTTCTTTATCTAGAGCTCTCTTGCCATTTTGTTATATATGTTGATTTATTTTTGTAATTCCACATTTACGTGAAATCATAGAGTATCTGTCTTTCTCTGACTCATTTCACTTAACAAAATGTCCTCTATGTCCTCAAGACCCATATATGCTGTTGCCAATTGCAAATGTTCAGTGTTCTTTATGAATGAGTAGTGTTCCATTATGTATATATCTATCACATCTTCTTTATCAAGACATATATTAGTGGGCACTGAGGTTATTTCAATATATTTGCTATTGTCATAGCATTGAAAAGGAAAAACTACAACCAAGAACACTCTACCAAACAAGGCTCCTGTTTAGGTTTGAGTGATCAAAAACCTTACAGACAAGAAAAGCATAAAATCTTCAGGACCACCAAACCAGCTTTACCACAAATCCTCAAGGAACTTTTCTAGGAGAAAGAGAAAAGGCCATAACTAGAAATAGGAAAATTACAAAATGAAAGGGCTCACTTTTGAGGGCAAATCTACAATAAAGGGAGGAAGTCATCCATACCCAAATCTGGTAGGGAAGTAAAAAACAAAGTAGTAAAGTCATTTATGACCACAATAAGCAGTTACAGGATACACAAAACAGCTGAAAGCAATTGGGTGTAAAATGTGATAACAAATCATGAGTAATCATGAGGAAGGAGAATACAGATGCACTTTTTTAAAAATGAATTTGAAGTTTTGAGATGAGCAATCATATATATAAAACAGCAACCACAATGGTAAAAAAGTGAAAGAATCTCCTGTAATATCCGGAGCAAGACAAGGATGTCCCCGTTCATCACTTCTATTAAACATAGTTTTGGAAGTCCTCTCCATATCACTCAGAGAAAAATAGAAAGTGATCCAAATTGGAAAAGATAGTAATATAATTGATATGCCTTCCATTGTGTACTGTCTTTCTCTGTGGGCTAGTTTCTATCTTAATGGCAAAATTTGCATAGTTTGTGCCATATTTTATATCCACACACCATGATGTTCAAAGGGAGAAACACTACCATTTTGTGGTGTCTTTTCAAATAAAGGATATGTCTTTCCCAGAAACTTCCAGAGAATCACCTTTCCTGTGTCATTGGCCTCAAATAAGTCACTTATTTTTCACTTAACAGACCTCTGTTATTCAGTGATGGTATAGGGGTGAGTGGTGCAGAAAAATTTTGTGCCCTTAGAAAAGGGACACTAAATCAATGCAAGTCTGAAATCTAAAAAGATCCCTTGAAGTAGACAGTGAATATAGGATTTACAGCATCCCTATTATTTCAGAGCTTCTCAAAATATGTAATGTCTAGATTCCTTACTGCTTATAAAGTATCTTATGACCATAAGGGTCCTTGTTAAAGTAGATTATATCTATCCACTTTTACCATATTAGAAATGAAAATCTAGAAAATGATTTTTATAATTAATTGAAAAATAAATGTAATAAGCCTGGAACATATTCCCTTGGATAATTATATTAAAACTTATTGCAGGAAATATTCATTGAATGGACATATATGTTGATCAAGTAATTAAGTATTGCTGATACGAAATCAATTTTATCATGTTTGATCTTCACAGGTAGCATATATGTCTTTATTTTAATATTCAACAGTTATAATTTACTATTTTTTTTAAATGTTGCTCCTATCTGTGCCCTCTTCTCCTTTCAGGGTATTCTCCAGGTTCATTTCTCATCTAATACATGATTTGTTTAAATTAATCTTCTTGCTTCAGGACTTTCAATCAATTGCAAGGTCAGGTTTCTGAAATGTACAGTATTATTACTCAGCTCCTGGAACTTTAGTGTCTGATGGTTCTGTGAAAAATTTGATTTTTTAGGGTGTCATTTAAGAGACTTAGTAACCTGACCAGGTTCCCCTCGTTTCCCTACATTCACCACCAGCTCTCATCAATAGTTTCATCAGGTTTCTGACTCTGTCCATATGTCCACCTCCCTCATATCTATTCCCAGTGCTAAACTTATATGTTTCATTTCGGTCATAACCATTCCTGTTTTCCTATATATAACCCTTATTCCTGCTTTTAAGGCATATTTTACTTCTGATGCTACTGAATACCCCAGGCTATAAGAATCTCCATTTTCTGAACTCCTAAGCATGTGGGTCAAAAAGGCAGAATGGATTCAAATTCTAGTTGATTTCCATAACCCTGATGAATTTAGGCAAGCGTCTGAGTATTACAAGGCATGAGATTTTTACTGAGGAAAATCATGAAAATTCATATCTAATAATTTGGTAGCTAATAAATACATAAAGTTTAGCTTATCAAGCACCAAGCAGAGACCAGGTTCTGAGTAAATTATCTTTTGCTTTCATATTTACACATGTTAAATATCAATAAATATTACAAATATATTTAAATTTTTACTGTTTTCTGTCTCATTTCATGCCTGATCAGAACTTCCAGCTTTTTGTTAGCGCTATGCATATATGAATTATTTAAGTTGGGGAGTTGCCATTTTGACTCAGTGGTAATGAATCTGACTCGTAACCATGAGGATGTAGTTTCAATCCCTGGCCTCTCTCAGTGGGTTAAGGATCTGGCATTGCCATGAACTCTGGTGTAGGTCACAGATCCTATCTTGCTTTGGCTGTGGCATAGGCTGACAGCTGCAGCTCTGACTTGACTCCTAGCCTGCTTTTATCCCTATGCCACATGCGTGGCCCCAAAAAATCAAAAACAAAAATTTATGTTGCAAATAGCTTGGACTGTGGTATTCTTAATAACAAGCAGGAAAAGTAAAGTAATAGCAGAGAGAAAAAGTTTTATTAAAGTATATATTCAGGAAATGCTCCATCATATGTAATGGTCATTTATACAAAATACATGAGGATGTCAAATCTACAGTGATGTCAGTATAAGGAGCATCATCGTTAAGGACAGATTTATAAATCTCCAATATTCAGATCCTGGAATTCAGAGAATTTGAAAGAAAATTAACTTAATCTAAAGAGGAAAGTGTTGTTGATTAAAGAATATATATTCTCTGTGATTTCATATTCAAACAATCTCTTGAATAACTTAAAATTGAGAATCAAATCAAAATATATAGTTTACTTCTGTCAGATGTTATCGGTAAAGAGGGGACCAATATTTGAGAATTTGGGACAAGGGACAGTTTGTAAGCTTACACCTTGGGATTCCAGAAATATGCCAAAAACATATATTGGAGATAATATTTATATATAATGATTTATTTCCTAGAATTTGCTGAATTTGTTGGACATTGAAATGTATTATACTCTGAAATGTCATTATGAAATGTAGCTAATTACACTCTGACACAATTGTAACCAAAAGGATAGTTATTTAGCTCACTGCTGATGAAAACTACTAGCCTAGATTTTGGAATGTCATTTACATTTGGTTATTTGATTCATACACCATCATGTTTTAGTAATTTAATGTTATATATGAACCCATTTTCCACACTGTTAGTACTCTCGATTTTGAAAAAAGTTTAATCAGATTGAAATGTTGCCCATATGATGTAGTATTTGTTTCATAATGTTATGAAATCTTCAAAATTTTTTTGGCAACATTTATTACTTCCTTATTTCTTAGGCTATAAATAAAAGGGTTTAATAAAGGAATCACGAGAGTATAAAAAATAGCAACAGGTATATCTTTGTCTCCTTTATTACCTGAATTTGGCCGAACATACATGAAGATAAGTGAACCGTAGAATATGGAGACAGAGAGAAAGTGGGATGCACAAGTAGATAAGGCTTTGCCTCTGCTTTTGTTGGTTTTCATTGTGAAAATTGTGAAAAGGATGAAAAAGTAAGAGATTACTACTATGGTAATAGTGAAGATTAAAACTGACCCAGCGAATATAAATACCATCAATTGATTGATGTAAGGGTCAACACAGGAGAGTCTGAATAATGGAAGAATATCACAAAAGAAGTGATTAATTTGATTAAACTTACAGAAAGTTAACCTAAAGAGAAACCCTGTATGAATCATGGGATGCACGTTTCCAGCTATGTAGGCACCTGTGGTCATTTGAAGGCAGAGTTTGTTAGACATCATGTTGTGGTATTCCAGTGGGTTGCAGATGGCCACATAACGATCATAGGCCATTGCTGCTAGGAGAAAGCAGTCTGCAGTTTCAGCAAGGCAGAGAAAATAAAATTGTGCCATGCATTCATAGAGGGAAATGATTCTGTCCTTGGAAAAGAAGTTCTGTAGCATCTTGGGGGTGATGGCACTGGAACAACAGGAATCCATCAGAGCGAGGTTACCCAGAAAGATGTACATTGGTGTGTGAAGACGAGGCTCAGTAAATATCAGTGCCACCAGACCAAGGTTTCCCACCATGGTGATCAGGTAGATGGTAAGGAACACCAGAAACAGAATGGTCCTCAGCTCTGGGTGATTACTAAATCCTATGAGGATAAATTCATTTGTCCAGGAGTGGTTATCCTCAATCATATCCACCCTCTATGTTGAATTGACACTTGTTGAGAAGAAAGTTTTGAAATTGGTGTGTGTAAAATTTTCCTTTCAAATTTTTCTTTTTATGAGGAGTGGAATTCTTCTTTCAGCTTCTTCATTTACTCTGGCTACAGGAACACACACCTGTAGGGGACATTCATTTCTGTGTAATGTAAGTTTTTAAGATCTTGACTGAAAAAAAAGGATTCCCATAAAATATGTTGGAAATTCTAGGGCGGATGCTTAAAGTGGAAAAACTTGTTCTTGTGAACTTTTAGAGAATAATATACATATCTATGTTACCCATATTTGGTTCAGTATTCCCAAGTAATATGTGTTAATTTTTTTACTAGAGTATCTTAGATAAATGTCAAATCACTTTTCATGTGTATATATGTAAGTATATGTCTTTCTGTGTTTGTATATATGTGTATATATATGTATGCTTATACATTTATAATTGCGAAAAATTTAATTTTTATATATTCTCAAGAAGAGTGAATGTTTCAATGGCATAAAGAGATATGTTGATTTTCTGTCTTCGGAATTGCATGTAAATCACTAAGGATACAGAAATTTATTGTGAAATGCTAAGAAAATAAATACCCATAGGTTATCACTTCTTTGATTTCTTTTCTCAGTGTCATGTTAAATACATTATTCTTTTTGAACATGCTCAAATATCTAAGTCCTTCCATCTTTATGTAAAGCATCGTTTTTATATAATGTTACTTAATAAAGTAGACTTGGTGCCTGGAAATATCAAGAGTATCTTATATACCCTTCACTATCTAGAATCAATTCTGTATCCTCTAGCATTGCTTTTGTTTCATATGTGCATGCACATTTTCCTTTTTATGGTACTGGTATTTTGAAGGTTTCTGTGACTTATACTTCTAAGAACAGAAGTACATTACTATAGGAAAAAAAATCATGGTTGATTCCAATCCTACCTCTTCTCCAGTGACCTGAGATGAGTGAATTTGTTTTCAGTATTCCACCAGGAATCCTGTAATGAACTATTTGTCATCTCTGAATTGACAGTTATGAAGAAGAGTTTACAAAGGACATTATTCAAAATTCATTGTTTAAAAATCTGTACATCTTTCATTTACAGGAATTACCTTACTTAATATTATACCATCTCCTGAAACAATCATGTAAGATTTTCTGAAGTATGTAACAGCACATAAAAGGCTAATAAAAGTAAGCCATGCTTTTATACTTTAGTTTTCTAACACTTTGAAATAGAATAGCATAAATCCTTTAAATCTTAATATTATTTGTGAGAAAAAAATTTGTTTCCTTTTCAAAGTTTACATTCTTAGTATTAGTGATCTACAAAATATTCAATTGTCTAATTATATAAATTCTTTGGTCAAAATGGTTTATATCAATTAAAAATTATAAGCTCTGACAAGTTTTATTTTTTGTTTTAATATATTAAACATAGGGTACTTTCTTTTTCTTTTTTTTTGTCTTTTTGCCTTTTCTTGGGCCACTCCCGTGGCATATGGAGGTTCCCAGGCTAGGGGTCGAATCGAAGCTGTAGCCACCAGCCTACGCCAGAGCCACAGCAACACAGGATCCAAGCCATGTCTGCGACCTACAGCACAGCTCATGGCAACGCCGGATCGTTAACCCACTGAGCAAGGGCAGGGACCGAACCCGCAATCTCATGGTTCCTAGTCAGATTTGTTAACCACTGCGCCACGACGGGAACTCCAGGGTACTTTCTTATTTAGCTAAGATAAAAATAATTTTCTATATACATGCCTGCAGTATATAACAGAATTATATTCTGCCCTTACCTGTATTTTTTGAAGTTCTGCCTTTGAATCAGAGGTCAGCATGAGTTGCAATAATTTTTTTCATCCTTGTTTCCCATAGTCTTGTGTTTTTGAGTAGCCAGAATGATACATAAATCGTTGAAATCTAACAAGGAAAATGCTTAATAATTCAGAAAAATAAATATTAATTGATGTAAATATTAACAGTAAAGGTAAACTAGAATATTCCTCTTATCTAGATTTCACAGAGAGGTGTTTTGTAACATCGACTTTTCTTTATGGTGTTAAGTCAATGAGAATTTCAGAATATAAGCCTTGGTCTCTAAGCATTTAGGATTAAAAGACTATATCTGGGAGACTGGTAACAGGTCAGTGCCAATAAATATTCTCCTTGCAATGCAAACTTAAATTTTCCATCATATGCTAAAAGGATTTCCTCATAATGACTTCACTGTATTTCTATGGGGAGATTTGGTAACTATGCCATACACAACCTGAGTTTAATTAAAGATGACCTATGGGGAGCTCCTGTTGTAGCTCAGGGGGTTAAAAATTGACATGGTGTCTGTGATGATGTGGGTTCAATCCCTGGCTTTGCTCGTTGTGTTAAGTATTTGGCATTGCCTCAGGCTGCAGTGTAAGTGGCCGAAGCAGGTCAGATCCAGGGTTTCTGTTGCTGTGGCATAGGCTGGCAGGCAGAACTCTGATTCAGCCTCTATCCTGGGAACTTCCATATGCTGCAGATATGGCCCTAAATAGGAAAAAAAATGTGAACTGTGAAAAGATGAGATTAAGTAAAAGATCTTCATTAAAATCACTAAGACAATTTGAAGTTGTCTTGCATATTCTTATGTAACTGACCTCGTTTTTACAATTATTTTCGTTCTTTGTATAAAACGTAAAAGGAGAAAAAGAGTCAGGTGAGTATTACCTCCTTCTGGAGGATTTAATATATTTATCAGATTTAAATTTTGTATGCAAGATGTTTGAATTTGGTAAGGATACTAAAAGATATAGAAGTTTCCGGTGGTGGGATCCAGATGGTGAAGGAATAAGACATGTACATTCACCTTCTCCCACAAGCACATCAGAAAAAATCTACATATAGTAAAATTCTCACAGCACATCTACTGAATCCTGGCTGAAGACCTTAAACCTCAAAAAGAGGTAAGAAACCTTCCACATAACTGGGTGGAGAAAAGGAAGAGAGAGGGGGAGAGAAAGAGAAATGAATACCACCTCTGAGTGGGAGCTGATAGAGGGAAGGAACCCCACACCCTGGGAAACCTCCTGATGAACAGATCAGCCAAACTGAGGGCCCTCAAAGCCTCAATGGAAAGCCTGACAGCTGGACTGAGAAGGGCAAAGCAGAGAGAGAGAGCCACCCAAACCATTGGTACCACCTCCTAAGTCACCACAGCCTGTTCCACACAGTAGGGACTGGGTGCTGAGACACAGGCTCTGGAGGTCTGTTATGGAGAGAGGACTAGGGTTGGCTGCATGGAGTCAGAATGCGGAGCTAGGGAGCTGTGTACCATGGGCTAGGGTGCAGAGGGAACCCAGAAGGAGGTCTGGGCCCACAGGAGTAGCAAGGCCTCATTGTTGGGGAGGTCAAGGGGCAGAGTGGCAGACGACCAGAGGAATATCTTTCTTTGTGTGTGCATGGACTCTTGAATGTTGTATCTTTGAGCAGTGGGGCCCCTTTTGTGTGGGCTGAAGGTAGCAGTGGTTTCTTAATGGGCTGAGCATCATGGGACACTTGTGTGGTCTTCAGGTGTTGGGGGCAAACTCAGTCATCTCAGACTCCAGAGGTGGTAATGGGCCACAACCACTAGGGGTTCATCAACAGGCAACCCCAACTCCCCAGTCTCCTCATGAGTCAGCACAATGGTGGGCATTGCAACTCGATACCACCCATTGTTGCTCCCAGGTCCCTGGTAATGAGCATGCCCTGATGCTGCCACTGCCACATGCTCTAGGTGCCACCATATTCCTGAGGGTCACTGTCACCTCCCAGAGCCCTTCAACTAGGAGAAGCCTGCACCACCTTCCTGTATGTCCTTGTGACTTACAGGAGCCGCCAATGAGGCACTGGCTACTAGCGCTTCCCGTTTCCCCCAACTCCCTGGAAGGATGCACAGCACCCTAAAAATAAAGAGTAAGAACTCACCGAATCCTCATGGGCCCTAGTACATATAAATAGCCTTCCAGAATACATTAGTGGTTTTTCCCTATACTCACAGAATAAGAAAAATATAAGTGAAATGAAGACACTCAGCAACCATTCCCAGTTAAAAGACAGAAGAATTCACCTGAGGGAGAAAACATGAAACAGACCTCTGCAGCCTATAAGAACGAAGTTCAAAAAGGAGATGGTGAAAATACTGAAGGAAATAAGAACAAATATGAAGGGATTAAAAGCAGATGTGAATGGTAATGCAGATGACGTTGAAAAGGAACTGGAAAATACAATGAGGAGCCTAGAAAAATTAGATTCTTTGTTTTCAGAGATGCAAGCTGATGTAAAGGCACTGAAGAGCAGAAGGATTAGTGCAGAGGAACAAATTAGTGACTTGGAAGATAGAATAATGAAAATCACCCAATCAGGACAGTGGGCAGAAAACCAAACCAAAAAACATGAAAGCAGGTTTAGAGACCTATGGGATAATATGAAGTGGGCCAATCTAGGATATTAGGGATTCAAGAAGCAGAGGAGAAGAAAAGGGGACTGAAAATATGTTTGAAGAAATCATGGCTCAAAACCTTCCAAATCAAAAGGTAACTGATCTCTAGATATAGGAAGCACAGAGGTCCTCAACCAAGAGGAACCCAAACAGGCTCACAACAAGACATATTATACTAAAAATGGCAGAAGTTAAATAAAGGATTGTGAAGTCAGAATGAGTAAAACAAAAAGTTAATTATAAGAGAACCTCCATAAGGTTTTCAGTTGATTTTCTACAGAAACACTACAGGCCGGAAGAGAGTGTCATGATATATTCAGATGTCTAAAAGGAAACACCTGCAGCCTGGAATACTCTATCCAGCAAGACTATCATTTAACATAGAAGGAAAAAAATAAGAATTTCTTCAGGAGACAAAAACCAAAAGAATACTGCAATACCAAACCCATTCTAAACGAAATAGTGAAAGGGGTCCTCTACATAAAAAAATGAAAGAAGAAATAGGATGGAAGACATCAAAATTGGAAATTAATCACTCAAATAACCAGTATACATAACTAAAGGAAAATAACCCGATTTTTAAAGACACGTGAATGCAAGGAACAGCAAAAATAATATACATGAAAATATTAAAAACAGGGACATCAAAATTAGAAAACGTGGGGAAGGAATGTAAGAACATATAGATTCTATTTTTAGAATGTATGTCTTTGAGCCTACATGACTGTCAGGTTAAAGCAAGCAAATACAGGAGGGGGCTTCACATATGTGAAAAAGTGGGTAACTGCAAATCAAAACCAAAAATACATTTACAAAAATGAAAAAGAAGAGGGCACAAGCATAGAATAAAGGAAATCATCCAACCAAAACAAAAAAGGAACACAGAGAAAATGTAGAAAAAAACTGGAAATCAAGCTTTAAAGGGCAATACATACATATTTCTCAATAAGTACCTTAAATGTCAATGCAATGGGTGCTCCAATCAGTAGGCCAAGAGTGACAGACTGGATGAAAAATAAGAGCCTACAATATGCTGCCTATAAGGAACTCACCTTAGGGCAAAGGTCAAAATATATATTGCAAGTTAGGGGATAAAAAAAAAAAAACATTTCATGTGAATGGGAAATACAGGAAAGGCTGAGTCTCAATCCTTATATCAGACAAAATAGATTTTAAAATGAAGGCCATAAGAAAGATAAAGAAGGACACTGTTTAGGGATAAAAAGATCAATTCAAGTAGAGGTTATTACACTTGTCAATATATATGTCCCTAATATAGGAACACCCAAATATATACACCAAATATGAATAGACCTAAAAGGAGAAATTGACAGGAATACAGTAATAGTAGGAGTTTTTAACACCCCAGTCACATCAATGGACAGATCCTCTAGACAGAATATGAATAAGGCAATAGCAATCCTAAATGACCCAAAAGAAGAATTAGACTTAATTGATATTCTCATTACATTACATCCAAAAAGCAGAATATACATCCATGGAAGATTCTCAAACATTGCCACATAATGGGGCACAAAACTAACCTCATCACATTTAAGAGTATAGAAATTATTTCAGTTATCTTCTCTGACCACAGTGGCATGACTAGTAACCACCAGAAAAGAAATGGAAAATAAAACTGACTATATGGAGACTAAAACGCCTGTTACTACAAACCCAATGGGTCAACAAGTAAATCAAAGGAAAATTAAAAAAACATCCTTAAGACAAATGATAATGAAAACATAACCATTAAAATTGTTAGAATGCTATGAAAGCATTTCTTAGAAGGAAGTTAATAGAGATACATGCTTTCCTCAGAAAAGAAAAAAAAATCTGAAATCAACAACTTTCCCTACCACCTGAAAGAATTAGTCAAAGAAGAACCAACAAAACCTGACGCCAGCACAAGGAAAGAAATCATACATTTTGGAGAGGAAACCAATAAAATAGACTGTCAAAAAAATAGAAAAAAAATCAATAAAACAAGGAACTGATTTTGTGAAAGGGTAAAGAAAATTGGCAAACCTCTGCACTGACTCAACTAGAAGAGGAGAGGATGAACTCAGATAAATAAAGTAAGAAATGAAGAAGGTGACATATCAATGGATACTGCAGTAATATTATATATATATATATATATATATATATATATATACACATATATATATATATATAAAAGAGAATATTATGAATGATTATATGCCAACGAATTTGACCACCTGGAGAAATGGACAAGTTTTCAGAGACATACAGCCTGCTGCAACTAAATCATGAAGAGACAGATCAAAAGAACAGTCCACTCAGTACATATGAAATTAAATATGTAATAAAAACACTCCATACAAATGGAATTCCAAGACTAGATAGATTCATGGGAGAATTGTACCAAACATTCAAGGAAAAATTCATACCCATTTTTCTTAAACTTTTCCAAAAATTTGAAGAAGAAAGGAACACTTCCAAAATCATTCTATGAAGTCACAATCACGCTGATGTCAAAACCAGACAAAGATTACCAAAAAATAAAATTATAGGCCAATATCTTTAATGAATAGAGATGCAAAAATTCTCAACAAAATTTTAGCCAACCAAATCCAAAAACATATAATAAAGATCATACACCACAACCAAGTGGGGTTCATTCCAAATTCACAAGAATGGTTCAATATATGCAAATCAAACAACACACACCACATTAACAATAGAAATGTCAAAACCCACATCATCATCTCAAGAGATGGAGAAAAACCATTTAACAAAACCCAGCATCCATTCATGATAAAAACTCCTACCATAGTTTGTGTACTGGGAACATAACATAACATCATAAAAGTCATTTCTGACAAACCCACAGGCAGTACAGCACTCAATGGAGAAAAGCTGAAAGGCTTGCAGCTAAAATCTGGAAGAAGGCAAGAATGCCCACTGCCACAACTTTTATTCCACATAGTGTTAGAAATCCTATCCACAGCAATCAGACAAAATAAATAAAAGGTATTCAAGTTGGAAGAGAAGAGGTAAAATTGTCTCTCTATGCAGATGACATGATACTATGTATAGAAAAGCCTAAGGACTCTGACAAAAACTATTCAAACTGATCAAAGAATCCAGCCAAGTCTCAGAATCCAAGATTAACATTCAGAAATTGGTTGTATTTATGTATACTGACGAATATTAGAGAGGGAATACAAAAATAACAAAACCTTTTAACATTGCACCCTTAAAAAATAAAAACCTAGGAATAAACCTGTCCAAGGACTTATATGCTGAGAAACTATAAAACATTAATCAAGGAAATTAAGGAGGATTCAAAGAAATGGAAAGATATCCCATGCTCCTGGATCAGAAGAATTAATGTCATTAAAATGGGCATACTACGCAAAGCAATCTACAGATTCAATGCAATCCTTATCAAATAACCCATGCTATTTTTCACAGAACTGGAACAAACCATCCAAAATTTTATATGGAATGATAAAAGACACAGAATTGCCAAACCAATACTGAGCAAACAAACACCAAGTGGGAGGAATAACTCTGCCAGACTGTAGACAACATTACAAAGCTACCACAATCAAGACAGTGTGGTACTGGTACAACAATGGACATGCAGGCCAATGGAACAGAATAGAGAACCCACAAATAAACCCAGAAGCTATGTTCACTGAATCTTCGACAAAGGAGGCAAGAGTATAAAATGGGGTAAAGTCTCTTCAGCAAGTGGTGCTGGCAAAACTGGACAGTTTCCTGTATCATCAATGACACTGGAGCATACCCTCATTCCATGCCCAAAAAGAAACTCAAAATGGCATAAAGATTTTAATATAAGACTAGACACCATGAAACACCTACAAAGCAACATAAGTAAAGCACTCTCTGACCTCAACCGTACAAGTGTTTTCTTAGGTCAGTCTCCCAAAGCAATAGAAATGGAAACAAAACTAATCCAATGGTACCTAATCAAACTTAAAAGCTTTTGCCCAGAAAAGGAGACCATTAAAAAACAACAACCTAGTGAATGGTAGAAAATAGTTTCATATGATGCAACTGACAGGGCTTAATCTCGAAAATATGCAAACAATTCATACATGCAACAGCAAATAAATAAACAACTAAATTGAAAATTGGCAGAAGACTTGAATAGACATTTTTCAAAAGACATAACAGTTTAGCAACAAGCCCAGAAGAAAAAGCTCATAATCACTACTAGAGAAATGCAAATCAAAACTACAGTGAGGGACCTCATCACATCTGTCAGATTGACCATCATTAACAAGTCTACAAATAACGAATGTCAGAGAGGGTGTGGAGAAGAGGGAAGTCACCTAAACTGTTGTGGGGAATGAAAATTGTTACAGCCACCATGGAGAGTAGTATGGAGGTACCTCAAATGAGTAAATATGGAATTACCATATGATCCAGCATTCCTCTCCTGGGCATATATCCGGACAAAATTTTCATTGAAAAGGATGTGTGCATCCCTATGTTCATTGCAGCTCTATTCACAGTAGCCCAGATATGGAACCTACCTAAATGTCCAACAACAGATGAATGGTAAGAAGATGCAGTGTGTATACACAGTGGACTGCTACACAGCCATAAAAGAACAAAATGCCACTTGCAGCAACATGGTTGGAACGACAGATTCTCATACTAAGGGAAGTAAGTCTGAAAAAGAAAGACAAATACCATGTTATATCACTTCTATCTGGAATGTAATATACAGCTCAAAAGGAACCCAAATACAGAAAGGAAGCAAACTCATGGACATGGAGAAAAGACTTATGGTTGCCAATGGGGAGGAGGAGGGAGAGGGATGGACTGGGAGTTTGGGGTGGTTGGTGCAAACTATTGCGTTTTGAGTCAATAAGCAATGAGATCCACCTGTATAGCACAGGGAACTATATCTAACCACTCCTGATGG
Organism: Phacochoerus africanus; assembly: GCF_016906955.1. Classification (NCBI taxonomy): domain Eukaryota; kingdom Metazoa; phylum Chordata; class Mammalia; order Artiodactyla; family Suidae; genus Phacochoerus; species Phacochoerus africanus. The sequence continues at coordinate 241,313,046 of NC_062544.1, forward strand.
AACATGATGCAGGATAATGTGAAAAGAAATGTATATATGTGTATAACTGAGTCACATTGTTTTACAGCAGAAATTGACAGAATATTGTAAATCAATTATAATTTTAAAAAAGCTAAAAAGGTATAACGATTTAGCCAGGATATCAACTTCTTCAATTGAATTTGGGACCATGTTCTACAAAACCATCTTTGGAAACTTGGTATTATCATTTAGCCCCATATATGAATTATTGAGACTGTTCTTACTTTTAAGTCTATACCAGGTGCCTTTGTCCTTATCATCCTGATTTCCTCCATTTATTGTAGTAATTACCCTCCAACATGGTTTATTTATTTCTCAGGACCTCTGTATTCAGTCACTCCCTCCCACAATGACTATTTGGTTAAGAGAGAAAACATGTTTCTGATACATTCATTCCTGTATTTCCAGCACTTGAATAATATGAAGCACTTTGTAGTGCTCAACAAACACTTGTCCAATGAATGTGAAAAGATTATACTCTCTTGCTCAAGTGTTTGACATGATCCAAGATTTGTTTTCAAACAAACAGTTTTTCCTTATTTTGTCATTCCAGATGCTGCACAGTCTGTATCTTACCTCTCCTGTTGCTTTCTGCCTCTCCCCTCAGGGCACATGGCCATATGCATCCCTTCACTGCTCCTTTGAGGACCTGCTTCATCAATTGGTTCATGTTTCTTCATCTCCCTGTCTTTCAGTGAGTCCTGCTTATCTTTGATCTCCAATGAGATCTTCCTGAGGACTTTCCTAGGTCCTTTAAATGAAATTGTTTTTCCTGATCTCCATGATAATTACATGCTTTTATAATGCTTTTACCAGTTTGTCAAATGTGAATTGTGTATGTCTTGATTGTAAAAGTCTTAGCTTAATACCCTTAAGTCAGCTATCACGTTATACCTATTTTGAGCTTCTGAAAAGAAACTGAGCTCGATTCTTTCTACAGGCTGCATTGATTTTCAAAATATTTCCATTCTGTGAAACTTTAATCAAGTGTTTACAACATACAGGGTGTTGAGAGATCCAATGTGTAGAATGTGAACGGGATAAGGAGTTCTTAGGTTTTAGAAATGTCTCCTGACATGAAGCTCTTGATCTATTATGGAGAAAGTCACTTGTATTGCTACCTCACAGGCAATTCAGGCTCTGATGTAAAAAAGATATACATGTACTGTGTGAAAACATGGCAAATGAAGTCAATAAATATGTGGAGGAAAAAAGAATGTTTTCTCCTTGAAAGTATAATTTCAGGTGAACCTTGCAGAATTAGGAGCATTATAATATGTGAAGCACATGAGGAAAAGAAGGAACAGAATGCAAGCTTGTGATAAAATCCTGGAAGCTTGAAGTAGTAAGACCGAATTAAAAAGTGGGTAGTAAATTAGGTTAGGTGAAGTTTATTCATATATGATGTAAGAATAACTTATAAGTAATATAAAGGGATTGGGAAAACTGCTTATAAATTGTGCTATTTGATTCCTTTCCTGCCAACTCACTGGACCATCTCTCATTAAGATCATAACTAATGATAAATGCCAACACCCAAGTTCATCTAATCATCTTAAAACCTCCAGCTGGAGGGTTTTATGTGATTAAAAATCTTCATTCTGGTTCTGGGGTAATAGTCACTGCTTCTGTCTTTCTGAACTGTTCCTTCTCAGACTTTTCTGCTGTGTTGTGTTTCTGTCTTTGCCTTAAAATCCTTGTGTTCCCCTATGTTCTGTGCTTGACCACCCTCTTCTTTCACTCTGGAGTTTCCCCCGGATTTTCCTATCTACTTAGATATTTCAACTATATTCCATCTTCTGGTGTCTGCACTAAGTGGGAGTTCCAGACAATTCTGGTAAATATTCACAAGGAAAATCACTGGGAGCATGTTTTAAAGATGTATATATTTACCCAGGAATAGTTAAATATACCACTATGCCAAAATGTTATATATATTATAAAATGTGGGAATAGACATTAAGAATGACTTAATAATGAAATGGAATTAACATTTTAATTTATGTTCTCATGCTACAATTTTTTCTCCCTAGTAACGCTATTATTAATTTAATAATAATAACCTTGTGATCAGATAAAGAAATGTGATGGTGTATGTTATATTATTCAGATCTTAGCTTAGTGCTGTGTTGCAGCATTTTCAAAACTTGTTCGAATTTATTTATTTATTTATTTATTTTTCTTCTTTGCACTTTCTTTTTTTATTGTTAGTTCCCCAATAGAATTTTTTCTCTAGTGTACAGATAGTGACCCATTTACACATACATGTATACATTCTTTTTTCTCCCATTAGCATGCTCTCTCATAAGTGATTAGATATACTTCTCTGTTCTACACAGCGGGATCCCTTCCAAAAGCAGTGCTTTGCATCCATTAACCTCAAGCTCCCAATCCACCCCACTTGCTCCTCCTCCCTCTGAAGTTATTTCTAAATATTTCTTAATATCTGACACAGTTGAAAAGATCTAATACACAGATATAGAGCAGTCAAATGAGGAAGAATGCAAATTTTTATGGGATTCAAAAACAGGAAACAGGTCTCAAGCCCATCAGAGTTGTAGAGTAAACATAGATTTTGTTTGTTTTTGAACATCTAAGTTGAGTATTTATTTATTTATTTATTTATTTATTTTTGTCTTTTTGCTCTTTCTTTGGGCCACTCCCGTGGCATATGGAGGTTCCCAGGCTAGGGGTCGAATCAGAGCTGTAGCCGCCAGCCTACGCCAGAGACACAGCTACACAGAATCTGAGCTGCGTCTGCAACCTACACCACAGCTCACGGCAACGCCGGATCCTTAACCCACTGAGCAAGGGCAGGGACCGAACCCGCAACCTCATGGTTCCTAGTTGGATTCGTTAACCACTGCACCATGACGGGAACTCCAAAGTTGAGTATTTTATAATCTTTCCATCACTTGCTGCAATCTGGTATTTATCTGATGTCCAAAACCTATTCTAAATAGGGAAAATATGTATGTTTCAATAATGAACTACCTGTTTGAATATTGTTGACATTCTGGTTACTGGCACAGGGAAATCCAGCTATGAATGCAGTGATCAACAGCAGTGATTAACACAAAAATCATCTTTACATTTCTACCTATTTCCTCTTTTAACAAAGAGAAATGACCTTTTGTAGGGTGAAGAGGAGGTTCTGCAAGATTATTGATATGATTCTCTATATGTTAATTTTCCCCCTAATAAATCATACATTCTTAGTAGGCAGGGGTGATCATGTATCTCTTTATTCCCATCTGGGACGTATGGTAGGATCTCAAATTGTGATTGGTTCTTGGTTCTGTATATCAGGTATTTTTTATTTATGTAAATAAATGTATGCAAGTATTTATTTTGCATTGTAGTATATTTGATTTACAATGTTGTATTTGTTTCAGATGTATAGGAAAGTGATTCAGTGATACACATATCCATTCTTTTCCAGATTCTATTCCCATGTATATTACTACTGAATATTCCCTGTGTTAACAGTAGGACCTTGCCAGCTATCTATTTTATATATAGTAGTATGTATATATTACTCTTTTTTTAAATTTTTTGTTCACTGGGTGAAAGTCGTGACGCAGTTTAGGAAGTTGGGAAATGGGCTGCGGTCAAATGGGTGATAAGAGGATCATATACATCAATTAATTATGTTTATATTATCCAGATTAGGTACTTTGATAATAAATCTCTCTTAAGAGTACTTAGTCTACTGTTTGTATGTGGTAGTTATTGTTACCTTTTTAGGTCACATTACATATATTTGGTAAAAGATGAGAATCAAGATCTAATTTTTCTCACTAAAAGGATAGCTTTCCAAACATCATTACGTGCCTTTTTGAAATTACGTCTTCATTGTATTCTGTACTTTTAAGTGGTTTGAGTTTATTCCTATATACATATTTAATTTCTTATATCTCCTTGTATATTTTGACTATCTATGATGTTGCCTTGTTTTCACGTATTCTACAATGATTTTAAAATTTCAGAAGGCATTAATTATTCTAGATGATTCTTAGAACACTTTAAATAGGAAAACTAGGATAATGACAATAATTGGATGTTCTTGAGGTGTACGTATGATAGAGATACCCAACAGAAACTCTATTTTCTATTTATGCTATTTGCATTGACCACAGAGAGGCAAAAGCATCCTTCACAAATGTAGGATAAAGAAGTCTCATTTGATCTTGTCAAGCGATCATAGCAAATCATAGCATTTCAAAAATTCCAATATCCATTTATAACAAAAACTATTCACATTTTGAGAAGCTTGCACATGTACGGCAGTTACAGTTTTTACTCCCAATGAAGCAGCAATTCACAGAAAAAATCATAGGAAATGTAGAAAACGTTCTGAGATACTGGAACTAAAGACAAGATAAACCTAAATTTATTGACTGGAACTAAAGCAAAGTTTGTTTAGAAGGAAATTTAGAATGTAATCATCTATGTTATGCAGAGTGTGAAATATTTGAAAAAATAAGGTACTCTTCCCATTAAGGGAACATAAGAGCCAACTAAGACCAAAGCAAAAATGAGGAAGAAATAATAAATATTAGAGAATAAGTTAATGGAACAGAGACTGGAAAAGCAGTAGGGAATGTTAATGTATACAAGTTGGTTCTTTGAAGAGATTCCCAAAATTGATAAACCCTTAGTTAGCTAGCCAATGAAAGAAAGAACTTAAATTACTAAATTCAGAAATGAGAGGTCAGTTACTATGTCACGTTTATAGAAAAGAAATGGTTTATAAGAAATGTTATGAGTAAATCTATGCCAACAGAGTTGTCAACTATGATAAAATAGGCACACACTTCTTGAAAAACACAAATTACCAAAACTGATTGAGAATGAGCTAGGAAATCATAATATTCTCATAACAAGAGATTGAATTTGTATTTTAGAGAACTACCAAAATATAAATGCCCAGGCCCAATGGGCTTTGCTGTTGAATTCTACAAATATTTAAGAGGAATGAACACCAATCATTTAACGACTCTTGAATTAATAAGGGGAAGACCCATGTTTCCATTAATTCAACGAGGCCAACAGTATTCTGATACCCAAGCCAGACACATATCAAAAGAAAACGATTGATCAATCTGTGTTAGAAATAACTGGCAAAATTCTCAATAAAGGAATGTTAAACCAAATTCAGAGCCATAAAAAAAGCAGGTATGCTTTATAACCAGGTGAGATTTATTTTAGGAATAATGGTTTCATTTTACTTTCAAAAGCATATTTATTTAACACAACAAACCAGTAGATTTAAGGACCCAAACCAGGGCCCCATTATAAATGAAGAAGAAAAAGAAAAAGTATTCAACAAAGGAATGTTTATGGAATGGCCAAATATGTTGGGCTTCTTGTAAGGTAGTGTTGATATGAAATCAGTTATGACATGTTTGATACAGGAAGCAGATAGGCCTTCATTATATTCTCTAACAGGTCGAATTTACTCTGTAGAGGATTCTCTCCTTTTAGAGTATTCTTCAGTTTCGGTTCTCTTCATCTAACGTATGAATGATTGAAGTTACTCTCCTTGCTTCAGGTCCCTTTACAACACTTCACAGTCAATTGCAAGATCAGGTTCCAAAAGTGAACAACCATACTACTATGATCCAGGAAGACATCACTGTTTTATGCTTCTAAGATAGCTTCAGATACCTTAGGGTGGCATTTAAGTTTTCAGTGATCTGATCCTCTTCCAAGTTACTTTCTCATATTCACCGCTAGCTCTCACCCATACTGCTGTCAGCATTCTGACTCTGTTCCATGGTTCATCTCCCTCATCCCCATTCACAGTGCCACACTCATTTCCATGAATGTTACCTCCGGTCATACCCATTCATGTTTGTCTCCAAATGTAAACTTTCCCCCACATGTAAAGGCACAGCTACGTCTAATGCTACTTAAGTACTAAATGTCCCAGACTACGAAGATCTCCACTTTCTGAACTCCTGTGCTTGTGAGGGAAAATGCAACGTTGAATCAAATTCGAGCTGGGACCAATGACCTGGTTGGACTTGGGCAAACTCCAAAACACTTCAAAGTATGAGATTTTTGCTAAGGGAAATCACGAAAAGTCATGTCTAACTTCTTGATAGGTTGCAAGTTTGAAATGTCTAGCTTATAACTAGCAGACAATAGGTTCTCCTAAGTGCATTAATTTTTTTCCTTCACATGCGCACATGGGATGATCAATAAGTAATTTTGTTCAGATATTTAAATTTTTGCTATTTTCTACCTCATTTATGCTCCAACAGCACCTCCAGCTTTTTGTTAATGCTATGCGTGTATCACTACTTACATTGGAATCAATCCAGATTAAAGGTATTCCTAATAACAAGCAAAGCAAATAATAATGTCACCCTCCTTTTGAAAATAAACCTGTTCATGAATGACACTGTATATATCATGGACAAACTAGTCAAACTACAGGAAATTTTACAACCAATATAAAGGTATAGGTACCAGATATTTGTTATATTATGCCTTGAGATTCCAGAATATGGCCAACTCTATTAAATGGAGGTAATCCTCTATATAGTGAATAATATTCATAGCATCTTTCAATTTGTTGAAAACTCCAACTTGCTGTACTCTGAAACATATAATTACTGTTGTGATTGAGTATACCTTGACACAGTTTGTGACCTCGGGAGTAATTACTTAGTTCCCTCCTTTTGAAATCTAGTAGATTAAACTTTGGTACACATATTAGCTCTGAACTCTTGCTCTGAACTCCTAATCTTACTCATAGATTGTTGTGTTTCTGCAGTTTAATATTTTCTATAAAGTGGCTGTTTTCTATTTTCTCGACATTACTTGACTTTGGAAATGAAGCTTAATCAAAGGAAAATAAGTTGTCCTTGCAAGATGTTTACTTAAGAATAGTATGACATCTTCTTCATAATATTTTCATGACATTTATTACTTCCTTATTTCTCAGACTGTAAATGAAAGTATTTAATAAGGGAATAATTAGAGTATAAACAAATATCAAGGGGTTTATCTTTATCTTCTTCATTAATTGAATTTGGCCAAAGGTACATGAAGAGAAGAGATCCATAGAATACTGAGACAGAGAGAAGGTGGAATGTACAAATAGATAAGGTTTTTCCTCTGGCCTTCTTGGGATTCAATGTGAAAATTATGAAAAGGATGAAAAAATAAGACATTATTACAGTGGCAATAGTGAAGACCTAAAACAACCCTGCAGAGGGTGATATCATCAATTCATTGGTATAAGGGTCAACACAGGAGAGTCTGTATAATGGAAGAACACCACAAAAAGAAAGTGGTAGATTTGATGTGACCTACAGAAAGTTATCCTGAACAGAAAACCAAAATGAATTGTGGAGGGAGAGCAGGTTTCCAGTTTTGTAGGCCCCTGTGGTCATCTGAATGGAGAGTTTCTTTGATATCCTGGTGTGGGACTGCAGTGGGTTGCAGATGGCTACATAGAGATCATAGACCATTGCTGCCAGGAGAAAGCAGTCTGCAGTTTCAGATCAGCAGAGAAAGTACCATTGTGCCATGCATTCAAAGAGGGAAATTATCCTGTCTTTAGAAAAGAACTTCTCTATTGTCTTGGGGGTCATGGCATAGGAACAACAAGAATCCATCAGGGTAAAGTTACCCAGAAACATTGGGTGCATTGGTGTGTGAGGATGATGCTCTCTGTATATCAATGCCACTCGACCAAGTTTTCCCACAATGATGATAAGACAGATGGTCTGGAACATCAGAAACGAAAGGGTCTTCATCGCTGGGAGATCTGTAAATCCAGGGAGGATCAACCTGTTGTCAAGTGCTGGTTATCCCCAGTTATGTCTACATTCATTGTCTGTTGAGATAGGAACTATCTATATATAAGACAGAGAGGAAGTCTGGGGTTGGTGGATGAAAACTGTTACGTTTGGAATGCATGGGCAATAGAGTCCTACTGTACAGCCCAAGGAACTGTGTGTAACTGGCTCACTTTAGTGTATAATCTAAAATGAAGAACATTTTAAACCATCTATAATGAAAAAAAAAGATTCCAATTCAAATATATATAGCTTTCCTCTTAAATTTTTCTTCTTACAGTAAAGAGTGAGCTTCTTCAAGCTTCTCCTACTGTCTTGTGGTACATGAAGCTCTAGGGGACATTTGTTAGCATAGCATGTCCATTCCTATGACCTCAACTCTGTAAAAATTCACAAGATGATTTTGATGGTTACAGGAGCGGTGCCCATAGTTGCAAAGGTTTGTGTCTATGAATTTATGCAAATATAGTGTATAAATCGACATAATGATGCTCGCTTCACTGTGCCCACACAATTTCACTTTAAATGTTTATGTTAGAGATCCTTAAAATGAATTTAAAATCGCTTTTTGTGTATGTGTATATATAAACTTTTGGATTGAGCAAAAGTTTTTCACATACTCTTCCCACTGGGGTAAATATTTTAAAATCATCATGCAGTAGATATGTTTAATTTGCATTTTAAGAATTGTTTGAAGTTATTAAGGATTAATGAGAGTACTGTTCAGTTTTGAGGAAAGTCAACTCAGAGAACTCAGGAATAAAATATGCATTAATGGTCACCTCTTTATCGCTTTCCCAGTGTCATACCCATTTCCAGAAACATTGAATCTCTCATGCCATTATTCCTATTGAATTTTGCCCAGATAGCTACACCTTTTCTTCCTTTATCTAAAGCTTGGTGTATACATAATGCTACTTAATAAATGTAACTGAATGTCTCTGGTCATACTAATTGCCACACTCTAGACTCTGCAGCATGTCTTATATACACAACACAATCTATGATGGCTTAAGTCTAATCTGCATTGCATTTTGCCACATGTGCTCATATTTTTCTTGTTGTATACTAGCACTTTATGGTTAACTGTAACTTTTATTTCCTATAACAGTTGTACAGTGCTATGGGGGTTAGGCAATACTGATTGCAGTCCTACCTCTATCTCAGTGACATGAGATGGCTTACCTTGTTTGCTGGGTCCTGACAATGATCCTAATGCCTTCTTTGGGAGTCCTTGCAGTGATCCTTAGTGACCACTTCCACAAAATCCGTCTGTTAAATGTGAAGGAGATACTTAAAAGAGAAGTATTCAAAACTTGTCATTTAAAAATTTAAAGTTAATTACAGAAAATATATGAAAACATACAACTCAATGAGAAAAACACATTCAGATTAAAAAAAAAAGGGAGAGAGGAACTAAAAATATGTTTTTACAAAAGACATCCAAAAGGCCAAGAGACAAATGAAAAGATGTTCAACACCATTAATCATTAGAGAAATGCAGATCAAAACCATGATGTGTCACCTTACACATGTCAGAATGCTTGTCATCAGAAAGACAAGGGAAAAGAAATATTGCCTATAATGTGGAAAACGCAGAGTGTGTAGCAACGTCTTGGAGGGAATGTAAATTGTTTTACTCATGATGGGTGCCAATATCGACTTTCCTCACATAACTAAAAACAGAACCACCATGTGCTCCTGCAATTCCCCTTCTGTACATATACATATATACACAGAGGAAATGAAAACAAATTATCCACATGATATATGCACTCCTGTTATAGCAGCATTATGTAAAGTAGCCAATATATAGAAACTCCTAAGTACACCTGTCAGGATGAATGGATAAAAGAGGATGAACATTCGGCCTTAAGAAGGAAGGGTATCATATTTGTCACAACATGCTGAGATAAGTCAGAGGAAGACAACAACTGCATCTGAAAAAGGCAAACTCATAAAAAATAGATTACATAGTGGTTACCAGGGACTCTGGGGTTGGGGAAATAAGAGAGTTAGTGTTTATGAATACAAACTTGCAACTGATAGGTAAATAAGTCTGGGAGATCGAGACTGGATATCAGTTATTCCCACCACAAGAAAGAAATGACAATTACATGACTTGATAGAGTGCTCACTAATGCTGCAATTGGCAATCACATTACTATTTAGAATTTTATCAAATAACATGGTATGAAACTTGAACTTATGCAATGTTATTTGCCAAGTGTGTTTCGTTAAATGTATATCATAAAAATTATTTAGGTACCTCTTATCTGAACTGACTTATCTAATATTTTTATGTTTCTAAGAAAATTATATAAGGTTTTTCTGAAGTGTATCACAGTAGATTCAGACTAACACATAAAAATAAGGTGACCTTATACTTAAGTTTTCTAATATTTAGAAAAAGGGAAAACCGTTTAAATCTTAAATACATTTTTGAGAACAAATTTTAATTTTCCTTAAGTGGCTGTATTCTATCATAATTTAGTGATCTACTAGGAATGTTGAGTGATTTGTATCCTATGCATTTCACGTTGAATATGTTTTGTTTTTCCAGAATCAAATATTAAAATAAAGGCCCTGGATGATAGTTTTGTTTGCTTTCAAGTATTAAATGTTAACCACTTCATTATTCCACTCTAGAAGTTCTTGAAGTATTTAACACCGTTAACTTTGTGTCCTTGCCTGTGTATTTAAGTCTGACTTAAAATCAGACGAGGTCAGTGTGCTTTGCAGTTTGTATCACATTCTAGATTTCCCATAGCCTTCAGCTTTGACAAGAGATAGAAAGAATACGGAGTAACTGAAATCTAAAAACCGCAAAATAGTTTAGATAAATAAATATTAGTGTATGCTAATATTAAAATGAAAAAAATATTAGGATACTTCCTTACTGAAATGTCACTGAAAAAAAGTTTTCTAACACCTCATGTTTGCTTTCTGGTGTTGAATCTCATAGAATTTCAGAATATAAACCTTTCTCTCTAAAACATTTGGGATGAAAAGAATGAAAATAAAAGCAAATAGGTTAGAGTTGATAATTATGTTCCTTACCATGGAAAGTTCAAATTTTCCATCAAGTCCTAGGTGATAGCCCTGCACCAATATCAGTACATTTCTGTAGAGAGATTCAGTGGCCAAAACCCATCAGGATGCACTGGGAGATACTGAGGTCAAGCAAATTACCTTTATTAAAGTCACTAAGATCATTTTATGGTAACCAAGTGATTCTTATGTAATTGACATCATTTTAAACCTCTTTTTATCATTTGGCATAAGTTCTATCTGAGCAGAAAAGAATCTCATGTTGGCCTGATGTTTTATTGTAGGTTTAATATGGTTTATTAGAATTTTGTGAGGAGACTAGAATCTGTTGTAAGTTTACCACAGGGTCATCTGTGAGCTGATTTGTCCTGATGCTTTTGCAAAATGCCATCAGAAACTCTAATATTATTCCTTAGTCCCATATATAAATTATCTAGACTGTTCTTCCTTTTCAGTATTCCCCAGCTGCCTTTATCTTTTTTACTCTGTTTTTCTCCACTTCATGCCACTCGTCACTCTTCAGTATATTACATATATATTTGTTCGTACCTTTAGAGCTAGTCCCTCTCTTCTGCTCTCCCGCGATTAGCATACAGGCTTAAAAGGGATAGGACTTCTCTATTATGTTCATCCCCGTTATGTTCAATCCCAGACATTGATATTATGTGGCAATTTACAGTGGTCAGGAAATATTTGTCAAATGGAAGAAAATCACTATCCCCCCTTGATCAATAATTTGAAAATGTCTTTCATTAGTTTTCAAACAACTCTGTTTTTAATTTTGATATTTCAGATGCTCTACTGTCTTTGTGTATGTGACATACAACCTTGATTTCTGCTTCTTCCCCAGGACATGACCCTTGGCCATGTTTGTTCCATCACTATTCCTGTGTGCACTTGCATTGTTAATTTACTCATAAATTTTCCTTCAACTAAAACACCACTTTCAGCCTCTCTTCTTATCCCAATCTATGCATTCTTTTTTTCATATTTTAATGATTTTTATTTTTTCCATTATAGCTGGTTTATGAGTATTCTGTCAATTTTCTATTGTACAGCAAGGTGACACAGTCCCACATACACGAATACATTCTTTTTTCATACATTATCATGCTCCATCAAAAGTGACTAGATATCATTTCCAGTGCTATACAGCAGGATCTCATTGCTTATCCATTCCAAAGTCAATAGTTTGCATCCACTAACCCCAAATTCCCAATCCATCCCACTCCCTCCCCCTCCCGCTTGGCAACCACAAGTCTGTTCTCCACGTCCATGGTTTTCTTTTCTGTGGAAAGGTTCATCTGTGCCATATATTAGATTCCAGATACAAGTGATATCATACGGTATTTGTCCTTCTCTTTCTGACTTAGTTCACTCAGTATGAGAGTCTCTGGTTCCATCCACGTTGCTACAAATGGCATTATTTTGTTTTTTTTTTATGGCTGAATCGTATTACATTGTATATATATACAACTTCTTCTTAATCCATTCATCCGTCGATGGACATTTAGGTTTTTTCCATGTCTTGGGTATTGTGAATAGTGCTGCAATGCACATATAGGTGCATGTGTCTTTTTCAAGGTAAGTTTTGTCCAGATATATGCCCAAGAGTGGGATTGCTGGGTCATATGATATTTCTATGTAGAGTTTTCCAAGGTACCTCCATACTCTTTTCCTTAGTGATTCTGCCAACTTACATTCCCACCAGCAGAGCAGAAGGGTTCCCTTTTCTCCACACCCTCTCCAGCATTTGTTATTTGTGGACTTGTTAATGATGGCCATTCTGACTGGTGTGAGGTGGTACCTCATAGCAGTTTTGATGTGCATTTCTCTAAGAATCAGTATTGTAGAGCATTCCATGTGTGTGTTGCCCATCTATATATCTTGGGAGAAATGTCAGTTGAGGTCTTTTGCCCATTTTTCCGTTGTGATTTTGGTTTTTGGAGAGCATGTTGTCTAGTCTCCATGTACTTGGTTTTTTTCTCATTTCTTTTCCTGTGGTTGATTTCTAGTTTCATGTCATTGTGGTCAGAGAAGATACCTGAAATAATTTCTATGCTATTAAATTTGTGGAGGTTAGCTTTGTGTCCCAGTATGTAATCCATCCATGAAAATGTTCCATGTACCCTTGAGAAGAATGTATATTCTGATTTTTTTAAATTTAATTTTCTGAAAATGTCCGTTAAGTCTATTTTTTTCTACTGGGTCATTTAGGATCTCTGTTGCCTTATTGATTTTCTATCTAGAGGATCTGTCCATTGATGTGAGGGGGTGTTAAAGGTTCCTTCTATGATTGTATCCCCATCAACTTCTCCTTTTATGTCTGCTAGTATTTGTTGTAGGTATCTGGGTGGTCCTATATTGGGGGTATATATATTGATGATTGAAGTATCCTCTTCTTGAATGGATCATTTCATCATTACATAGTGCCCTTCTTTGTCTTTCTTTATGGCCTTTTTTAAAAAGTCTGTTTTGTCTGATATGAGTATTGCAACTCCTACTTTCCTGTGTTGTCCATTGGCATGAAATATCTTTTCCCATTTCCTCACCTTCGATCTATATGTGTCCTTTGCCCTAAGGTGAGTCTCTTGTAGACAGAAAATTGTACGTTTTTGCATTTTTTTTTTTGGAATCTTCCTTTCTGTGTATTTTGATTTAAGCATTTGATACATTGACATTTAATGTAATTGTTGAGAAATATGTGTCTATTGCCATTTTATACCTTGTTTTCCAGTTGACTCCATGGTTCTTCTTTCTTCCTTTCTTTTTTTGGTTGTATGATTTCCATTTATTTTACCCTTGTGTAATTTTCTCTTTAGTCTTTGTGAATGTAATGTTTGGTTTTGATTTGTGGTTGCCCTTATTTTCTTAGTATGTTAACCCCTTCCTGTATCTGCTTGCTTTTTTAGCCTGGTAGTCATATAGGTTCAAGCACAGTATTAAAAAAAAAAAGTCTATATTTTCTTACTTCCCTTGCCCACATTCTGTGATTTTGAAGTCCATTCTTAACATGCTCAAGTTTGTCCTTTTGATGTTACTTGTATTTACCATCACTGTGACAGTAGTTTATTTTTTCCACTCTTAACATCGGTATACTGGCTTATTTAAGTGATTGCTTTCCAGCTGTTTCCTCCTCCTATTTCGTCTTACTTCTTTTTTTTTTAATTTAGGGAAGCCCTTTCAGTACTTCTTTTAGAATGAGTTTAGTATTGCTCTACTCTTTTAAATGATATTCTTGCTGGATAGAGTATTCTAGGCTGCAATTTTTTTCCTTTCAGAATTTGAATATATCTTGCCTCTTTCTTCTATCCTATAGGGATTTGGTAGAGAAATCAGCTGATAGGCCTATGGAACTTCCCTTATAATTAATGATTTGTGTTTCTCTTGCAGCCTTTAGAATCCTCTATCTGTACTTTTTGCCGTTTTTATTATAATACGTCTTGCTGTGGGCCTATTTGGGTTCAACGTGTTTGGGGCCCTCTGTGCTGACTGTGTCTTGAAACATAGAATTGTTTACATTTGGAAAAATTTCAGACCTAAGTTCGTTACATAGATTTTTAATCCCCTTCTCTTTGGCTTCTCCTTTTGGAATTCCTATTATGCCTCAGTTGGCCTGCTTTATATTATCCCATGGGTCTCCTATATGCTTTAATGTTTCTTATTTTATGTGGTTTTCTGTCTGCCGCCCTGATTGGGTGATTTCCTTTGTTCTATCTTCCAAGTGACTAATTTGCTCCTCTGCATGATTCTTTCTGCTCTTTAGTGTCTTTAGCTCAGTTCGCATTTCTGCAAATGGATTTTCTGATTTTTCTGTGTCCCTCCTTATATATTCTAGTTCCCTTTTAAAATAATCTGCATTAGTGTTGTTTATATCTGCTTTTAATTGCTTGCTATGCAGCCTTAATTCCTTCAGTATTTTCACTACCTCCCTTTTGAACTCAGTGTCTATCAAATTGCAGAGGTCTGTTTCATTTTTTTGCTGCTTCTGGTGACTTCTCCTGTTCTTTTGACTGGGAATGGTTCCTGAGCTTCTTCATCTTGCTCATGTTTTTCTTTTTCTGTGAGTTTAGGGAAAGTAAACTGTAGTCTTTGGGGGCTACTTCTATGCAAGAACCCCCCTTTGTATTTTGTGGGGGGGTTACTATTAATTTTTGGCATGGGAGTTTGAATATTTGCTGTCTCTTTCTTTGGTGTGAGCAGGCTGTTATCCTGAGGGTGCTAATTGTGTTTCCAGGGAGGAGGCAATGGGTAGAGCTAGTAGTCAGTGCCTGAGTTCTGGGCTCTTAACAGGTGCAAGGTCCTGCAGGAAGGTGGTGCAGGCTACTCCTAGTTGCAGGGCCCTGGGAAGTGGTAAGGAGCCTTAGGCAGATTTATGAGGTGCCCATGGCATTTGGCAGTGGTGGCAGCAGGGTGTGTGGGTTCCCAGTGGAGTGAGAGCAACAATAGGTGGTGTTCAGTCACAGGGCCATCCTCTGAGGTGCCCTCTGAGGTGACTGGGGCCTCAAGTGATGCCTCTTCAGGGACCTGTAGTGGTAGCAAGCCATGCGCACCCCTGGAGTCAGAGAAAATAGCTGTGGTTTGCCAACACCCCCTGTAGACCACACAGGATGCACCCCATTCTACTTAGCCCACCTAGGAGGTGCTGCACAGACTGCTCCTTGTTGCAGGGTCCTAGGAAGAGACAGTGATCAAGCATGTGGGCAGTGCCCAGAGCATTTGGTAGTGGCAGCAGCAGGGTGGGTATGTTCCCAGAGGTGTGAAAGCAACCACAAGTGGTGTTCTGGGCAGTTTCCTCCTCTATGATGGCCTCTGAGATGGCTGGGGCTGCAAGTGGTGCCTGTTCAGAGAGCCCTCATGGCAGTGGGCCACTCCCAACTCTGGAGTCAGTTACAACTGTGGTGTTTTGCCACTGCCACCTGTAGACCATGCAGGAAGCACCCCGTTCCACTTAACCCATGCAGGAGGTGCTGTAGCAGCTGCTCCTAGTTCTGTGGTTCTCAGTGAGGACAGTGATCAAGTGTCTCAGCACTGCCCAGTGAATTTAGCAGTGGCAACAGCAGGGTGGGTATGTTCCTAGGGGGTGAGAGCAGCAACAGGTGGTGTTCAGGTGCAGTTTCCTCTTTTTTGCTGACCTCTGAGGTGACTTATGTCACAGTAGAACCTGTACACAGAGTCTAGGGGTGGAAGGCCACACCTCCCTCTGGTTTCTGAGATGAGTGCTTTGGTTGTCCCTGCCACCTGTAGATCACACAATAGGCACCACATCATACTCAGCTCCAATTTCCCTTAGGCCACACAAGAGTTGCCCAGCCACCCATAACCCACACAAAACACCTGGTCTCCCATAGCTTGAGCAGGTGTCTTCTCACCACCTATAGACTGAGCCAGAGGCACCCCACCCTCTGAGAGCCTGCAAGTGTGCAAGAAGATTCCTATGCTGGTTTTCCCCTCCTCCTCTCACCCTCCCCAACAATGGTGCCTTGCTTCTCCTGCAGGCCCAGACCTCCTCCTAGGTTCCTTGAGCTATGGAGTTCCACTCCCCAGCCCATAGCTCACCACTCTCCAGCCTGTGGCGCAACACTCCCTAGCCCCTCAGGTAGTCTCCACATGGCCAAACCTAGTCCCCTCCCTAGAACTGACCTCTGGAGCCTACGTCTCAGCTCCCAGCACCCACCCTAGCATTTCAGGCTGTGTTGTCCAGGGCAGTGGTGCAGGTGATCTGTGTCTCTCACTCTACTTTTCCCTCCTCAGTCCAGCAGCTGCTGTCCTTTCTTTCTTTCTTTCTTTCTTTCTTTCTTTCTTTCTTTCTTTCTTTCTTTCTTTCTTTCTTTCTTTTCTTTTCTTTCTTTTTTTTTTTTTTTGCAAGGTGAGGTCCCTCCACCTTAGCTGATCTCCTGGTTAGAGGCTTCCCAGCCGGTTGCTTTGTTGTCTCTTTTACAATTCCCTTTCAGGAATGCTAGTCCCATCTTGATTTCTTTAATCTCTCTTTTATTCTTTTTTTCTTTTCTTCTACCCAGTGTGTCACTAGTTTCTTGTCTTTTTGGAGGTTTAAGTTCTTCTTCCAGCGTTCAGTAGAGGTTCTGTGTGAATTGTCTTAAATTTAGATGTGTTTTTTTTTTTTCTTGATTTGCTTGTGGGAAATGTGAGCATGATGTCTAACTCCTCTGCCATCTTGATCCTTCTGTCTCTTGTCATATTAATTGACCATAGGTGTATGAGTTTATCTCTGGGCTCTCTATTTTGTTCTGTTGATCTGTGTGCCTATTTTTGTGCCAGTCTATGCTGTTTTAATTACTGTAGCTTCATAGTAGAGTCTGAAGTCTGAGAGAGTTATGCCTTCAGGTTTGTTCTTTTTTCCCAAGATTGCTGTGCCTATGAGTGTCATTTTGGTTCCTTTTGAATTTGGGGATTATTTGTTCTACTTCTGTGGAAAATGTCCTGAGTTTTTTGATAGGAATTGCATTAAATCTGTAGATTGCTTTGGTTAGTATGGCCATTTTAATAGAATTAATTCCCCCAGACCAAGAGCACTAGATAACTTTCCATTTCTTTGAGTCAACTTCAATTTTCTTCATCAATGGTTTAAAGTGTTCAGCATATACATGTTTATTTCATGTCCCTGGTTAAGTTAATTCCTGAGTGTTTTATTCTTTTAGATGTGGTTTTAAGTCAGATTTTTTTTTTCACCTTTCTCGCTCTGATATTTTATTTTCAGTGAATGAAAAAGCAACAGATTTAACATATTAATGTTTTATCTTCCAACATTGATGAATTCATTTAATAATTGTAATAGTGTTTTTTTTTTTTTTTTGTGGTGGAGTCTAGGGTTTTCTGTACATAATACCATATCATTGAGAAGTAGTACCAGTTTTACTTCTTCCTTTCCAATTTGCATGCCTTTTACTTTATTTATTTTTGCCTGACTGCTCTGGATAGCACTTTCAATCTTATATTTAATGGAAATGGTAAGAAAGAGCATCATTGTGTAGTTCTTGAATTCAGAGGACAGCTTTTTGCTTTTTACCATTGAGTATGATTTTTGTTTTTGCTTTTTAGGGCCATGACCCTGGCATATGGAGGTCCCAGGCTAGGGGTCATATCAGAGCAATAGCTGCCTGTGTGAAGAGTTTATAATAAATGGCCTTTATTTTGTTGAGTATGTTCCCTCTCACTTAGATAAGTGTTTTTATCATGAATGTAGGTTGAATTTGGTTATATGATTTTTTCATCTATTTGGATGATCATGTAGTTTTTATCTTTCCTTTTGTTAATGTGGTATGTCACAGTGCTTGATTTGCAAATGTTGCAACATGCTTCTAACCCTCAAATAAGTCCAAATTGACTAATTTGTAACTTTTGTATGTACTGTTGAATTTGGTTTGCTAATATTGTGTTGATGATTTTGCATCTATATTCATCAATGATATTTGCCTATAATTTTCCTTTTCATATTGTCTTTGATTTTGATGTCAAGGTAATGTTGGCCTCATAGAAATGACTTGGGAGTATCTCCTCCATTAAAATTGTTTGGAATAGTTTGAGAAAAATACATTTTAGTTATTCTATCTATTTTTGATATGATCCCCCTGTGAAACCATCTTGTCCATGACTTTTGTTTACTGAGTTGTTTTCTTTTTTCATTAAAAACTTGATTTCACTGCTAGTGATCCATCTGTTCAAATTATCTGTTTCTTCACTATTCAACTTTGCTGGCTGAATGGTTTTAGAACTTTGTCTTTCCTCTAGGTTGTTCAACTTGTTGTCATAAAACTCTTCATATTGTTGTCTTACGATGTTTTTGTATCTCTCTGGTATCAGTTGTAATTTCTCCTTTTCATTTCTTATTTTGTTTGATTGGGTCCTCTCTTTTTCTTCATGGTAAGCCTGGCTAAGGGTCTATGAATTTTTAAAATCTTTTCAACAATTCATCTCTTGTCTTAATTGATATTTTCTATTGTTTTTGGTCTCTTTTTTTTTTCTGCTTCCTCTCTGGTCTTTATTATGTCCTTCCTTCCGCTGACTCTGGACTTTATTCTGCTTTCTAATTCTTTTAGCTAGTAAGCTACGTTGCATAATGAAAACTTTTAAAAAATTCTTGAGGTAGGCCTTTATTAATTTAAACTTACCTCTTGGGACTGTTTTTGCTGCATTCCATATGTTTTGGCATGTTATGTATCCATTTTCATTTGCCTTTGATTTCTTCTTCAACCCACTGTTTTTTTTTTTTTTTCATGGAGTGTTGTTTAGTTTTCCCATGTTGTTCCCTTCTCATTTTCATTTCCCTAATTGTTTCTAGTTTCACACCATTGTGACTGAAAAAAAAAAAAGATGATATAGTTTCTATCCCCTTAAATTTTTTGAGATTTGTTTTATGGATCATCATGTGATCTCACCTGAAGAACATTCCATGTGCCCTTCAAAGAATGTGTTTTTAGCTGTTTTTGAATTGACCATTCTATAGATACCTTTAGGTCTTACTGGTCTGTTGTATCATTGTGAGTACATATATCTTGATGATTTTCTCTCTGGATGACACATCCTCTGTTGTAAGTAAGGGTGTTAAGGTCCCCTATGATTATTGCATTATTGTCAATTTCTCCCTTTATATCGGTTATGATATGGTTATATATTTATGTGCTCTTGCGTTAGGTTGAATATATATTACTGAGTATAATATCCTTTTCTTTTATTGATGTTCTTATCATTACATAATACTGTTCTTTGCATTTTACTATACCTTTTGTGTTAGTCTTTTTTTGTCTATTAGTATTATTGCTACTCCTGCTTACTTGTCATTTCCATTTCCATGAAATGCAAGTCATTTTGCATCCTCTCATCTTCAGTCTTTCTGTATCATTCCCCAGAAGTGAATCTCTTAAAGGCAGTGTACTAAATGGTCTTGTTTTTGATTCAAGCAGCTAACCTGTGCCTTTTGATCTGAGCATTCATTCTATTGGTACTTAAAGTAATTATCGATAAGTATGTACTTATGATTGTTTTATTACTTGTTTATTACTTGACTTCTGGTTGTTTTTGTAGATTTTTCCTGTTCATTCTTTCCTTCTTTTTTCTTTCTTATTGGTGGCTTTATGATTTTATTGAGGAATATGCTTGTATTCCTTTCTTTTTGATTTTTGTATATTTATATTAGGTTTCTGATGTGTGGCTACTATGGTCTTCCTAAATGTAGCCCTGTATTGTATCTGCATTTTTTAAATGGTGAATCATTTAAGTTAATATCATTCTATAGCTTTAACTCTTGTCACTGGCATTTTGTGTTTCTGGTGACGTATTTTTTTTTTTTTATTTTTTTTGGTTAGGGCTGCAGCATGGCATATGGAAGGTCCTGGTCGAGGGATCCAATTGGAGCTGTAGCTGCCAGACTCTGCCACAGACACAGCAATGACAGATTTTATATATATACAAACATATATATGTATATATATGAGATATATAAATAAAATTATATAAATATGATTCACTTTGGTGTATACTGGAAACTAACACAGCATTGTAAGTCAGCTGTACTCCAATAAAATTCAAATACTCAGTGTTTAGAACAATAATTTTCCCTAATTCCATTCAGACTTTTTTTACATAAGTTTTGAATTGTTTGTCTGGTAAACTCTTTATTGATATTTTTATTATTTATTTTTTGTCTCTTGCTCTTTCAGTTAAGACTAATTCTTCTGCCTTTTCATTTTGCTTAACTTGTCTGTCTATGTAAGATTAGGCCAAACAGTTACCTTTTATGATCTTGAACAAAAGGATGAACTCCAACACAAGACTTTCCCAGTACCGATTGCATGCCTTTGTTGGAAGAGCTGGATTGGATATGGATGCCAGGGCCATATTTCCTCAGAGTGTGCTGGCAGCTGTCCCCTAGATAGAGGCTGGGGCTGGAGATGGGCGTTCTGATTCTAGTGCTGTGTATGAGGTGAACTTTCCTCTGTGTTCTTTGGCTCTCACCACGCTGTCAGTGGTGAACTCTAATTACAAGTTGTTGGAGCAGAAGCCCTGAGAATTGGGCTTGAGCTGGCTGTGCTACCTTTGTTTATGTGTTTTTTGCTCTCCCTGCACTAAGTCCTTTGCTCTAAGGGAGGAGAGTGCTGAAGCCATTGCATCCAGTGCACAGATGCAGGTTTGCCATACTACATATATAGACATCTGTAACTCTTCTCAGACACAGCCTTGGATGCAAGTCCCCTTGGTCTCAGTCAGTCACTGCCTCCTGCCTCCTCCACTGAGGACCCCGCTCTGTTCAGAACCATTTTGCAGGGCTGGTGGGGGCCTGTGTGGACTCTTGGTAGTGTTGGGAGCTTAGCTGTGACAGAATAGTCACTTTCAGATATTTAGATGGCTTCTGAAATGACACATGACTAAGCACAAACAGGACAGTGGCTATAACCATCCTACCTAAGCTCTGCCCCTGGACTGGGTTGCTTGCTGCTTCCGTGGTTGAGTATTGGCTGATCCAGATCTGGTACATCATTGTGATGTAAACTGAGCAAGTCTGGATCACTCAGTAGATATGGTTTGGGGCTCATGGCAAGCCTACTGAGGGACACTTGGCAGGTGCTAGGGAACACCTCTTTCCACCCTGCTTAGGAGCAGGTCTCCTCTGTTTCTCAGAGTTGATGACTGTTCCCAGACCTGCTTCTCCTTCTGTGTTGTAGCAACTTCCCACAAGGCAGGGAGGGCCTGTAGGTTCTTCCTGCATGCATCAGGGAAGAGCTGTGATAGAGAAGCTGATGTCAGAGCTCTGGGACATTTCTGAGGTGCTTTTTGAATAATTTCCAGCGATGGGCAACACTGGCCCACCTGGGCTCTGCCCAGCACCAGCTTGCATTTACACCCGACAGTCAAGTGTTTTTCATGGTCCTTGTTGCCCTAGATCCAGTGCTGCAGAGTGAAGTGATGGAAGTGAGGCTGGAGTTTTCACTTGGCTCAGTCAGGGCTACATGGCCAGCCAATCACGGAAAACCTGACAGTGAGTGGAGAAGACCTCTCAGTTCCCCATGTCAGGTGTTAGTCAGCACAAGGGTTCTGCTCATGAGCAATGTCCAGGCTTCTAAAGCATTGCTTTTTGTCCCAGTGAATTTCCAGCCAGCAAAGGGTGGCTTGTATCCTCCACATAGAACCTCACGACCAGGATGCCCAATCAGATATTTGGCCCACTCTCTGCTAATGGTGGATGTCTATCCAGTAAATTTCCCTTTTAGTAAGAATCTCCTCCCAGGCTAGAGATTCCAAACTAATCACTTTTATTTCCTTCTTGTCCAATAAGTGGGTGTCTTCCTTAATGCCTTGGCTTTACATGGACCATTATGCCATTCTCCAGTTAGTTTTCAAGGAGAATTTTTCCACATATAGATATGTATTTTTATGTGTTCATTCGGAGAGGTGAGTTCCACATCCTCTTACTCTATGGTCTTGTTCTCCCTGTAGTACTGGTACTAATTTTCTTTAGGTTGAGAACTTCACGAGTGTAACCATCTCATCCTGGATTTGTTTCATGGTTGTTTTTTTATTACTGACTCAGTCTATTCCTAGTAGTCATTCTGTTCCAAATTTCTATTTCTTCATGGTCCAGTCTTGGGAAGGTGTATGCTTCTGTGAATTTGTCCATTTCCCCTAGATTTTCCAATTTATTGCCATATAACTCTTCACTATGTTCGCTTATGTTCCTGTGTATTTCTCTGGTGTCAGTTGTAATGTCTCTCATTTCTCATTTTGAGTCCTATCATTTTTTTCTTAGTTTATCTAGTGATTTGTCAGTTTTGTGTATTCTTTATCAAAATAAGCACATTTTCACTCATATTGTTATTGTTTTTCTAGTCTTTATGTTCTTTCTTTTTTTTCTGCTTCCAGTGACATTGAACATTATTGCTTCTTCTTTCTCTATTTCTTTGAGTTGCACAGCTAGGGCATTTATTTGCTCTCTTTCTTGTACACTCATATAGGCATTTATCACATTGTACTTCATTCTTAGTATATGCTTGTTGCATTTCGTAATCATAGTTATGCTCTAACTCCTTTTTTGTAACATGATGCACTCCCGTTTTTATCCCAAAGGATTTTTAAATTTCATATTGATTACTTCTCTGTCATCTGGGCTATTAAGTAACATGTTGTTTAATCCCCTTATATTTATGAATTTTCCAGTTTTCTTACAACTGACCTCATACCATTCGAGTATGAAAAGTTTTCCATATTTTTTTCCAGTATTTTTTAGTATATTGATAATTATTTTATGGACCAACATGTGATCTCTCTTGGAGAGTATTTCATGTGTACTTGAAGATGTGTATTCTGTTTCTTTTAGGTGGAATATTCTGTCTATGTTTATTAAATTCACCTTATCTAGCATGCGCCTTGAGACCAAAATTGTCCATTTCTTCTGGGTTGTCAAATTTGTTGGCATATATAATTATTCCTAGTGTTCTCTGATTATTGTATATTTCTATACTATCTGTTGCGATTTATAGTTTCTCACCTCTTTTTTTTTTTTTTTTAATTTGGGTCCTCACTCTCTCCTCTTGGTGCATCTTGCCAGATGTATTTCAGGTTTGTTTACCCACTCAGAGAACCAGCTCTTGATGGTAATGATTTTTTTCTGTTGCTTTTGAATCCCTACTGTTTTGATTTCCTCTCTGATCTTTAGACCCTGTTATTTCCTTCCTTCTGCTGACCTTAGGATTTGCTTGTATTTTTCTTTTCTTTTTTTTTTTGGTGGTAGTTTAAGTTATTGATTTGAGATGTTTTTCTTCTTTGTTGAGGAAGGCTTATATCACTAGGACCTTCCCTCTAAGAAGGCGTTTTGAGGCATCCCATCAATTTTGAATGGTGTGTTTTCATTGTCATTTGTATCAAGGTATTTTTAATTTCCTTTTTGATTTCCTCATTGCCCCATTGATTTCTTAGTACCATGTTTTTTAGTCTCCATGCTGTCAGGTATTTTGCATTTCTTTTCCTGCTGTTAATTTCTAGTTTCATGCCATTATGGTTAGGGAAGAAGCTTGAAATAATTTCTGTATTCTTAGATTGGTTTAGGTTAGTTTTGTGCCCCAGGGTGTGGTCAATCCAGATCATATTCCATGTGCACTGGAAAAGAATGTATATTCTGGCTTTTTGATCTTCATTTTTTTGGATGTAATGTCCTGAAAATATCACTTAATTCTAATTGTTCTATTGTGTCATTTAGGATCTCTGTTGTCTTATTGATTTCTATCTAGAAGATCTGTCCATTGTTATGAGCGGGGTGTTAAAATCTCCTACTATTATTGTATTCCCATCAATTTCTACTTTTATGCCTGTTCATACTTGTTGTATGTATTTGTGTGCTCCCACATTAGGGGCATATATGGTGATAAGTACAATATTCTTTCTGTGGGTTAATACTTGTACCAGAAAATAGTGTCCTTCTTTTTCTTTCTCTATGGCCTTCTTGTTAAAGTCTGTTTTGTCTGATATGCATATTGAGGCTCCTGATTCCCTGTCTTTTCCATTCACATGAAAATCTTCTTCCATCCACTCACTTTCAATGTACATGTTTCATTACCCTATGGTGAGTCTTTTATAGGCAGCCTATTGTAGGCTTTTTTCCCCCTATATCCAGTCTTCCACTGTCTTGTCATTTGATTGGAGCATTCAGCATTCAGGCATTCAGCATTACCTTAAAATTCATTGAAATTTAAGGTAATTATTGATACATATGTATTCATGTGTTTGAAACCTTGTGTTCTGTTGATTCTGTTTTTCCCTTGTTCCTTTCTTTTTCTTGTTTTGGTTGGGTGAGTTCCTTTTATTTTGTGTGTGTGTCATGTTCTTATTAGTTTTTGTGAATGTATTATTTGGTTTTGACTTGTGGTTACCCACTTTTTCACATATGTGAACTCCTTCCTGTCTCTGCTTTCTTTAGACTGAGAGTCATACAGGCTCAAACACATTCTAAAAAAAGAGTCTAGATTTTCTTACTTTCCTTCCCCACATCTTATGATTTTGATATCCCTTTTTACATCATGACAATTATCCTTTTGCTGTCCCCTTATTTATCATTGCTCGCAGAAATAGTTTTTTTTTTTTCTTTTTTCTCTTAGATGTCTATACTGGCTTATTTAAGTGATTACTTTCCTATTGTGATTTCCTTCATCCTGTGTATTCTTACTTCCTTCCCGTTTAGAGGAGACCTTTCAGTATTTCTTTTAGAATGGGTTTATTATGGCTTATTCTTTTGAGTTTTTGTTTGTCAGAGAATTTCCTTATTTCTCCTATGTTAAATGCTAATGTTGCTGGGTAGAATAGTCTAGGCTGAAAACTTGTCCCTTTTAGAAATTTGAACATATCACTGCTCAGGCTTTTGGCTGAGATCATGTGTAGAAATGTGAATATATCATGCCACTCTCCTCTGGCTGGCCTGTAACATTTCTGTAAAGAAATAGGCTCATAACCTTATGGGTGGGTGTTCCCTTAGAACCAACTCTTTGTTATTTCTCCTACTACCTTTAGAATCCTCTTTTAATCTGCTGTGGTCTTGGAGGGTTATTTGCATGTGGAATTGTCCCTGGGTAGCTTGTGAGGATTTAGTTTGTATGTTTTGGATGTGAGGGCTGCTTTTGGTTTTGATATTTGCTGTCTGTTTCCTCCGTGTTTGCAGCCCATAATCCCATGGATGGTGGATGTGCACAGGTATGACCTGCATGTGCTCCAAGCAGGATGATGCAATCAGCAGTGCATATAGCCAGTGCCTGTTTGCTGGGCCTTTGGTAGTGGTGAGGACACACTGGGAGGTGGGGGCACAGGCTTCTCGTGGCTACAAGGTCCTGAGCACTGACAGTTACCCTCAGGGATCCGGAGGCTATGTCCAGACCCCTTACTAGCATCGATGGCAAGGTGTGTGGGTGTCCATGGGGCTGAGGGCAACAGGTGGCACTTGGTTGCAAGGTCCTCCTTGGTGGTGATAATCCCTGAGGTGACTGGGGCTGCAGGCAGTGCCTGTTCACACTACCATTTATGGTGGCAGGCTCTGTCCACCTCAGAGGCCACGATGGCTGTGGTAGTATGCATTCATTGACTATGGCCTCACAGGAGGCACCAAGATGCCTGAGATCTTGCCCTGGGGCAGACAAAGATGTTCCTATGGTGGACTGCCATAATGCTATGCATATATCAATACTGAATATTGTAGTTCAGTCCTGGTTATTAATATTGCTAATAGCAAGGAAGGCAAGTAATAATATGAGAGGAAAAAAGCCTTTTTAATTAATAAATTCAGAGATCACACTGTCATATATGATGGAAAACTGGTCAAAGTACATGAACATGTACAATCATAGGGTGTTCAAAATGAATAACATCAATTTCAACTACAGGTTGATAAATGGCCACATGTTCAGAAAGCTTTGAGAGAACCTGAGAGAAAGTTGTCTAATATTCAAGATGAGCATGTTCCTTATTAGGAATATATATTCTCCATAAATTCATATATAAACTTAATCTCTTGAATGAATTCAAAACTGAGAATCAAATTGAAACCTATAGTTTTTTTGCCACGTGGCGTTGCTCAAGAAGGGACTGGTAAGTGGGAACTCAGAATATGGGCGTTTTCAAATCATTATGCCTTGGGATTTTAGAAATTTGCCACCAATATAAAACTGAGGCTACCTTTCTGTAACTGATTTCTATTCCTAGTCTTTGTTGGATTGGTGGAAAATTATAACTCATTATAATCTGAAACAAATAGTTGTTATTGCACACAATTACACCCTGGCAAAATTTTAGTTCGCTCCTGGATGGAATGTATAAGATTAGATTTTGGCATATATTTTAAAACAATCTCTCATTTCTGAATGTGTTTGTCTCATACACCTATCATGTTTTAATAGTTTTTAATATAGAAAGTAGTCATTTTACACCTTCTCAGTATTCCTTGACTTTGAAAAATAATTAATCAAATTAAATAGTATTGAACACAGGAAATGATATTTTTCAGGATATTATGACATCTTCATAATTTGTTTCATGACTTTTAATACTTCTTTGTTTCTTAGACTATAGATAAAAGGGTTTAATAAAGGAATCACTATAGTATAAAAAACAGAAACAGGTATATCTTTATTTTCTTCTTTAACTGAGTTTGGTCGAATGTACATGAAGAGAAGACATCCATAGAATATTGAGACAGAGAGAAAGTGGGATGCACATGTAGATAAGGCTTTCCCTGTACCCTTGTTGGATTTCATTTTGAAAATTATAAAAAGGATGCAAAGGTAAGACATTATTACTATGGTAACAGTGAAGGTTTGAATTGACCCAGACAAGATAAACATCATCAATTCATTGATATAAGGGTCAACACAGGAGAGTCGGATTAAAGGAACTATATCACAAAAAAAATGATGGATTTGATGAGGCCCACAGAAAGTTAATCTAAACAGAAGCCCGACATGAATCATGGAGTGTAGGTTTCCAGCTATGTAGGCTCCTGTGGTCATCTTAATGCATAGTTTCTTGGACATCATGGCGTGGTACTGCAGTGGGTTGCAGATGGCCACATAACGATCATAGGCCATGGCTGCCAGGAGGAAGCAGTCTGCAGTTTCGGCAAAGCAGAAAAAATAAAATTGTGCCATGCATTCATACAGGGAAATAATTCTGTTCTTAGAGAATAAATTCCCTAGCATCTTTGGGGTAATGGCACAGGAACAACAGGAATCCATCAGAGCAAGATTACTCAGAAAGATGTACATTGGCGTGTGAAGATGACGCTCTGTAACTATCAGTGCCACCAGACCAAGGTTTCCCACCATGGTGATCAGGTAGATGGTAAGGAACACGAGAAACAGAAAAATCTTCAGTTGTGGGTTATCTGTCAATTCTGTGAGGATAAACTCTGTTGTCATAGTGTGGTTATCCCAAGTCATCGCGGACTTATGACTGGAACTATGGAGACATAAGATTCTAATTTGGAAAATATATGGATTATTGAGACAGAGAGAAAGTGGGATGCACAAGTAGATAAGGCTCTCCCTCTGCCCTTGTTGTATTTCTGAGCAATATTCCTTAATGACTTCTTTGGTGTTCCTTACAGAAATGCTTAGCCACCACTTCCACAAACTGAGTCCATTTGAAAACGATTCTACAATGAGAGTTGTCAAAAGTCATAATTTAAAAGAATCAAGGATAATTTTACAGAATATTTTAAAATGTGTTAATTCTGAAGACGATTCTACAAAGAGAATTACCAAAACTCATCATTTTTAAAAATTAAGGTTATTATCCCAAGTATGTAAAACTCATACAACTCAATGAAAAAAGTACGAATATTCAGATTAAGAAATGGACAGAAGAACTGAAAAGATGTTTTTACAAAAGCTATCCAGGTGGGCAACAGACCTATGAAAAGATATACAGCACCACTAATCCTTAGAGAAATGCAAGTAAAAACCGTGAGGTATTACCTGACACATGTCAGAGTGCTTGTCATCAAGAAGACAAGAGGTTAACAATATTGCCTAGTATGTGGAGAATAGAGAATGTGGGAGAAAATCTTGGTGGAAAAGTAAATTGCCTCACTCAAGATAGATTAAATAGAGGTTACCAGGGGCTCTAGATGTCGGAATATAGGAGAGAGAGTGTTCATGGTGCATACTTGCAACTAATAAGCAAATAAGTCTGGGAGATCGACTGTGGTGAATATAAATAATATGGTAGTATAATCATCAAAACTGTTAAGAGACTAGATCTAAGTTATTCCCACTATAAGAGGAAATGGCAATTACATGACATGATAGGGTGTTAGCTAATGCTGCAATTGGAACTATATTATCATTTACCATTGTATCAAATCAACATGTTATAAAACCTTAGACCTATGCAATGTTATATATCAAATATTTTCAGTAATTTATACATTATAAAAAATTAGTATTTCTTATCTGAGTTGAATGATCTATTTTTATGTTTCTAAGAAAATTATGTAAGATTTTCTGAAGTATGTTGCGGTGGATTCAAAGCTAATAAAATGAAGTTTACCTTTATACTTAAGGTTTCTAGCATTTAGAAAAATAGAAAACCCTTCAAATCTTAATCCATTTTTGAGAAGCAATTTTAATTTTCTTTAAGAGGCTAACTTCTATCATTATTTAGTGATCTGCTAGTACAATTGAGTGTTATGTCTTATTACATGAATTCCATTTTGAGTATGTTTTGTTTTTCCATAATCAAATATTAAAATAAAGACCCTGGCTGAAAAGTTTATTTGTTTATGTTAATAATATTAAATGTTAACCACGCTAATTATTCCACTAAGCAAGTAAGTTTGTGTCCTTACCTGTGTGTTCAGGTCTAAATTATAATCAGATAAAGTCAGAATGTTTTGCAGTTTGAATCTTATTCTAGTTTTTCCATGGCCATAAGTTTTGAGAAGAGAAAAAAGATAACTGAGTAGCTGAAATCTGACAACAGCAAAATACCTTAGATAAGTAAATATTAATGTATGCTAATATTAAAATACAAAATATGTGAATATTACCCTTACCTATACTTCAGTGAATAAAGTTGTGTTAACACCTCATGTTGTTTTATAATGGTGAATCTCATAGAATTTCAGAATATAGACCTTATTCTCCAGAACATGTGGGATTTAAATAGTGAATATATGGGCAAAAACAATAGGTTAGAGTTGCTAATTGTTTTCCTTACAATGAGAAGTTAAACTATTTCATCAGATCCTTAGGGATATCCTCAGAGGGACATCAGTATATCTCTGTGGGGAGACTCAGTTGCCAACACACATCAGGATGCCCTCTGAGATAATGAGGCCAAAGCAAATTACCATTGCTAAGGTCAGTAAGAGCATTTGATGATCACTGCTTGATTATTAGGTAACTTACCTCATTTTTAAAATCTGTTTATAGGCTGCATAAGTGCTATCTGAGCAGGAAGGGGCCTCATGCTGGTTTGACTTCTTTTTTTTACTGGGAGAACTAACACATTTTATGAAAGATGATTATAATTTTGAGAGAAGACTAGAAGCTGTGGTAGTTTAATCACAGGGTCACCTGTGAGTTGATTTTTGCAAACATAGTTGGAAACTCTGATATTATTTAGTACCATATATGGATTACCTAGATGGTTCTTACTTTTCAGATTTCCCCAGCCACCTCTACCTTTTTACTCTGATTTTTTCCACTTCATGCCAGTAGTCACTTTTCATTGTAGTACATGTTTAGTTGTTAGTGCACTATAGTTAGTTTCTTCCCCTCTGCTTCCATTAGCATATAGAATTGGGAGAGAATGGATTTCTCTGTTATGTTATTTCTACATTTATAACACCTTGATAATATATGGCAATTTACAGTAAGCAACAAATATTTCATTCAGTCAGATGAAAGAAAAAAATGTACTTCCCTGTTCAAGAATATGAAATGGTCTTTCATTAGTTTTCAGACAAATCCATTCTTGGATTTTGGTGTTACAGATGCTCCACAGTCTGTCTGAACTTTACATGTGACCTTGCTTTCTTCTTCCCTCAGGATACGACCCTTGGCCATGTTTATCCCTTCACATTGCCTGTGTTCACTTACTTCATTCATTTAATCTTAAAGTTTCCTTCAACAAAAACACATTTTTCAACCTGTCTTTTCATCTCTACCTACTCATTCTTGATCTCAAATCAAATCTTGATGGGGGCATTCCTAGATCCTTGAAATTAAATTGAATTAGCTGATCCTTATCATCTTAATAGTTACCTGCTATGGTGCATTTCTTACTTTATAATGTGTTAACTCATCATGTGCTTTTTATAAAAGTGTTTGCTAAATTTCCATAAGTGATGGGTCACGCCATAGGTATTTTGGGCTCCTGAGAACACACTGAGCTAGATTCCCAATATATGCTGCATTGATATTTAAATTTTCAGTTCTGTTTAAACTTCATCAAATACTTCCAATATAAAGTGTGCTAGAAGAGATGGGGTAGAATGAGCACAGGAGAAGTGCTTAGGTTTTATCAATGGATCCTGACAAAGCTCATAATCTAGTGGGGAGGAAGAGACATGAAGGCAATTCAGCCTATGTTATTAAAAAGTGTAATAAAAGTGATGTATAAAAACATGGTGATGGAAGTGAATGGAGATGTGGAAGAAAAAAGATTCTTTTTGGGAAGTGTTATTTCAGATGAACTTTTCAGGATGAGTAGGATTATAGTAAGTGACACACTGTAGGAAAAATAGAAGCCTAAAGGAAGCACATGATAACAGTCTGGAAACTTGAAAAGCAAGACCTAATTAAAATATGGATAGTAAACTAGGGTAGATGACACTTATTCATTCATGATATCAGAAATACTTTAAGGTAGTATAAAGGGAATGGGAAATGAGATTGGAATTAAAATTTAACACTGAAAATAAAAGACAACAGATGTGCTGAATCATTAAATGCATAATGCTATAATGTTATTTGTACGCTAAAGAATGTTTAATGATAATTTATTATACAGTGTAAAAGTGTACAAATTAGGCAAAGACATTAATATATTAGTTAGAATTTATTCAGCTTGCAAATAAAGCATCTTTTCCAAACAAACTTAAACATTAAGAAGGTCTATTGGCTATTACAACCAGAGGGAACATTTATTCTAGGGACCCTGGGTCTTTTCTCTGTGATTCCCTCAGTGATACCCTTCATTGTATAGATTTCATCTCTAGGTTGGTTTCCTACTTCTTGGAAAAACAGTGCCAGATTTCATATCCTAGCACCATGACATTCCAAGGGAGAAGTGCTACTTATTTTGTGGATGTCTCTTAAAATAAAGGACACATCTTTCCCAGAAACTCTTAGAAGACCATCTCATTTGTCTCATTGTTCCCAAATAAGTCATATAATCTCCCCTTTACAGAACTCAAAGGGCTGTGGGTGAATGGTGCAAAAACGTGTAACAAAAATTTTGGTACCATTAGCAAAGGGAAACAAAAATCAATGCATGCAAGTCTAATAACTAAAAATATTCCCTAAAATGGAGAGTGAATACAGAATATACAACATCCATTAATATAGTGCTTCTCAAAATTTTTGTTCCATAGATTCCTGTTTGCTCATCCAATATGTAGGAATCAGGTGTTCCCTTTTCAGTGCAGTAGATACAAATCCTACTAGTATCCATGAGGATACGGGTTCCATTTCTGGCCTTGCTCAGTGGGTCAGGGTGCTGGCATTGCCATGAGCTGTGGTGTAGGTTGCAGAGGTGGCTTGGATCCCAAGTTTCTGTGGCTGTGGCATAGGCTGGCAGCTGAAGCTCCAATTAGATCCCTATTCTGGGGACCTCCTTATGCTGTGGTGTGGCCCTAAAAACAAAAATAGATAAATAACTAAACTAAACTAAAATAAAGCAATATATGTAGGAATCTAAAGTGCTTTGTTTGTATGGTTTCTATAATTCAGTATTTATAATGTTAGAAAGTAAACCCAATTTTAATGGCTCTATTTACTAATTCATTAGAAATAAATAATTAGCCTATTATATATGAATGTACCTAATTATATTAAAAACCTAATGAAGATGTTTAGTGAATGGCTAATTATGAAAGCTACTTTTTAAAGTATTGGTGACATGAACTCATTATGACATGTTGGAAACTCACAGGAATATGATATTCATTTTATTATTCGATGGTTACAACTTATTATTATTTTTCCTTAAGTGTTGCTCATAGGTGCACTCCTCTCCTCTTCTCCAGTTTCAGTTCTCCCCATCTCACATGTGAATGATTGAAGTTCTCCTTGCTTTGTCTCTCTTTCCAGTTAGTTTTGCAATGTCAGATTTCTGAAAGATATGATCATATTACTCTGCTCCTGGAAGACATTTCTGATGGATCTAAGATAAATGCAGATTCCTCAGGGTGGCATTTAAATTTCTCAGTAACCTGACCTCCTTCCCCACTTTTCCCCACCTTTACCAGTAGCCCTCACCAATGGTTTTGTCAGCTTTCTGACTCTGTCTCATGGTTTACCTCCCTCATCCCTATTCCCAGTGCCATACTCATTTCCATAAACATTGAATCTAGTTGTATTCAATCCTGTTTTTATCTAAATATGAAAATTTTCCATATTTTTAAGACAGAGGTTACTTCTGATGCTAATTAACAATTAAATATGTCCAGCCTACAAAGGTCTTCATTTTCTGAACTCCCTAGCATGTGGGAGGAAAGACTGTATTGATTCAAAATCTTTCTAAATCATAGACCTGAAATAACTTGATAAAACTTCTCACTATGCCAAAGTATGAAATTTTTACACAGTAGAATCATAAAAATCATGTGTAACTAATTGATAGGTAATATATATGAAAGATCTATCTAGTATGTAACTAATAATAATGGATAATATATTCTCAGTTTTGTTATATTTTACATGTAAGGATCAATAAATCTTATTTATATAGTTAGTTAGTTAGTTAGTTAGTCTTTCGGCATGTGGAATTTCCCAGGCTAGGGTCAAATCAGAGCTGTATCCACTGGCCTATACCACAGAAATAGCAATTCCAGATCTGAGCTGCATCTGTGACCTACACCACAGCCCATGGCAATGCTGGATCATTAGCCCATTGAGCGAGGCCAGGGATTGCACCCACATCCTCATGGATACTAGTCGGATTTGTTAACCACTGATCCACAACAGGAACTCCAGATATTTAGATTTTTACTAATTCTGACCTCATTTTACTTGACCAGCACCTCCAGCTTTTTGAGAATTCTCTGCATATATCAATACTTTCCATTCGAATCAGTCTAGGTTAGCGGTATTCCTAATAACAAGCAAGACATTTAGTAATGTCAGAGACAAAAATGGGTTAGTGACAATATATTAAGGAAATAAAACCGTCATATATAACAAATCACCAAACTACATGCAAGTACTAAATTTTTAGAGGTGTCAGTATATCTAAGATCATTATCAACTACAATTGATAAATTGCCATTATACAGAGAATCTATTTCAGAGAATTTGAGAGCAAATTGATTAATATGAAAGAGGAAAATGTTCTTGCTTAGAGAATGCATATTCTGCATGCATTACTATTCATACATCCTCGTGAACAACACAAACCTGAGAATTACAAATGTAATATATGCTTTAGGTCTGTCACACGCTGTTGCTTAAGAAAGGATTTCAATTTTATATAGCCCAGAGTACTATAGTATCATCTTATAAAAACTTTTGATCGGGTATAAACTGTAAAAATGATGAATCACTATGCTAAACACCTAAAAGTAATATAGTATTGTAAATAAACTGTACTTTGATAATAAAAAATAAATTATAAAAAATACTGACATTTAGGAACTAAAAATGTCATGGAGTCTGTAAGAGTGTACCTTGGGATTCCAGATATTTGACAAGGGTATTCAATGAAGGCTTAATCTCTAAAATACACAAACCACTTATACAACTCAACAGCAAGGAAGACAACAACCCAATGGAAAAATAGACAAAAGACCTGAACAGACATGTTTCTACAGAGAAGATATACAGATGGCCAACAAGCAGAGATTAGGATTCATGAGCATCTGTATTTTAGGGCTTGGAACTGAGTGAGAT
Source organism: Phacochoerus africanus (assembly GCF_016906955.1). Classification (NCBI taxonomy): domain Eukaryota; kingdom Metazoa; phylum Chordata; class Mammalia; order Artiodactyla; family Suidae; genus Phacochoerus; species Phacochoerus africanus. The sequence goes on from NC_062544.1 coordinate 241,347,532, forward strand.
CATGTAGGAGAGTGGGAAGGCAGGGAAGAGAAGAGCCACTGAGAGAGAGCCCTCTGGGACTTTCTGGTTTAGATTAGACCAGATTATCTAGCATACAGAGTGCCTGGTGGGAATAGAATACAGTGGCGATAAAAAGTACAGGAAGAGTCCTAAACTGATGAGATCAGAATGCCAAATCAAGGAGCTTGATTTCTAACCAGTAGGCCCTGAATGCATTTGTCAAGGGACTGACTCTATCAAATCTGAGTTTCAAAACAACAATTGCATGTGTGACTCATTACCTTATTCTTTGTGGTCCATTTTCCATGTTGACATGGTATAAATGAAAAATTCTCACCCAAGTGTTTGTGGCCCTCTCATGTACCATGTTAAAGTTAAAGCTGTAACAATAAAGATGACTTTAGGAATTTTTTTTTTTGTCTTTTTTTTGGCGTTTCTGGGGCGGTTCCCACGGCATATGGAGGTTCCCAGGCTAGGGGTCAAATCAGAGCTGTAGCCACCAGCCTAAGCCAGAGCCACAGCAAAGCAGGATCTGAGCCACATCTCCGACCCACACCACAGCTCACAGCAACGCCAGATCATTAACCCACTGAGCAAGGCCAGGGATCAAACCCGCAAACTCATGGTTCCTAGTCAAATTCATTAACCACTGTGCCATAGTGGGAACTCCTAGGACGTTTTTTAAACAAGACAACAAAAATGACCCGAAATTTAATATTATGATTATTGGTTTGCTCTTCTGGTCATGTTTGAGGCATCACTCAAGATTTGTGAAGAAAGAGCAAGAGGGAGAGGAAGAGAGATATGATAATATAGTAAAAAGCCAAGGAGATGGTCTTTCTCTAAAAAGTTGGTGGTGAAAGGATTTGACTGACTTCACACTTTGCAAATATAAAAGGAGATTTTTTTTTCCCTAAAGTTGCGTACTTCTGTCCTATTTTGGAAAGTCTTGATTGCCCTTGCTATCAGCTCTTTAGTTCCTGTCTAATTCTCTCAATTTTTTAGCACCAAATTTAGAAAGCATTCTACACTTTCTGTTTTCATGAACTCTCTTTAATCTTCTGTGACCTAGATTTTTCATTCCCATTGCTTTGTAAAAACTGCATTCTCCAGTGGTCTTTCCATAAAATCCACTATCTTTCTTGGACATTAGTTCTCCTTGACCTCTCTAAAACATTTGAAATATTAAACATACTCTCATTCTTAAAACTGGTTATTTTCCATCTCATCATAAACATTGTTTGAAGGTCCATCTCTGAGCATTTCTTATTTCTTAGAAGTTAGTGACTCACAACTGGATGCAGCTGGCTCCCAAATTTTCATTTGCAGCCCTAGTCATCCCACCCAAATGATGTCTGTTGGATACTTCCATAATAACCTATCATCCTGTCAAACTCACCATATTGAAAGAAGAATTACCTTGTACCAGGAAGGAATTTTTCCTCCTAAGCCTCTAGGCTGTCATAGAATGTGACATAGATAGTGTAAGACTCTGCCTCCATTTTCCAAGTTCCTAGTTTGTTTCCCTCCATTATTTCCATTTTTTCCTGCCCCAGCAAGATAGAATATAGTGCAGTGAGGAGGGAAAAGAGTCTGAAGCCAAACTACCTGGGTTTGAATCCCAAGCCTGTGTCTTTTCAGCTCTATGCCTCATCTGCAGAAGAGGGATGGTAATAAAACTATCACAAAGTGTTATAAGGATTGAAGAAGTTAATGAAAGTAGAGTACTTACCACAGTCCCTGGCACTTTCTGCAGCCTTTTCTTAGCAGATCGATATTATAGAACAGAAATTTTGAGAGTTTCTTTGACTGCATGCTTTAAAGGGGTTTCTGTTTCACCATACTCATTCTTTTATATATGATAAAGAGAACTTCAGGCAAACCAGTTAAAAAATAATTGAACAGCCAGCAACCCTACTCCTTGGCATATATCTCACGAAAACCATAATTCAAAAAAGATACACTCATCCCAGTGTTCATTGCAGCACTATTCACAACATCCAAGACATGGAAGCAACCTAAATGTCTACTGACAGAGGAGTGGATAAAGGAGATGTAGTACTTATATACAATGGAATACTACTCAGCCATAAAAAAGAACGAAATAATGCTATTTGCAGCAACATGGATGGACCTAGAGATTATCATAAAGTGAAGTAAGCCACTTAATTCTCTTGAAATGAATATAATACCATGTAAGAGTATTAATTTCATTGTATATGTTTTTAAAATGTACTCATGTCTAGAAGATTACACAATGTCCTTTAATTGATGAGCAGAATTCATCTATGTCCATTTCTAAGAAGCTTCCTCATAATTAAACTACTATCAACACACACACACACACACACACGCACACACACACAAAGTGAACCAGGCAACAGGAAAGAGAGGGAAGCCATATTCCAGGTTGTAGATATCATTTGTTCGCTCAAATATCCTTTTATCTTTTATCAGTATTGTCATATGACTATTGTGTTCCATGCACTGTACTAGTCTTTTGGTCCTGACTTCATAGAGCTTATACTCTAGTGGTGGAGAGAGACCCATTACAACTGTATGAAGTGCTAGGAAGAAATGTAAAGAAAACTGTGTGTGCATATATATCATAGGGGTCTTACCCTAGTCTGTAAATTGGGGCAGGAATAAAATTCCCATAGCAAATGGCATATAAACTGAAGCTTTTAGAGTGCTCTGTCTCCCCTTTTTTTCTCCTCCTTAGCCTCACTTCCACTTGTGTCAGTGTAAGTACAAGTTCCCTGGACTCATTAAACTGGTTGCTCAATCTTATCCCTCAGAGTACTAGGCTCTTGCTGGAACTCTTAGCAGGTGGAATCAAAGCATTTCCAGGAAGGGTAAAGTGGGGTAACTGTGATTGGATTCTTAAAGGTCTCAGTGTTTTGGGGAGTGAGCAACCCACTAACTCCATCACATTGACTAAAGCTGGCATTCAAGCCCAAGGAACAGGTGCTGAATCAAGCAAGTATGAAATGATAATCTGACACTGGCATAAAAACTGTAAGTGGAGAAAAATTTATGGGCAGAAGATAATGTCAATACCCACCAGTTCTTTATGATTTTACGTGTAGTAAAAATGGAAAGCCTTTACTGGAAAATGATTACTTTCATAGATCCTTATAAAAACTGAGGAGTTCCTCATTGGTGAAGTGAGTTAAGGATCCAGTGTTGTGGATCAGACAGCTATGGCGCTGGTTCCATCCCTGGCCCTGGAACTTACACATGCCAATAGTGCAGCCAAACAAAAAAATAAACATAAAAGATATGAAATCAGAAAATAAAATTATAAAATTATACATGATTTGTTGGCTACCCGAAGTAACTATTGTCCTTCTAATGTTTAGTCTTTCAGAACTATTTCTCATATTCCTTTAAGAAAATGGAATGACACTGCAAAGACCATTTGCACTTAAAAATATTAAAAGGAAATATGTCTATATCAATAAGCAAAAGCATACATCAAAATTGAATGCCTGGGATGAGAAACACATGGGTGCCCTCTAAGTGGGCTGTAAGCCGACTGTCATCTGCAACCTATTAAGCAAATTCCGGTCTTCCCGGAAGCCTCTCCCAATGCTCAACTCAGAGTAACAGGGCAGTGGCCCCTCACCCCAGGAGCCCACCATGTGTGGGAACTGAAGACTGTGATCTGGCTAAAAACCTCCATGTGTGGTATGGCCAGAGGCCAGTACAGGGGAGTGAAATGTGCCTGCGCAAGGGGCATAGCTTTCTCCTTCCAGAAGGCAAATGCCTCAACGATGCCAACCTTCTGACTTGATACCAGGCACCACTCTGAGGTTTGCCAAGGTCCTAGGCCATAGCAATCCACACACCGTTTTCCACTGCATTCCCTCATAGCCAGTAACTGCTGACAGCACTGACGGATCTAGACTTCATCTCATAAGGCTGTTGTTGCCTATTCCTCCAGCTTTTCTCTTAAAGAACAAACATCCTCAGGCACACAGGTAAGTACCATTATTCTTATTATTTTGCAAGCTTTTGGATATGTAATTGACATGCAACGTTGTGGAAGTTTAAGCGGTGTACTGTGATGATTTCCTACATGTATATATTGTGAAATGATTGTGACCTAAGGTTAGTTACCTCCATTACCTCACGTAATTACTCTGTTATTGTGAGTGGTGAGAACGTTTAATGTTCGCTCTTAAGCAAATGTCAAGTATATAAAACAGTATTGTTAACTATAGCAATAGTTACATTGCCATCTTGCAACGGAAGGTTTGTTCCCTTCCGCCAGTTCCCCCTGACAACCAGCATTCTAGTCTCTATTTCTAAGGGTCTGACATTTTTAGATTTAGCCAGTGCCCCCAGGGTCCAACCATATTGTTTCAAATAGCAGGATTTCCATCTTTTTTATGCCTGTGTAAAATACCATTTTGGGTGAGGTTGCGAGTAGTATTTTCTTTATCCATCCCATGGTGGACACTCAGGTTGTTCTGAGTCTTGGCTGTTGGGGATTATGCTGCAGTGAACATGAGGGTGCAGATATCTCCTCAAGAGAGTAATTTTGTCCCTGTTGTCTGCATAACCAGAAATGAAATTGCTGGATTACATGGTAATTCAATTTGTAGTTTTTTGAAAACCTTCATACTGTTTTTGATAGTGGCTCTACCAATTTACATTCACCCCCACAGCACCCAAGAGTTCCCTTTTCTCCACAGCCTTGCACGCATTCGTTATCTCGCTCTCCTTGATGACAACTCTTCTAAGAGTTTTGAGATGATACGTCATTCTGGTTTTGACTTGCATTTCCCAGACAATTAGTAATGTTGAGCAATTTTTCATATAACTTGTATATATGACTTCTTTGGAAAAATTGTCTATGAAGTTTCTCGGTCCCAGGCAACTATATCCAATCTCTTGGGATAGACCATGAAGAAAAGGAATGTACATATATGTATGACTGGGTCAGTTTGCTGAAGAGACAATATTGGCACAACATTGTAAATCAATTATACTTTAATAAAAAATTAGAATGTTTATCTGCCCATTTTAACAGCATTATTATTGTGTGGGGTTGTATGAGTTTCCTATATAATTTGAACATTAACCCCTTATCAGATACAGGTATTGTCAATATTCTCTCCCTTTTGGTAGGCTGCCTTTGCATTTTGTTGATGGTTTCCTCTGCGGTGCAGAAGATTTTTAGTTTGATGTAGTCTCACTTGTTTATTTTTGCTTTTGTTACTTTTGCTTCGGCTGTCAAGTCCAAAAACTCCTTGCTGAGACCAATGTCAAGATGATTTCCCCCTGTGTTTTTTTCTAGGAGGTTTATGGACTTACATTGAAGGCTTTAATCCATCTCCAGTTAATTTTTGTGAATGGTGTAAAATCAATGTCCAGATTCATTCTCTTGCATGTGAATATCCAGTGTTCCCCAACATTATGGATGGAGAGACTCATTTTCCCATTGTGTACTCATGGTGCCTGTTTCAAAGATTAGTGTATCTTATGTGTGTGGATTTACTTCTGAGCTATCCCGTTCTGTTCCACTGGTCTGTTTCTGTTTTTATGCCAGTCTGATAGTGTTTTTTTCCCAAGTTTTTTTTGAAATATAATTGACACGCGGCACTACTTAGGTCTAAGGTGTTCAGCATAATGATTTGACTTAAGTACATCATGAAATAATTTTCACAGTAAGTTTAGTGAACATTCATTGATATGAGTACAAAATTAAGGAAATAGGGGCCTTTTTTTCTTGTGATGAGAGTTCTTGGGATTTACTCTCTTGAAAACATCCATATAGAATACACAGCTATGTTCTATTTATCAGGTTGTATGTCACACCCCTAGTACTTATAACTTGAGGATTTTATCTTTTGACCACCTTCACCCAGTTCTCCTCTTCACACGCCTGACTTCTGGTAATCACAAATGTGACTTTTTTCCAATGAATTTGCTTGTTTGTTTTCGAGGTATAATTGACCTACAACACTATATTAGATCCTGCTACCCAAAATAGTGATTTTTCTATACATTTCAAAGTGATCACCACAAGTCTAGTTACAATATGTCACTGTAAAAAGATACAACATAATTATTGATTATATTCCTCACAGTGTATCTTGAATATCTGTAACTCAGTTATTTTGCAGCTGGAAGATTTTCCAGCTCATCTCCCTCACCTGTGTCTTTCCTCCCCATAGCTCTTTCTCCTCTAGCAATCAGCTATTTGTTCTGTGTCTGTACACCATTTCTAATTGGTTATAGTTGTTCATTTGTTTTATTTTTTAAATTCCATGTATAAGCGAAATCATAGAGCAGTTGACTCTCTCTGACTCATTTCACCTAGTGTAATATCCTCTCCGTCCTTCCATGTTGTCACAAATGGCAAAATTTCATTCTTTGTTTTTAATGGTGGAATGCTATACTATTGTGCCTGTGTACTACATCTTTGTCCATTCATCTGTTGATGGCCTCTTACATTGCTTCCTACATGGGCTATTGTAAGTAATACTGCAGTTAACATAGGGGTGCATTAGATATTTTCCAATTAGTGTTTAAGTTTTCTTAAAAAAAATACCCAGGAGTGGAATTGCTGGATCATATGGTATTCCTACCTTCGATTTTTTGAGGAATCTCTGTCCTGTTTTTCATAGTGCCTGCACCAGCTTACATTTGCACCAGTGTGCATGAAGATTGTCTTTTCTTCACATCCTTGCCCACATTTGTTTTTTATTTTCTTTTGGATAAGTGAAATTTTGATAAGTGTGAAATGATACTGTGGTTTTGATTTGCATTTTCCCAATGATTAGTGATGCTGAGCATCTTTTCATGTGCCTCCTGGTGATTTGTAAGTCGTTTTTTTTGGAAAAATGTCTTTTCAGATCCTCTGCCCATTTATTAATAGAGTTGGTTTCTTGATTTTGAATTGTTATTGTATATTTGGATATTAAGCCTTATCAGGTATATTATTTGCAAATATCTTCTACTATTCTGTAGAGAGCCTTTGCATTTTCTTGATAGTTTCCTTTGCTGTGCAGGGGCTTTCAATTTTGATGTAGTTCCTTTTGTTTATTTTTGCTTTAGTTCCCTTGCTTGGAGAGACATATCCAAATAAAAATTACTAAGACTAATGTCAAAAAAGCATATAGCCTGTGGTTCTTTCCAGAACTTTCATGGTTTCAGGTCTTACATGTAAGTCTTTAATCCATTTTGAATTTATTTTTGTATAGGGTTTGAGTGAGTAGTCCAATTTGATTGTTTTGCATGTAGCTATCCAGTTATCCCAAAGGTTTTTATGTTTTGAAGATACTGTCTTTTCCCCATTATATATTCCTGCCTCTATTTTTGCAGATTAATCGCCCACATAAGTGACATGTGCAGTGCCAAATCCTGGAGTTCCCGGGTTCCTTAGCAGTTAAAGATTTGTCATTGTCACTTCTCTGGCTCGGGTTTGATCCCTGGCCTGGGAAACAATGTATGCTGAGAGCATAGTCAAAAAAAAAAGTGTGGCTTCATTTCTGGGCTTTCTTTTATATTCCATTGATATTTGTGTCTGCTTTCATGCCAGAAGCATACTTTTTAGTTAGTGGTTGCTTTGTAGTGTAGTTTGAAATTAAGGGGTGTGATAACTCCAGCTTCATTCTTCTTTTGCGAGATTATTTTGGCTACTTTGGATCTTTTGTGTTTTCATATAAATTTTAGAATAATTTGTTCTAGTTCTATGGAAAAAAACCCACCATTGTTATATCTATGGGAATTGTATTGAATCTGTCTATTGCCTTGAGGAGTATGGTCATTTTAAAAATATTGATTCTTACAGTCCACGAATGTAATATATCTTTCCATCTGTTTGTGTCCATTTCAACTTCTTTGATCAGTGTTTTCTTAGATTTCCTAGTACAAATTTAGTTAGGTTTATTCCTAAGTTTTCATTAGATTTATTCCTAGATATTTAATTCTTTCTCATGCAATCATAGGTCATTGTTTCCTTAATTTCACTTTCTAATAGCTAGTTGTTAGTGTATAGAAAGGCAACATATTTACATATAGTAATTATGGGTCATGCAATTTTACTGAATGTATTGATGAACTGTAGTAGTTTTGGTGGTGTCGTGTGGATTTATTATCTACTGTATCCCGTCATCTATAAACAGTGACAGTTTTTCTTCCCAACTTTGGTTCCTTTTATCTTATTCTTATCTGATTGTGGGTTTGGGACTTCCAGCACCATGTTGAATAAAAATGCTAAGAGTGGGCATTCGTATCTTATTGCTAGTTTCAAAGGAAATGATTTTAGCTTTATACCACTGAGTATGATGTTATCTGTGGGCTTGTCATATATGGCCTTTATGATGTTGAAGAAAGTTTCCTCTATACCCACTTTGTTGAAAGGTTTAATCATAAATGAATGTTGAATTTTCAGAATATTTCTGTGTGTCTTTAGAAGTGATCATATTATTTCTCATCAGGTTATAAATGTATATTGCATTGATTTGTGGATATTGAATCATTCTTACACCTCTGTGATAAAATTTACTCGATAATAGTGTAGACCATTTTAATGTATAATTGCATTGAGTGTGCTAAAATTTTGATGAGGATTTCTGTATACACTTTCTTTAGTGATATAATCCTTTAATTTTCCTTTTTTTGGTGATGTATTTGTCTTGTTTTGGTATCAGGTTGGTGTTGGCCTTGTTGAATGAGTCTGGAAGCATTTTTTCCTGTGTAATTTTCTTTGAATAATTTGAGAAGGATAGGTACTAATTATTCTCTAAATATTTGGAAGAATTCGCTTCAAAAGTTTTCTGGTCCGAGGCTTTTGTTCCTTAGTAATTTTTTTGTTCTTTGTTTTTTTTTTATTACTATTTTAGTTTAATTACTAGTAATTGATCTGTTCATTTTTTTTTTCTATTTCTCACTGGTGCAGTCTTGGGAAATTGTACATTTCTAGGAATTTGTCCATTTCTTCGAGGTTGGCACTTTTATGGCATATAATTGTTGGTGGTAATCACATATGATCATTTGTGTATTTTGATACAGATTTTAACTTTTACATTTTTGAATTGATAGATTTAGTCATCTTTTTCTTCTTTGATGAATCTGTCTAAAGGTTCTTCAATTTTGTTTGTCTTTTCAAAGAACTAGCTCTTAGTTTCATTGATGTTTCCTAGTGTTCTTTAAATCTTCATTTTATATGTGTGCTCTAATTTTTATGATGTTTTCCATTAGGTTTGGATTTTTTTTTCTCTTTCTAGTTCCTTTTGTTATATGGCAAGGTTGTTTTACTGAGTTTTTTTTTTATGTTTCCTGAGAAGTGCTATAGAAGTGCTTTTTCAGTTTCCCACACGTTTTTAAATAATTTTTATTGTTTCCATTGTAGTTGGTTTAAAGTGTTCTGTCAATTTCTCCTGTATAGTAAAGTGACCCAGACACACACACATATATATATATATATATTCTTTTTCTCACATTATCCTCCATCAAAAGTGACTAGATATAGTACCCTGTGCTATACAGCAGTATCTTATTACTTATTCATTCCAAATGCAATATGTTGCATCTATTAACCACAGACATCCAGTCCATCCTGTTCCCTATCCCTTCCCCTTGGCAACCACAAATCCGTGATTTTGTTTTCTGTGGAAATATTCATTTGTGTGGTATATTAGATTCGTCTTTGGTATTCGTCTTTCTCTTTCTGACTTACTTAGTATGTAGTTCCATCCATGTTGCTTCAAATGGCATAATTTTGTTCTTTTTATGGCTAAGCAGTATTCCATTGTATATATACAGTTCTTCTTAATCCAGTCATCTGTCAATGGACGTTTAGGTTGTTTTCATGTCTTGGCTACTGTGAATAGTACTGCAGTGACCATATGGATGCATGAATCTTTTTCATGGCAAGTTTTGTCCAAGAGTGGGGTGGATGGATCATATGATAGTTCTATATTTAGATATCTGAGGTACCTCCATATTGTTTTCCATAGTGGTTATACCAATTTGCATTCCCACCAACAGTTCAGGAGGGTTCCCTTTTCTCCACACTCTCTCCAGCATTTATTATTTGTGGACTTGTTAATTATGGCCATTCTGACAAGAGAGTTGGTACCTCATTGAGGTTTTATGTGCATTTCTGTAATAATTGGTGATGCTGAGCATTTTTCTTGTGCCTTTTGGCCATGTGTATAACTTCTTTGTATAAATGACTGTTCGGGTCTTTACCCATTTTTCAACAGGTTGTTTTTTTGCTATTCAGTTGTATAATTTGTTTGTATATTTTAGAGATTGAGCCCTTGTCAGTTTCATCATTGGAAAGTATTTTCTCTCATTTCATAGGTTGTGTTTTTTTTTTTAATATTGTTTCCTTTGCTGTGCAAAACCTTGTCAGTTTGATTATATCCCATTGGTTTATTTTTGCTTTTATTTCTACTACCTTAGGGGACAGACCTAAGAAAACATCTGTAAGGTTGATGTTAGAGAATGGTTTGCCTCTCTTTCCTTCTAGGATTGTGATGATGTATTGCCATACGTTTAAATCTTTAAGCCATTTTGAGTTTATTTTTGTGCATGGTATGAAGATGTGTTTCAGTTTCATTGATTTACATGTCTCTCCAGTTTTACAGCAACCACATGATGAAAAGACTGACCTTTTACAATTTTATATTCTTCTCTACTTTGTCAAAGATTAATTGACTGTAGTTGTCCGGGTTTATTTCTGGGTTCCCTATTCTGTTCCATTGGTCTGTCTGTCTGTTTGGGTACCAGTAGCCCACCGTGTTGATTACTGTGGCTTTGTAGTATTGCCTGAAGTCTAGGAGAGTTATGTCGCTTACTTGATTTTTGTTCCTCAGCATTACTTTGGCAATTCTGGGTCTTTTGTGGTTCCATATAAAATTTTGGTTTGTTTGTTCTAGTTTTGTGAAAAAGTGTCATGGGTAATTTGTCATGGATTGCATTGAACCTGTATATTATGGCCATCTTTGTGATAATAATTTTTCCAACCCAGGAGCATGGACTATCTTTCCATTTATTTGCATCTTGTTTAATTTCTTTGATGAATGTTTTATACTTCCCCGCATGTAAGTCTTTCACCTCCTTGGTCAGGTCTATCCCCAGGTATTTGATTTTTCCAGACAAAACTTTCCTTGAAAAAGACACATGCACCCACATGTTCATTGCAGCGCTATTCACAATAGCCAAGACATGGAAAAAACCTAAATGTCCGTAAATAGATGATTGGATTAGTAAGACATGGTATATAGACACAATGGAAAACTACTTAGCCATAAAGAAGAATAAAATACCACCATTTGCATCAACATGGATGGAACTAGAGAGTCTCATACTGAGTGAAGTTAAGTCAGAAACAGAAAGAGAAATACTGTACAATATCACTTTTATCTTGAGGTTAATATATGGCACAAATGAACCTTTCTACAGAAAAGAAAATCACGGACTTGGAGAACAGACTTGTGGTTACCAAGGTGGATGGGGAGGGAGTGGGATGGATTGGGAACTTAGGGTGAATAGATGCAGACTATTGACTTCGGAATGGATAAGCAATGAGATCTTGCTGTATAGCCCAGGGAACTGTGTCTAGTCACCTGTGATGGAGCATGATAAAGTGAGAAAAAACAATGTATACTTGTATGTGTACCTAGCTCACTATAGTAGAAAATTGACAGAATACTGTAATCAAGGTATAACGAAAAAAAAAATCAAGTTTAAAAAAAAAACGTTATTGCATTTTCGTACTCATTTTCTAACATTTCATTGTCAGTAAACAAATGCAACTGATTTTTGAATGGTAATCTTGTATACTGCTACTTTGCTGAATTTGTTGATCAACTCAAATAGTTTTTGTGTGGAATCCTTAGGGTTTTCTATATATAGTAACACATCTGCATAGAGTGACAATTTTATCTATTCACTTTTAGCTTTCTTCTCTTGGGTATTATTTTTGCTGAGGGTTTATCATACATGGTTTTTATTATGTTATGTTTCTCAGTACCCGCTTTTGTAAGATTTTTTTTATCATGAATAGATTTTTGGATTTGGTCCAATGCTTTTTCTGTTATCCATTTAGGTGATCATTTGGCTTTTGACTTTTCTTTTGCTCATGTGGTATATAATGTTGATTGATTTGCATATATTGAACCATCCTTGTGAAGCTGGAATGAATCCAAACTGGTCGTGGTGTATGATCTTTTGTTGAATAGAGTTGGCTAAAATTTTGTTGAAAAATTTTGCGTGTATATTCACGAAAGATATTGGACTGCATTTTTCTTTTATGGCAGTGTCTTTGATTTTGGTATTAGGGTGATGGTAGCACCACAGAATGTCTTTGGTAGTGTACCTTCTTCTTTAACCTTTTGGAAAATTTTAAGAAGGATGATTATAATTCTTCTTTGCATGTTGGGTAGAATTTGCCAATGAAGCCATCTTCTCTTTGACTTTTGTTTGGAGGGAGTGTCTATATATATTCAGTTTCATTTCTACTGATCAGTCTGTTCAGTTGACCTTTTTATTCTTGATTTAATTATGGGGGGCTGTAAGTCTCTAGAAAGTTGTCTATTTCTTCTACATTCTTAAATTTGTTGGCATGTAATTGTTCATAGTATTCTCTTGTGGTTTTTTGTATTTCTGCAGTATCCCTTGAGATTTCTCCTTTCTCAGTTCTTATTTTGTTTAGTTGGGATTTTCTCTCCTCTTTTTGGAGAATTTAGCCAGTGGTTTGTCAATTTTGTTTTCAAAGAACCAGCTCTTGGTTTTATTGATTTTTTTCTGTTGCTTTTTGAAACACTATTTTATTGATTTCCTGTCTGATTTCTACTAGTCATCAGTAGCCTGCACAAGAAGTGCTCATTCTCCATTAGCCTAAGCAAGTGGCTTCTTGCAACCTGTAGCCTGCACCAGAGGCCCCCTGCCCTCTGAGAGCCCTCTCATGCCTTCACAGGGAGATTCCTACAGCCATCAGCCCCTCCTACTCTCATACCCACCAATAATGGTGCCTTGCTTCTCCCGCAGGCCCAGACCTTCTCCCTGGTCCCTCGTTCCCTCTGTCATGGCTTTCCACTCCCCATCCCATAGTACACCACTTCCCTGCCCATTGCACACCACTCCTTAGCCCCTTAGGCTATCCCTACACAGCCAACTGTAGTCCTCTCCCTGGGACTGACCTCCAGAGCCTAAGTCTCATTACCAGCCCCTGCCAGAGCATCTCAGGCTGTGGTGTCCCAGGTGATGGTGCAGATGATCTGTGTGACTCTCACTCTACTCTGACCTCCTAAGCCCAGCTGCTGCACATTTCTTGGTGTCTTTGAGGTCTTCTGTCTCGGCTGATTTCCCAGTCAGTTAAATGGCTTCCTAGGTTGTGGTTCCTTTTCTCCTTCACAGCTCCCTCTCAGGAATGCTAGTCCCATCCTCATTCCTTTTCTCCCTCTTTTTTTCTTTTGTTCTACCCATTTATGTCAAGAGTTTCTTGTCATTTTTGGAGATTTAAGTTCTTCTGCCAGCATTCAATAGATGCTCTGTGCATGTAGTTTTACACGTAGATTTTTTTTTTGATGCGTTTGTGGGAAAAGATGAGTGTGATGTCTTACTCCCCCACCAACTTGATCCACCTCCTTCCCTGATGCCCATTTATTTTATGCTTGTGTACTTTCCTTTTTAGTTTATGTGAATGTAATGTTTGTTTTTGATTTCTGGTTTCCCTGCTTTTTAAAGTATGTTAACCCCTTCCTGAATCTGCTTGCTTTATCCTGATAGTCATTTAGACTCAAACACATTATTAAAAAAAAGAGTCTAGATTTTGTTTCTTTCCTTCCTAGTCCAATTATCTGTTGATGGACATTTGGGTTCTTTCCATGTCTTGGATATTGTGAATAGTGCTCCAGTGAACATGAGGATGCATGTGTCTTTTTCAAGGTAAGTTTTGTCCCAGATACATTCCCAAGAGTGGGATTGCTGGGTCATATGGTAGTTCTCTGTATAGATTTCTAAGGCATCTCCATACTCTTCTCCATAGTGTTTGTATCAGCTTACATTCCCACCTGCAGTGCAGGAGGGTTCCCTTTTCTCCATAAGCCCTCCAGCACTTGTCATCTGTGGATTTACCAATGATGGCCAATCTGATTGGTGTGATGTGGTATCTCATGATAGTTTTGATTTTAATTTCTCTAATAATCAGGGATGTTGAGCATTTTTTCATGTGCTTCTTGGCCATCTGTATCTCTTCCTTGGAGAAATGTCTATTCAGGTCTTTTGCCCATTTTTCAATTGCGTTTTTCACTTTTTGCTGTTGAGTAAATGATATTCTTGCTGGGTAGAGTATTCTAGGGTGCACTTTCTTCCCTTTTTGACCTTTGAATATATTTTGGCACTCAATTCCTGCCTGTAGTGTTTCTGTAGAGAAATCAGCTGATAGGCTTAGAGGGGTTCCCTGATAAGTAATGATGTGTTTTTCTCTTGCTGCCTTTAGAGATTTTTCTTTTTTTTTTTTTTTTTTGTCTTTGAGTTCTCCCATTCTCATTTTATATCTTGGTGTGGCCCAGTTTGGTTTCACACATTCTTTGAATCCCTATGTGCTTCCTATATTTTGATATCAGTTTCCTTTAGTTTTGGAAATTTTTCAGACATTGTTTCTTCAAATATATTTTCAATACCTCTTTTCCTGTATTCTCCTTGTGGAATCCCTATTATGGTGGATTGCCCATTTTGTATTTTCCCTTAAATCTCTTATATTACATTTGTGTTTTTTTTTTTCATGTGGTTTCTGTCTACTGACCTCATTGGGTGATTTCCATTTTTCTATCTTCCAAGTCACTAATTTGTTCCTCTGAATTATTAATTATGCTTTTTAGTGCCTTTATCTCAGTTAGCATCTCTGCAGATGAATTTTCTAATTTTTCTTGGCTCTTCCTTATATTTTCTAATTTCTTACTAAAGTAATAATGAATTGCTATTTATATCCAATCTTAATTCTTTCATATTATTCCTTAATTCATTCAGAATTTTCACTATCTGCTTTTTGAACTCAATTGTGTATTATGCTGCAGATATCTATTTCATTGTTTGCTGCTGCAGATGAAATTCTCCTGTTGTTTTAACTGGGAATGATTCTGGAGCTTCTTCATTTCACTTGTAGGTTTTGTTTTTTTTTTGAGTTTAGGAAACCAGCTGCTGTACTCTTTCAGGACTATTTTCTATGCCAGAGCACGCTGTTGTATTTTGTGTGGGGTTACCATTTGTTTTGAGTATGGGAGGTTGAATATTTACTTTTTCTTTCTTCGGTTTGGGTTCTTTTCACTTTGATTGGGTGCTACATGTGTTTCCAGGCGGAAGGAAGCAATGGACAGCGTTAGTATTCTATGCTTGCTTGCTGGGCTCTTGACAATACCAACGCTCTGCAGGAAGGTGGCACGTGCCACTCCTAGTTGCAGGCCTCAGGGCAGTGGTAATGAGCCTCAGGCAGATTAGGTCAGTACCCAGAACATTTGGCAGTGGCAATGGCAGCAGCAGGGTATGTGAGTTCTCAGAGTAGTGATAGCAACAATGGGTGGTGTTCAGTCAGAATGCCTTCCTCTGTCATGCCCTCTCATGGGATTGGGGCTGCAAGGGGTGCCTGTTCATAGACCTCCAGTAGCAGCAGGACATACCTGGCTCTGGAGTCAGAGATAACTATGGCAGTTTGCCCCCATAGACCACACAAGCAACACCCCATCCTCCTTAACCCACACAGGAGGTGGTGCACAGGCTGCTCCTGGTTTCAGGGTCCTAGGAAGTGATAGTGATCAGTCATGTGTGGACACTTTTCGGAGCATTTGTTAGTGATAACAGCAGGACAGGTGTATTCCCAGGTGAGTGAGAGCAATAATGTGTGGTGCTCGGTCCCAGTGCCCTCTTTTTTGCTGACCATTGAGGGGACTGGGGCCTCAGGGGGAGCCTGACCACAGACCCCTAGTAGTGGTGTGCCATGCCCACCCCAGTTTCTGAGATGACTGCTGTGGTTTGTCCTTGCCACTTGTAAATCACATAAGAGGTTCTGTGTTGCACTTAGCTCCCTGCTTCCTTTAGCCCACACAAGATGTGCCTGGCTCCCATAGACCAAGCAAGTGGCCTCTCACCACATAGAGCCTTTGCTAGAGGCACCCCTGCCCTTTAAAAGGCTTCTCACGTGCAGGGAAAATGATTCCTATGGTGGTCCACTCCTTCTCCTCTCACCCTCCCCAACAATGATGCCTTGCTTCTCCTGCAGGCCCACACCTCCCCAGTTCCCTAGGATGTGACATTAAGCTTCCCAGCCTGTGGCACAGAGGTCTCTAGCCCCTCAGACTGTCTCTACGTAGCCAACCATAGTCCTCTCTCCAGAACTGACCTTCAGAGCCTGAGTATCAGCACCCAGCTCCCACACAATCATCTCAGGATGTGGTGTCCAGGGAGGTGTATCAGATGATATGTGTGGCTCTCACTGTGCTTTGCCCTCCTCATTCCAGCTACTGCACTTTTCTCAGAGACGTTGAAGTCCCTTTGTTTCTGCTAATCTCCTGGTTGGTTAGGTGGCTTCCCAGGGTTTTGGTTCCTTTTCTCTTTCACAGCTACCTCTCAGGAATGCTAGTCCTATCTTCATTCCTTTTCTCTATCTCTATCTCTTTTTTTATTTGTTCTACCCAATTATGTGGAGAATTTCTTTTCCTTTCTCGAGGATTAAGTTCTTCCGCCAGCATTCAGTGAATGTTCTGTGCAAATCATACTACCTGTAGGTGTGTTTTTTGATGTGTTCATGAGAGAAAGTGAGTTTTTGGGATCTTACTCCTCTGCTATTTTGATATATGCCCCCATTTATCTTTTCTTGATTT
Source organism: Phacochoerus africanus (assembly GCF_016906955.1). Taxonomy (NCBI): domain Eukaryota; kingdom Metazoa; phylum Chordata; class Mammalia; order Artiodactyla; family Suidae; genus Phacochoerus; species Phacochoerus africanus. The sequence continues at coordinate 241,364,376 of NC_062544.1, forward strand.
GGTGTTTTGGTTAAAAAAAATCCTTTCCTTGTCAAGAATACTTGCTTCTCTTTGTATTCAGTGTTGATTCCTACATATTTAATTAACATTAAATATATTTTGATATAAGATTTAGAGAGGGATCTAACCTGTTATCTAAATGACAACCTGGTTTTTCCAACATCATTATTTCCCTATTGACTTAAAGTTACACCTTTATCATGTTTTGAAACTTTACAGTTCTTTGAGTTTATTACTACATTTCTGTTGAGTTCTATACATCTCATATATTTTCACCATCTATCTACAATCTTGCTTTGTTTTCATTCAAACTATAACAATGATTTTTAGTATGTGGCAAGCATTTATTTTTCCAGATGATCCTTAGGATAATTTTGTGTAATTAGGAAAAATGTGAGAGTTAAGGAATTTTGTTGAGGATTTTTGCATCTCTGTTCATGAGGGTTATTGGCCTCCAAATTTCTTTCTTTGTAGTGTCCTTGTCTGGTTTGGGATCAGGGTAATAGCTGCCTCATCAGATGAGCTAGGGCTTATTCCTTCCTCTGAAATTTATTGGAAGAGTATTAACTTTTCTCTGAATGTTTGATAGAATTTGCCTGTGAAGCCATCAGGTCCTGGGATTTTGTTTTTTGGAAGTATATTATTTTTTTCTTTATCTTTTTTTAATGCCACATTTGTGGTATATGGAATTTCCCAGGCTGGAAGTCAAATCAAATCTGGATGTCAAATAAGAGCCACAGCTAGAACAACACCAGATCTGAGTCACATCTGTAACCTGTGCTGCAGCTTGAAGAGATGCTGGATCTAAAACCCACTGAGTGAGGCCAGGGATTGAACCCACTTCCGCATGGATACTGTTGGATTCTTACTGCACTAAGTCACAACAGGAACTCTAGAAGTTTTAAAATCACTCTTTTAATTTCAGTGCTTGTGACCGGTCTTTTCATATTTTCTATTTCTCCCTGGTTCAGTCTTGGAAGGTTGTACCTTTGTAAGAATCTGCCTGTTTTTTCTAGGTTGTCCATTTTTTGGCATGAAATTGCTTATAGTATTCTCCTATGATTGTTTGTGTTTCTATGGTATTGGTTGTATCATCTTTTTCACTTCTAATTTTATTGATTTGAAACCTCTCCTTGTTTTCTCTTGATGAGTCTGGATAAAGTTTTATCAATTTTGTTTATCTTTTTGAAGATCCAACTTTTGGTTTTACTGATCTTTATTGTTTTTCATATCTGTTTATTTCTGATGTACTCTTTATGATTATTCTCCTTCTAATTTGGGGATTTCTCTATTCTTCCTTCTCTAAATGTTTTAGGTGTAATTGTAGCTTGTTTATTTAAAATTTTCTTTCTTTCCTGAGATAAGATAATTTTGCTCTACTTTTCCCTCTCAGAAATGGTTTTGCCATGCCCCATAAGTTTTGAATTGTTGTATCCTTGTTGTCATTCATCTCTAAGTATGTTTTGATTTCCTCTTGGATTTCTTCAGTGATTCATTGGTTGTTTAGTACCCTATTGTTGTTTAGCTTCCAGGAGTTTTTAGGTTTTTTTATTGTATTTTATTTCTAGTCTCAGAAATCACTTGAAATAATTTCAATTTTTAAAAATTATTCAAGGCTTGATATATGCCCAAACTCGTGATATATCCTGGAGGATGATCCTTGTGCATTTAAGAAGAATATATATTCAGCTGCTTTGGGAAGGAAGGTTCAATAAATATCAGTTAAGTCTATCTAAAGTAGGATATCATTTAAGCCCTGTGTTTCCTTGTTGTTTTTCTGATGAGCTGGCCAATGGTGTAAGCAGGGTGTTGTAGTGCCAGACTATTATTGTACTACTGTCATTTTTCATCTTTTTATGACTGTTAGATATTGTCTTACATGTCAGGGCTTTTATGTTGGGTGTGTATATATTTACAATTGTTACATCTTCTTGGGTTTATCATTCATCCTTCTTTGTCTCCTGTGACCTTCTTTAGGTTATTTTTTTAAAAATTTTATGTTATTTTTAATTATTTCCCAAGTACAGTTATTTTTCTAGTGTACAGCAGGGCGGCCCAGTTACACACACATGTACACATTACATTTTCTCACATCATCATGCTCCATCATATGTGACTAGACATAGTTCCCAGTGCTACAAAGCAGGCTGTCATTGCTAATCCATTCCAAAGGCGATAGTTTGGATGCATTAACTGCAAACTCCAAATCCAACCAACTCCATCCCCTACCTTGGCAACTGCAAGTCTATTCTCAAATTCCATGGTTTTGCTTTCTGTTGAAAGGTTCATTTGTGCTGTATACTAGATTCCAGATATAAGGGATATCATATGGTATTTGTCTTTCTCTTTCTGACTTACTTCACTCAGTATGAGAGTCTCTAGTTCCATCCATATTGCTGCAAATGGCATTATTTCATTCTTTTTCATGCCATAGTAGTACTCCATTGTGTATATATACCACATCTTCCGAATCCAATCATCTGTCAATTGAAATTTGGGTTGTTTCCATGTCTTGGATATTGTGAATAGTGCTGCAATGAACATGCAGTTGTATGTGTATTTTTTAAGGAAAATTTTTTCTGGATACATGCCCAAGAGTGGGATTGCTGGGTCATATATTATTTCTATATATAGATTTCTCCATAGCAGCTGTACCAGCTTATATTCCCAGCAACAGTTCCGGAGGGTTCCCTTTTCTCCAGACCTGCTCTAGCATTTATTTTTGGACTTATTAATGATGGCCATCTGACTGGTGCAAGATGGTACCTCGTGATAGCTTTGAGTTGCATTTCTCTAATAATCAGTGATATTGAGTATTTTTTCATGTGCTTGTTGGCCATCTGTATCTCTTCCTTGGAGAAATATCTATTAAGGTCTTTTGCCCATGTTTCAATTGGTTTGTTGGCTTCTTTCCTGTTGAGTTATATAAGTGGTTTGTGTATTCTATAGATTAAGCCCTTGTCAGTTGCATCATTTGAAACTATTTTCTCCCATTCTGTATGTTAATTTTGTATTTTCTTTTTTGTTTCCTTTGCTGTGCAAAAGCTTGTTAGTTTGATTAGGTCCCATTGGTTTACTTTTGCTTTTATTTCTGTTGCTTTGAGAGACTGACCTGAGAAAATATTCATAAGGTTGAGGTCAGAGAATGTTTTGCCTGTGATCTCTTCCAGGAGTTTGATGGTGTCTTGTCTTATATTCAAGTCTTCAAGACATTTTGAGTCTATTTTCATGCATGCTGTGAGGGTGTGTTCTAGTCTCATTATCTTGCATGCAGCTTCCCAGGTTTCCCAGCACCACTTGCTGAAAAGACCATCTTTTTCCCATTTTATGTTCTTGCCTTCTTTGTCAAAGATGAAATGACCAGAGGTGTTTGGGTTTATTTCTGAATTCTCTATTCTGTCCCATTGGTCTATATATGTTTTATCACAGTATCACAATGTCTTGACGACTATGGATTTGTAATATTGCCTGAATTCTGGGAGAGTTATGTCTTCTGCTTGGTTTTTGTTCCTCAGAATTGCTTTGGCAATTCTGGGTGTTTTGTGGTTCCATATACATTTTTGGACTGTTTGCTCTACTTCTGTGAAAAATGTCATGGGTAATTTGATAGGGATTGCATTGAATCTGTAGATTGCTTTGGGTAGCATGGCCATTTGTAAAATACTATTTTTTCCAACCAAGGAGCATGGAATATCTTTCCATTTCTTTACATCTTCTTTAATTTCCTTGATCAAAGTTTTACATTTCTTGGCATATAAGCCCTTTACTTACTTGGTCAGGTTTATTCCTAGGTATTTGATTTCTTGGGGTGCAATTTTAAAGGTATTGCATTTCTGTATTCTTTTTCTCATACTTCATTTTTAGTACACAGAGACACGACTGATTTCTGAATGTTAATCTTATATCCTGCTACTTTGCTGAATTTCTTGATCCATTAAAGTAAGTTTTGGGTTGAGTCTTTGGTGTTTTTTATATATAGTATCATGTCATCTGCATACGTTGACAGTGTTACCTCTTCTTTTCCTATTTGGATGCCTTTAATTTATTTTGTTTGTCTAATTGCTGTGGCTAGGACTTCAAGTACTAATGAATAACAGTGGTGAGAGTTGGCATCATTGTCTTTTCCAGATTTTAGTGGAAAGGCTTTCACCTTTTCTCCATTGAGTATTATATTTGCTGTGGGTTTGTCATAAATGGCTTTGATTATCTTAAGGAATGTTCCCTCTATACACACTTTGGTAAGAGTTTTTATCATGAAGGATGTTGGACCTCGTCAAATGCTTTTTCAGCATCTATTGAGATGATCATATGGTTTTGACTCCTCTTTTCTTAATATGGTATATGACGTTGATTGATTTGCTTATGTTGAGCCATCCTTGTGAACCTGGGATGAATCCCACCTGGTTGTGGTGTATGATCTTTTTGATATGTTATTGGGTTAGGGTAGCTAAAATTTTGTTGAGAATTTTTGTGTCCATATTCATCAAAATATTATCCAAATGTTTTCTTTTAGATGGTATCTTTGGTTTTGTTATTAGGGTGATGGTTGCATCAAAGAATGTCTTTTGGAGTGTTCCTTCTTCTACAACCTTTTGAGATAGTTTATGGAGTATAGGTTCCTCTTTGAATGTTTGGTAGAATTCTCCTATGAAGCCATCTGGTCTTGGACTTTTATTTGTAGGGAGCTTTTTAATGACATATTCACTTTCATTTCTAGTGGTCAGTTCATTCGCTTTACCTCTTTCTTCTTGATTCAATTTTGGAAGGCTGTAATTCCCTAGAATATTGTCTGAGCCCATATGATTATTGGGCTAAAGTAAGCAGATATAGGAAGGTGTTAACATATTTAAAAAACAGGGTAACCACAAATCAAAGCCAAATATTAAATACTCACAAAAACTGAAAAATAATAGTCAAGTATAAAATAACTGGAAATCAGCAAACCCAAAAAAAGAAGAAAAGAGAAATGTAGAGTCAACTGGGAAATAAGGTTTAAAATGAAAGAAATAAATATCTGTCAATAATCACCTTAAATGTCAATGGAATGGAATGATCCTTGATTGGACCCAGAGTTGCAGATTGGATAAAAATGCAAAAGCCTTCAGTCTGCTGCCTACAAGAAACTCACTTTAGGGCAAAGGATACCTATAGATTGAAAGTGAGGGGATGGGAAAAGATATTTCATGCCAATGGACAAGACAGGAAATCAGGAGTTGCAATACTCATATCAGATGAAATAGACTTTAAAACAAAGGTCATCCCACAATCCCACTCTTGGGCATCTATCCGGACAAAACTCTACTTAAAAGAGACACATGCACCCGCATGTTCATTGCAGCACTATTCACAATAGCCAGGACATGGAAACAACCCAAATGTCCATCGACAGATGATTGGATTCGGAAGATATGGTATATATACACCATGGAATACTACTCAGCCATAAAAAAGAATGACATAATGCCATTTGCAGCAACATGGATGGAACTAGAGAACCTCATACTGAGTGAAATGAGCCAGAAAGACAAAGACAAATACCGTATGATATCACTTATAACTGGAATCCAATATCCAGCACAAATGAACATCTCCTCAGAAAAGAAAATCATGGACTTTGAGAAGAGACTTGTGGCTGCCTGATGGGAGGGGGATGGAGTGGAAGGGATCAGGAGCTTGGGCTTATCAGACACAACTTAGAATAGATTTACAAGGAGATCCTGCTGAATAGCATTGAGAACTTTGTCTAGATACTCATGTTGCAACAGAAGAAAGGGTGGGGAAAAATGTAATTGTAATGTATACATGTAAGGATAACCTGACCCCCTTGATGTACAGTGGGAAAATAAAAAAATTATAAAAAAAACAAAGGTCATAAAGAAAGACAAAGTAGGACACTATTTAATGGCTAAAGGATCCATTAAAGAAGAGCATATTACTATTGTCAATATATATGCCCCTAACATAGGACCACCCAGATACCTACAACAAATACTAACAGACATAAAAGGAGAAATTAATGGGAATACAATCATAGTAGGAGACTTTAACACCCCACTCACATTAATGGACACATCCTGTAGACAGAAAATCAATAAAGCATCTGATATACTAAAGGAAACAGTAGAAAATTTAAACTCAATTGATATTTTCAGGACATTACATCCAAAAAAATCAGAATACACATTCTACTCAAGTGCACATGGAACATTCTCAAGAATCAACGACATATTGGGCCACAATGCTAAACTCAACAAATTTAAGAGTATAGAAGTTATTTCAAGTATCTTCTCTGAGCACAGTGGCATGAAACTAGAAATCAACCACGGGAAAAGAAATGACAAAAAACCTACTACATGGAGACTAAACAACATGCTACTAAAAATCCAATGGGTTAATGAGGAAATCAGGAAGAAAATGAAAAAAAATCCTCTAGACAAATGATAATAAAGTCACAACCACTCAAACTCTTTGGGATGCTGCAAAAGCAGTGCTCAGAGGGAAGTTTATAGCAATACAGGCCTTCCTTAAAAAAGAAGAAAAATCTCAAATTGGCAACTTAACATACAACCTAACCGAATTAGAAAAAGAAGAACAAACAAAACCTAAAGTTAGTAGAAGGAAGGAAATCATAAAGATCAAAGAGGAAATCAATAAAATAGAGATTCAAAAAACAATTGAAATAAATCAATGAAACCAAGAGCTGGTTCTTTGAAAAGTTAAACAAAATTGACAAACCTCTGGCTAGACTCACCAAGAAGAGGAGAGAAAAAACCCAAATAAACAAAAATGAAAAAGAAGTCACAATGGATGCTACAGAAATTCAAAATACCATACGAGAATATTATCAATAATTATATGCCAATAAATTTTATAACCTAGAATAAATGGACAAATTTCTAGACCATCTTTATTTTAAAGTATGTTTTGTGTGGTATTAATATTGGTGCTCCAGTTTTCCTTTGATGTTCATTTTTGTGTAATATCTTCTTATATCCCCTCGCTTTCAGTTTATGTGTGTCCTTAGATCTGAAATGAGTGTCTTGTGAAAGCAGATATGTAGTTTTTGTTTCTTTTGTTGTGTCTTGTTTTTTTGCCATCCATGCAATCTATGTCCTTTTGGATAGAGCATTTACTCTATTATTATTCCATATTATTATGGATACATATACACTCATTTCTATTTTATTGTTTTGTTTTTGTTATTTTAGGTCTTTTATCTTCCCTTCCCCTTTCTCTTTTCTCTTGGGATTTGCTGACTATTTTTAGTGTCATTTTTGGTTTACATTTTCTTTTTTTCTTTGTGTGTGTCTATTGTAGTGTTTGGTTTATGGTTCTGATTAATTTTTTATATAACCATCTGCATATGTACAGAATTGTTTTTGGTTCCCGGTACTTAAAGATGTGTTTTCAGTGTTCCGCATTTGTTCTTTCCTCTTCTCATGTTTGCTACTTTTGATATCATATTTGTCAATGGGAGATTTTCTCCTTTATATCAGCTTAGCCTTTACCAGGGAGCTTTCTCATTTGTAATTATCTTGTTTCCATTTGTGGCTTTTTCTTTTCTGCCTAGAGAATTTCCTTTACTATTTGTTGTAGGGCTGGCTTTGATGTGCTGTATTATCTTAGATTTTGCTTTTCTGAAAATCTTTGGATATCTCCATCACATCTGAAAGTGATGGCTAGACTATTCTTGTCTAGACTTGCTAGCTAGACTTGCTGGCTAGACATGCTGGCTAGACTTGCTGGCTAGACTATTCTTGTCCCTAGTCTCCTCAGCTGTGTCACCTTAAATATATCTTGCCACTGCCTTCTAGCATGCAGTTTCTGCTGAAACATCAGCTGTTATCCTTCTAGGAGTTCGTTTGTAGTTATATGTGGCTTTTCCTTGCGACTTTTAATATTTTTTCTTTGTAATTAAGGTTTGTCAGTTTTATTAGTATGTGTTTCTGTGTGTTTCTCCTTGGGTCTATCCTTTGTGTGATTCTCGGTGCTTCCTCAACTTTAATGAGTGCTTCTATTCCCATATTAAGGATGTTTTCAGCTATAATCCCTTCACATATTTTCTCTGGCCCTTTCTCTCTCTCCTCTCCTTCTGGAACCCTGTGATGTGAATGTTGATATGTTTAATTGTCCCAGAGGTCTCTTAGACTCGCCTCAGTTCTTTTCATTATTTTTCTCTATTCTTTTCTGTGGCGGTGATTTCCACTAGTTTGTCTTCCAAGTCACTTACTCATTCTTCTGCTTCCACTGCACTTCCATTCATTCCTTGTAGTGTATTTTTCATTTCAGGTATTAAATTACTCATCTGAGTTTGCTTATTCTTTAAATCTTCCAGTTCTTTGTTAAACATTTCTTGTAACTTCTTGATCTGTGTCTCCATTCTTTTTCTGATACCTAGGTTCATCTGTACTATCATCACTTTGAATACTTTTTCAGGTAGATTACCTGTTGGCTCTTCATTTAGTGTTTTTGTGTGTTTGTGTCTTATTCTTTTGTCGGAAAGCCATTTCTTTGTCATTTCATATTGTCTAACTTTGTGTGTATGTGGTACCCTTGACAGCAGGTATATAGATGTAGCAGGTGGTACACATTCCTGGGGTTGTCAGGGGTGGTAGAGGTGCACACGTACCCATAGCACACAGTGAAAGCAGCATTACTATGCTATTTGTGCTGGTGCTTGGTGGCTTCTAGGCATGGGGTCCATGAGGGGGTGGCAGTGGTTTATAATTCCTGAGACTGTTCTTATAGCCGGGGCATCAGCAGCCTCTGAAACCCCTCTCACTCCCAGGCAGATCTCAGAGCCATTTCCTATAGCTATCAATGTCAGCATTTGCTTCTACAGTCCTATGCTTTGGGGGTGACACTTTTCGGACCATTCTCTGCATCCACAGGAGCAGGCACCATTCCTGTGGTCACTCCTTTTGTTTTTCCACTCTAGGCAGTGCTCTCTGAAGCTTTAAGAGTGGGAATGCTTTCTAGCTCTTGCTAAATGCACTCCCATTAGCTATATATGGGTGCCATTCCCATGGTCCCTCCCCCTGCTAGGGCATTTGTGGGAAAAGTCTCTGTAGCCATGGAAGCTTGTGCTGTTCCTGTAGTTACTCTGCCCACCACCAGGGATTAAGAAATTGAAAATCCTTTTAGTGTAAATATTAATTTGGTACCCAACTTAAACTCGACTTATTCACATAATCTGGATTGACCACATAAAAGCATGTTGTAGCTTAAGGACATAGGTAGGATAACAATCAAGTTGCTAGCTCTTGCTTATATGTCATGATCACTGATTGCAGACCGAGAGAACAACCTGTGCGGACTGGAGGAGGGCAGGAGCTCCAAGTGAAGCATTCTCAAGGAAAACCTGTAACTGGCAGATCTTGACATGTAGAAAATTTTGTATTTGAATTAGTAACAAAAAAAATGAAAAAAGAAAACAAATCAATGCGATTATTAACCACAAAGTAGACAAATTTTCTATAAAAAAGTATTATCCTAGTACTCTGTTTTTTCTGTGAATAATATTTATGTAGGCATAATACCAGTATCAATGAATATTGGTAACATTGTATTATAGTGTGTTTAAATTTGAAAGAATGTGAAAGATTAGGTGTGAAAAATATTTCAGTTTATGAATTCAATAAATTTAAAAATGGAATAGTTAACAAATGGCCACATAATATATGATTTACAAATATGGACACATATAACAAAGAAAAAGATCGAAGAATTGAAAAAAGTTATGGGGATCAATATTTATTCATTATAAATTCTAAGGTCTGCTGTGGATAGAGTGATCTTGACTACGTTATGAAATATTCATGAACACATACTTAGAAATGTGAATAAAGAGGAATAAATGGCATTAATGCCATAGCACAGTAGTTTAAAAATCTGACTGCAGTATCTCGGCTTGCTGTGGAGGTGTGGATTTGATTCCTGGTCCAGCAGAGTGTGTTAAAGAATCCAGCATTGCTGCATCTGTGGCTCATATTAATTCCCTGGCCCAGGAACTTCTGTAGGTCTCTCAGATGTTGCCTCAAAAAAAGGGAAGAATTAGTTGTATGTTTTATATATATATATATATATATATATATATATATATATATATCAGTTAGAAATTTACCTTAGCATAACAAAGGGAGCTCTGGCCCTTCCAATTAAGAAAAATTAAAATTATTAGCTTTCCCAACATGCCACATAATGAGAGACAGAGACTGGATTAAAACATAGAGGAATGATATGAAAAAGAACTGGAACGTAAGGAAAAGACAAAGTGGAGAATAAATGTTGTTGGAGGGTTCTTGCATCTTCATTCTGGGATGACAGGAGTAAGAGATTTGGTCAGATTGAATGACCACTATATTTGAGAGGGGGAGATATAGACCAGTTCTGATGGTAGCAGTGTCCTGATGAGGTAGCCACTCAGCTACCCAGTCTAAAATTTTCAGACTGTGTTATCCCTCATGTCTGTATATTATTGATGTATTCTTTCTATTGTGTCATCCTATCAGTCCTTAAATATACTCTCTTATCTCTATAAAAAAGGGGCTTATTATTGCCATCAGTAACAAAGTTATTGCAGGTACATAAGGCTGGTTTAATACTCATATATAATCATTCTTGGCAGTGGACTAAGGAAGAAGAATCCATGTGATCAAATTAATGGATAATATAAAATTATAACACTTGACACAATTTAGCATCCATTCATGGTAAACACTGTTCAGTGTTGCAGAGGAGATAGACTTTACAATATGATAAACTTCCAGATACACTCATGATAAAACCTAAGACAAGAGGGAACTTCTTCAACTTGATAAAGAACAATTATGAAAAACCGACAGTTGAGGTCCACTTTAGGAATGGCATCCTGAGAAAGTATGTCAATCAATTCTCAAACAGAATGAGAATACATGGAGAAAATTATGTATTAACAACACCATTTAAAAAATATCTGTAAATTTAGATTAAGGCATGCAACAAATGAAGAAACATTCATTCAAGAAAATACACTAATGGTTGGTAAGAATTTACACCACTTGAATCATAACCTACTCTCTCCATCTGTCTTCTATATTCAGGGTGATTAAACGTCCACTCTGCACAGGTGCAGCCAAGGACACAGAACTCCCACCCACCTCCTCTCTTCTCCTTATAGGGGGCTAAGTTACCTTTCCAGGAGTGCCAGGCCTGCATCTTTTTCACCTCACCCAGCTAAGTGTTGCAGAAGCTAAATACTGAGTCGGTATGATCAAGAGTTGGGAGATTTCATCTTCTACACAGCTCTCACTCAGAACAGAAGTGCTGTCTTAGGCATGGCACAGCCAAAGTACTGAGCCCTAATCACCCTTGTCCCATGCTTATTTCTAAGGTGGTTGTTAGAGCCTGGGAGTGTCTATAGTACCTGTGCAATGACCTGCTTTTGAAGCGGGGATGTCACATAGAAGTGGGTGACTATCACTCCCCTTCCCCATCTGGGAACTGAGTCTTAGACATTAAGCCCAGAAGGGAAAAAAAAAGACCTTAAAAACAGAGACTTTGATATGTCTCCACAAAGAAGAGACTATTTGAAACAGAATATAGAGAACTTCAAACATAGGGCACTTTGAGAAATAATGAACATTTTGGTGAAAGGAGATTTGGAGGATGTAGGCGGAATCATTTTCAGCCAGGTGGTTTGCCCTGAATGATCCAATGGGGAGGGGAAGCAGGGAGGAGCCTTCCTGGGATAGAAAAAGCCACAAACATTGTCCTCGAAATCATCTTTCAAAGAAGCCCAAGTTTAAGTGGTTGTGAATTTGAAACAGCTTAATCCTAGGACATTGCCAAAACAATGGAAAAATCCCTGGCACTTAGTGGAGTCTGACAGCTGGAAATGATCAAAGAAAGAGACAAAAGAGGCTCTACTAGAGCCATGGTTATCCTAGGTGACTGTGTGCCTGCTACACCCTCTGGAGAATAACAGCGGAAGCTTTAAACTGCTTGGGAAACCAATTTTGCAAAAACATCCACCCAGTTTTAAACAGATAAACAATGCTCTAACAAGACCTAAGGATGAGGGAGTTTGCAGAGTTACTATATCAGCTTAAACATCAAGTTCTCAAAACCAAAAAATTGTGAGATAGATGAAATATGTGACCCATATACCAGAAAATTAATAGGCAACAAAATTGCTTGTGAGACTTCTCAGATATTGGACTTAACAGAAAAAGACTTAAAAATAGCCGTGATAAATCGATTTACAAAACAAAAGGAAACCAGGATTAAATAAGTACACTATGATGACAATGTTGCATCAAATAGAGACCTATCAATAAAGAGAATATACAGAAAATGACCAAATAGAAATTCTGGGATTGAAAAGTACATTAATGTAAATAAAAATATCACTGTAGAATCTCTACAGTAGGTTCTTTCTCCCAGTTTTATTGAGATATATTTGACATTTAGCAAAGTATGTTTAAGATATACAGCATACTTACTTTCATGAAATGTTTATCACTGTAAGTTTAGTGAGTATCTCTCATCTCATTTAAATAAAAAATGAAAAAATATGAAATAATTTCCTGGGATAAGAACCCTTAGTATTTTCTCTCTAAATGTTCATATATAACATACCATGGTATTATTCATATATATCAAGCACATTGTATCCCTAGTTCTTTAACATTTTTATTGAAACATAGCTGATTTACAATGATGTGTTAGTTTAAGATGTATAGCAAAGTGATTCAGTTATATATGTATATTTTCAAAATTTTCCCATTATTTATTATTGCAAGATACTCACTGTAGTTCCCTGTGCTGTACAATAAATCCTTGTTATTTTGTACAAAGTGGTATGTATCTCTTAATCCCATAGTGTAATTTATTCCTTCTCTTGTTCTCCCTTTGATAATCATAAGTTTGTTTTCTATGTCTGGGAGTCTGTTTCTGTTTGGTAAATAGGTTCATTTGTGTCATATTTTAGCTTCCATGTGTGATAACATATGATATTTGTCTTTCTTTTTCTGATTTATGTACCTTAGTATGATAATCTGTAGGTTAAACCATGTTGCAAATGGTATTATTTCATTTTTGTGTGTGTGTGTGGTTAAAGAAGTAGTATCATGGTATTGCATTTTATATATATATATATATATAATCACCTTCTTGATCCACTCATCTGTTTAAGGACATTTAGGTTGCTTTCATGTCTTGGTTGTTGTAAATAGTGCTGCAGTGAACATTGGGGTGCATGTATCTTTTTGAATTGTATCTTTTTCTGGATATATGCAAAGGAGTGGGTTTGCTGGATCATATGGAAACTCTCCTTTTAGTTTGGTTTTTAAAGGAAACACCATACTATTTTCCATTGGGCTATAACCACTTACATTCCCAGCAGCAGTGTAGGAGAGTTCCCATTTACCACCACTCTCCAGCATTTTTTATGTGTAGCCTTTTTAATCATGGCATTTTGGCTAGTGTGAGATTTATATTGTAGTTTTGATTTGCATTGCTCTAATAATTGGTGATATTGAGCATCTTTCTATGTGCCTACTGCTCATCTGTATATCTTCTTTAGAGAAATGTCTGTGTTAAGTCTTCTGTCCATTTCTTGAGTGGGTTTTATTTTTGTAATTGAGTTGTATGAGCTGTTTATGTATTTTGGAAGTTAAGCCCTCATTTACAGATATTTTCTCCAATCCTACTTTCTCTTTTCATTATTATTATTATTATTGTTATTATTATTGTTATTTTGTATTTTTAGCTCTGCACCCATGGCATATGGAAATCCCCAGAGCTAGGAGTCAAAGTGGAGCTTTAGCTGCTGGCCTACATCACAGCATCGCCAGACCTGAGCCACTTCTGCTGCCTACACCACAGCTCATGGCAAAGCCAGGTCCTTAATCCACGGACTGAGGCCAGGGATCAAACCCACATCCTCACGAATACTAATCAGGTTTGTTACCACTGAGCCACAATGGGAACTCCTGTCTTTACATTTTGTTTATGGTTTCTCTTGCTTATACTTTGCAAAAACATACACATTTGATTAGGTCTCATTTGTTTACTTTTGCTTTTATTTCTTTTGCCTTGGGAGACTGACCTAAGAAAACATCAATACAATTGTTTTGCTTTTGTTCTCCTCTAGGAGTTTTATGATGTTATGTCTTAATATTTAAGCATTTAAGCCACTTTGATTTTATTTTTGTGTATAGTGTGAGGGTGTGTTCTCATTTCATTGATTTACATATGACTGCCCAGCTTCATCAACACCACTTTTTGAAAGGATTGTCTTTTTCCCATTTTATACTTTCATGTCCTTGGCCAATTAATTGACCACAGGTTTGTAGGTTATTTCTAGGCTCTTTGTTCTGTTCCATTGATCCATTGATCCATGTGGCTGTTTTTGTGCCAATTCCACACTCTTTTGTTTACTATACCTTTGTAGTAGTATTTGAATCCTGAGAGGGTTATGCCCCCTGCTTTGTACTTTTTATCATATTGGTTTGGAAATTCTGGGTCTTTTGTAGTTCCATACAAATTTTAGAATTGTTCTCTTTCTGTGAATTTCTAGTAATTTGACAGACATTACATTAAATCCGTAGATTGCTTTGGGTTGTGTGACCATTCAAGAGTACTGGTTCTTCCAATCCAAGAGCATAGGATACATTTACGTTTCTCTGAATCATCCTCGCTTTCCTTTAAGAATATTTCATGGTTTTCAGTGTACAGATCTTTCATTCCTTGGTGAGCTTTATTCCTATGTATTTTTTTTCACACAGCTTTAAAAGTGATTTTTAAAAATGTTTTCTTTATAATATCTCATTGTTAATTTAAAGAAATACAACAGATTTCTGTATATTAGTCTTGTATCCTGCTATTTTGTTTAATTCATGTATAAATTCTACTCATTTTTGTGTGTCATCATTAGAGTTTTCTAAGTAGAGTGTCATGTGATCTGCATACAATGACAATTTTATGCCTTTCCTTCTAATTTGGAAAACTTTCATTTTTTTTCTTGTCAGATTGCTGGGACTAGGACTTCTAATACAATATAGAATAAAAGTGGTTATTGTGGACCTCTTTTACTTGTTCATGAATTTAACAGGAACATTTTTAGCTTTTTACTGTCGCATATGATTTTGTCTGTGGTTTGTTATAAGCAGCTATTATTATGTTGGGATATATGCTCTATAGAGTTACTTTTGAGGTTTTTGTTTGTTTGTTTGTTTTACCATGAGTATATGTTTAATTTTATCTTGTACTTTTGCTACATCTCTTAAAATAATCATTTGTTTTTTGTCTTTTCTTTTGTTAATGTGATGTATCACACTGATTGATTTCTGTAACTTGGATCATTTTTACAACAATGGAATGAACCCAAATTGGTCATGGGGTATGATCCTTTTTATGTATTATTGGATTTGGTTTGTATATATTTTGTTAGGGATTTTTGCATGTATACTTACCCAATATATTGACCTATAATTTTATTTTTTAGTGGTGTCTTTGATTTTACCACTGGGGTTATGGTGGCTTCATACAATGATTTTGGGAATGTTCCCTCCTCTTCAGTATTTTGGAATAGTTTGGGAAGGATAGATATAGGTTTTAATTTGCACATTTGCTAGAATTCCCTAGGGAAGCCAGCCAATGGCATTGACTGTTCTGTTTTGTTTTGTTTTTTTTTCTTTTTGCAGGACATTTTTAAAAATTACACTTTCTATTTCACTCTAGTTATTTATCACTTCAAACTGTATATTTCTTCTTGACTCAATTTTCAAATTATTTTATGTGGTGAGTTAGGTTCTTTATTTTAGATTTTTCTTGTTTCTTGCAGAAGGCCTATATTGGTATGAATTCCCTCTTGAAACTGCCTTCATTGCATCCCCTAGATTTTGGAAGATTGTGTTTTCATTGTCTTTTGTCTGGAGGTATTTTCTGATTTCCTCTGTGATTTTATCATTGTCCTGATGGTTTATTAGTCACATGTTGTTTAGTCTCCATGTAATCATATGTTGCTACTTTTTCTTTCTATGACTGATTTCTAATTTCATACTGTTGTCATCAAAAAAGATGTTTGAAATAGTTTATGTCCTCTCAAATTTATTTGTAGTTGTTTTGCACCCTGGGTCAATTATATAGAATGTTCCATATGAGCTTGAATAAAATGTATGTTCAGGAATTTTGCGTGGAGTACACTGTAGATATCAATGGAGATCAGATGTTCTATTGTGTCATTTAGGATCTCTCTTGCATTAATATTTTTTTCTGGTACATTTGTCCATTTCTGTCCAAGGTTTGTATTAAAGTTTGGTTGCCTACTATAACTATATTCCTGTCAGTTTCTCCCTGTATGTCTGTAAGTATTTGTTTAATATATTTACATGTTCCTATATTTGGTGCATATATGCTAATGATTATAATTATCTATTACATTGATCCCTTTAACATTGCATTATGTTTTTCTTTTTCTTCCTTTATGGACTTTTTTCTAATTTCTATTTTTTTTTCTGATATCAGTATTGCTACTTGAACTTTTCTTATTTCCATTTGCTTCAAATAACTTTTTCTATCCTCTCACTTTCAACCTATGTGTGTCTTTCCCCACCACCAAGGTAGGTCTTTTGTAGGCAGAATATTGTAGGTTCTTGTTTGTTAATCCAATCTGCCATTCTGTGTTTTTTATCAGAACATCCAATCATTCACTTTTAAAGTAACTCTGCACAGTATTCTAAAATTATCTAAGAAAATAATCTGATTTTCCATGTTACTTAAATTTCACTGACTCCATGGATTTGGTAGAAATGTTTAGTTGGTATAATCTTAAAAAGCTATTTTTTATGGGAGCATCTCTTTGTAGACTGTGCAAGAGTAGTACTTTTGATAAAAGAGTTTGTTGTTGTTGTTGTTTTGCTGTTTTATGTATTTTTTGTTTGTTTGTTTTTTCCATGGTTGCCTTCCATGTCTATCCTCAGTGTGGTCTGCAATTGTCCCCTGGATAGGGGGTGTGATCATTGTTGTTTTGACCTTAGCCTGCTCTTGATGTTGGATGAGGTGTCCTTTTTTCTCTGTGGATGTCTTAGCCCCATTAGGGACAGAGTCATCTACTCCAACTCCCCAGTGGTTGGAATAGAAGCCCCCATCTAATTCTGAGCTGTAGTATGAGTCTGGTGGAACTGAGGTGCTTCCATTGTGAAAGAAGCCCACAGATATTCCTCCTTAGGGGTTTCTGCTGGGGATGTGCAATTCTGTAGTGCCACCCATCACCCAGCCAGTACATATATGATGTATGTGTGCCAACATAGTCTTCTGCTGCTTGCACCAGCCCCAGCCCCACTCTGGGAACCCTAATAAACTGCTGAGATATCTGCACTACTTCTGGAAAGCATGTGCTCCCAAAGCGCACTGCCCTACCATGAGCACACTGACATGTGGATCGTATGATGGGACTCCATTCCATCTTGTACAATCGTATAATGGATTCCTGGGCCACATTCCAGAACCTTCAGGCTGTCTTCACATAGGCAAGCGGAGCCCTTCTCCACATATCTCTTCACTGAACCCCAGGATTCAACAACCGGAAGATGCAAGCACCAGTAGGTGCACATCCCAGGCTGAGAAGTGTGGTGACATGGCAGCTGTCAGTGCTTGTTGCTGTCTGTCCTGCCTTGCAGCAAGCCAGCACCCACATACTCCTATGGAGAAAAGCCCAGGCTACCCCGTCTCCCTTTCTTTCCTGGTGGACATTCCATCTAGCAAACAGGATTCCCAGGGTAAGGGAATCTGTCCTCTTTCATGGCTCCCTCTCAGCAGTACAAATCTCATCCCAAATAATATTAAACTTTTCCTTCATCCTATTCAGTTACATGGGTTTTTTCCTTGCAGCTTTGGTTTTTCTGAGATCTTCTGCAAGACTTCAGTTGCTGTTCCATGAGAATTGTTCTACATATAGGTGTGGTTTTTATGTGTTTGTGATGAGAGGTGAGCTCCAAGTCCTACGCTTCTATCTTCATTTCTGCTAGATAGCTGGACACCTCTTGGTTTGAAATTGAACGGGAACCCACATCTCTACATCACAGTTCTTTCTTATCTTGTAACTGGATTTTTGTATCTCTTCACTGCCTTCGTCCTATTCTTCTTCCCAAACAATGAAGCTTTGGTAATCACAAATATGATCCCCCTTAGTATGAGTTGTTTTGTTTGTTTCTGTTTTTGAAGTATAATTGACATACAATACTATTTAAGTTTCTGTGACATAACACAGTGATTCAATATTTCTATGTATTTCAAAATGAAGATCATGCTAATTCCTAGTTAAAGTTTATGAAATAGTCACATATTTGATGACTATATTTTCCACACTGTACATTTTATATATCTGCCTTAATTCTTTTTGCGACAGGAAGGTTGTATCCCTTAATTTACCTCATCTATTTCTGTCATTGCCCTAACTCCTTCCCTCTGGTCAGCACCTGTTTGTTTTTGTTATCTAGAGCTCTCTGGCCATTTTGTTATATTTGTTGATTTATTTTTTAATTCCATATTTAAGTGAAATCATAGAGTATCTGTCTTTCTCTGACTCATTTCACTTAACAAAAGTCCTCAATGTCCTCAAGGTCCATATATGTTGTTGCCAGTGTCAAATATCCAGTGTTCTTTATGGCTGAGTAGTGTTCATTATGTATATATCTGTAACATCTTCTAATCCACTCATACATTAGTGGGCACTGAGGTTACTTCAATATCTTTGCTATTGTAACAGTGGAGAAAAGGAAAAACTACAACCCAAGTACACTCTACCAAGCAAGGCTCCTGTTCATATTGGACATAGTGATATAAAACCTTACATTCAAGAAAAGCATAAAATCTTCAGGACCACCAAACCAGATTTACCACAAATTCTCAAGGAACTTTTCTAGGAGAAAGAGATAAGGCCATAACTAGAAACAGGGAAACTACAAAATGAAAAGGCTCACATTTGAAGGCAAATCTGCAATAAAGGGAGGAAGTCATCCATATCCAAATCTAGTAGGGAAGTAAAAAACAAAGTAGTAAAGTCATGTATGACCCCAATAAGCACTTACAGGATACACAAAACACTTGAGAACAATTGGGTGTAAAATGTGATAACAAAAACAGTAATCATGAGGAAGGAGAATACAGATGCACTTTTTAAAAATGAATTTGAAGTTTTGAGATGAGCAATCATATATATAAAACAACCATATATATAAAACAGCAACCTCAATGGTAAGAAAGTGAAAGCATCTCCTGTAATATCCAGAGCAAGACAAGGATGTCCCCGTTCATCACTTCTATTAAACATAGTTTTGGGAGTCCTCGCCATACCACTCAGAGAAAAATAGAAAGTGATCCAAGTTGGACAAGATAGTAATATAATTGATATGCCTTCCATTGTGTACTGTCTTCCTCTGTGGGCTAGTTTCTCTCTTGATGGAAAAATGGACATACTTTGTGCCAGATTTTATATCCACACACCATGATGTTCAGAGGGAGAAACACTACCATTTTGTGGTGTCTTTTCAAATAAAGGATATGTATTTCCCAGAAACTTCCAGAGAATCACCTTTTTGTATCATTGGCCTCAAATAAGTCACCTACTTTTTCACTTAACAGACCTCTGTGATTCAGTGATGGTAAGTTTGGGGGTAAATGGTGCAGAAAATTTTGGTACCCTTAGAAAAGGGACACTAAATCAATGCAAGTCTGAAATCTAAAAAGGTCCCTTGAGGTAGACAGTGAATATAGGGTTTACTGCATCCCTATTATTTCAGAGCTTCTCCAAATATGTAATGTCCAGATTATTTTGGCATAAAAAAAAACCTGTGACCATAAACATCCTTGTTCATTTAGATTATATCTATCCACTTTTACCATATTAGAAATGAAAATATAGAAAATTATTTTTATTAATTTAAAAATAAATGTAATAAGCCTGGCACGTATTTACTTAGATATTAAAACTTATTGCAGGAAATATTTATTGAATGGGCAAATATTAAGCACATTATTAAGTATTGGTGATGTGAAATCAATTATACCATGTTTGATCTTCACAGAAGCAGATAGGCCTTAATTTGACTATTCATCAGTTACAGTTCACTATGTTTTTTCTATGAAATGTTGCTCTTATCTGTGCAGTCTTCTCCTTTCAGGGTATTCTACAGGTTTGTTTCTCACCTAATACATGATTTATTATAGTTAATCTCCTTGCTTCGGGACTTTCAATCAATTGCATGGTCAGGTTTCTGAAATGTATAGTATTGTTACTCGGTTCCTGGAACTGTAGTGTCTGATGGCTTTGTGGAAATCTTGAATTCTTAGGGTGGCATTTAAGAGACTTAGTAACCTGACCAGGTTCCCCTCGTTTCCCTACATTCACCACCAGCTCTCATCAATAGTTTCATCAGGTTTCTGACTCTGTCCATATGTTCACTTCCCTCATACCTATTCCCAGTGCTACACTTAGTGTTGATTTCAGTCATAACCATTCCTGTTTTCCTATAAATAACAATTATTCCTGTATTAAGGCACATTCTACTTCTGATGCTACTGAGTACCCCAGGCTATAAGAATCTCTATTTTCTGAACTCCTAAGCATGTGGGTCAAAAAGACAGAGTGGATTCAAATTCTAGCTGATTTCCATAACCCTGATGAATTTGGGCAAGCTTCTCAATATTACAAGGCATAAGATTTTTACTGAGGAAAATCATGAAAATTCATATCTAATAATTTGGTAGCTAATATATATATATAAGGTGTAGCTTATCAAGCACCAAGCAGAGACCAGGGTCTGAGTAAATTATCCTTTGGTTTCATATTTGCATATATTAAGTATCAATAAATATTACAAATATATATAAAATTTCACTGTATTCTGCCTCATTCATGCCTGATCAGAACTTCCAGCTTTTTGTTAGTGCTACACATATATGAATTATTTAAGTTGGGGAGTTGCCATTTTGACTCAGTGGTAATGAATCTGACTCGTAACCATGAGGATGTAGTTTCAATCCCTGGCCTCTCTCAGTGGGTTAAGGATCTGGCATTGCCATGAACTCTGGTGTAGGCCACAGATCCTATCTTGCTTTGGCTGTGGCATAGGCTGACAGCTGCAGCTCTGACTTGACTCCTAGCCTGGTTTTATCCCTATGCCACATGCGTGGCCCCAAAAAAGCAAAAACAAAAATTTATGTTGCAACTAGCTTGGGTTGTGGTATACTTAATAACAAGCAGGAAAAGTAAAATAATAGCAGAGAGAAAAAGTTTTATTAAAGTATATATTCAGGAAATGCTCCATCATATGTAATGGTCAACCATACAAAATACATGAAGATATCAAATCTATAGTGATATTGGTATAAGTAGCATCATCATCAAGTACAGATTTATAAATCTCCAATATTCAGATCCTGGAATTCAGAGAACTTGAAAGAAAATTGATTTAGTCTAAAGAGGAAAGTGTTGTTGATTAAAGAATATATATCCTCTGTTATTTCATATTCAAACAATCTCTTGAATAACTTAAAATTGAGGATCAAATCAAAATGTATAGTTTACTTCTGTCAGATGTTGTCGGTGAAGACGGGACCAATATTTGAGAATTTGGGACATGGGGCATTTTGTAAGCTTACAACTTGGGATTCCAGAAATTTGCCAAAAACATAAAATGGAGGTGATCTTTTATGTAATGATTTAATTACTAACATTTGCTGAATTTGTTGAACATTGCAATGTATTATACACTAAAAAGTATTTATGAAATGTAGCTAATTACACTCTGATGCAAGTGTGACCACAAGGGTAGTTCTTTAGCTCAGGGCTGATGAAACCTAGTAGCCTAGATTTTGGAATGTCATTTACATTTGGTTATTTGATTGATACACCATCATGTTTTAGTAATTTAATGTTATGTATGAACCCATTTTCCACCTTGTCAGTACACTTGATTGTGAAGAAAGTTTAATCAGATTGAAATAAGTTACCCAAATGATGTAGTATTTGTTTCATAATGTTATGAAATCTTCAAAAATTTTTTGGTAACATTTATTACTTCCTTATTTCTTAGGCTATAAATAAAAGGGTTTAATAAAGGAATCACTAGAGTATAAAAAATAGCAACAGGAATATCTTCATCTCCTTCAATACCTGAATTTGGCTGAACATACATGCAGATAAGAGAACCGTAGAATATTGAGACAGAGAGAAAGTGGGATGCACAAGTAGATAAGGCTTTGCCTTTGCCCTTGTTGGATTTCATTGTGAAAATTGTGAAAAGGATGAAAAGGTAAGAGATTACTACCAAGGTAATAGTGAAGATTAAAACTAACCCAGCAAATATAAATACCAACAATTCATTGATGTAAGGGTCAACACAGGAGAGTCTGAATAATGGAAGAACATCACAAAAAAAGTGATTAATTTGATTAAACTTACAGAAAGTTAACCTAAAGAGAAACCCTGTATGAATCATGGGATTCACAATTGCAACTATGTAGGCACCTGTGGTCATTTGAAGGCAGAGTTTGTTGGACATCCTGGTGTGGTACTGCAGTGGGTTGAAGATGGCCACATAACGATCATAGGCCATTGCTGCCAGGAGGAAGCTGTCTGCAGTTTCAGCAAAGCAGAGAAAATAAAATTGTGCCATGCATTCATAGAGGGAAATGATTCTGTCCTTAGAAAAGAAGTTCTGTAGCAACTTGGGGGTGATGGCACTGGAACAACAGGAATCCATCAGAGCAAGGTTACCCAGAAAGATGTACATTGGTGTGTGAAGACGACGCTCAGTAAATATCAGTGCCACCAGACCAAGGTTTCCCACCATGGTGATCAGGTAGATGGTAAGGAACACCAGAAACAGAAGGGTCCTCAGCTCTGGGTGATTACTAAATCCTATGAGGATAAATTCAGTTGTCCAGGAGTGGTTATCCTCAATCATATCCACCCTCTATGTTGAATTGACACTTGTTGAGAAGAAAGTTTTGAATTTAGTGTTTGTATAATTTTCCTTTCAAATTTTTCTTTTTATGAGGAGTAGAATTGTTCTTTCAGCTACTTCATTTACTCCGGATACAGGAACACATACCTATAGGGGAAGTTCATTTCTATGTAATGTAAGCTTTTAAGATCTCGACTCAGAAAAACAGGATTCCCATAAAATATGTTGGAAATTCTAGGGCTGATGCTTAAAGTGGAAAAACTTGTTCTTGTGAATTTTAGAGAATATTATACATATTTATGTTACCTATATTTGGTTCAGAATTCTCAAATAATGTGTTAGATGTTTTTATTAGAGTATATATAATAAATAGCAAATCACTTCATGTGTGTAAATGTGTGTATATTTTATATATATGTATAATTACACATTTTTAATTGAGAACATTTTTATATATATTCTCAAGAAAGTGAATGTTTCATTAGCATAATCAGGTATGTTAATTGTATGTCTCAGGAATTGCATGAACATCACCAAAGGTAAAGGAGATAACTGTGCATCCTTAAAGAACATTATTGTGAAATACTATATAAATAAATACACTTTGGTCATCACTTCTTTGATTTATTTTTTCAGAGTCGTATTAAATCCATTATTCTTTTTTATGCTCTCAGCTATCAAAAGTATTTCCTTCTTTATATAAATCATAGTTTTTTTTATATAATCATACTTAACAATGTTTCTTGGTGTCCAGAATGCACCAATATCCATTTTTAAATATTAATAGGATCATGTATATTCTTCGCTGTCTAGAATCAATTCTGCATCCTCTAACATTGCTTTTTTTTATATGTGCATGCCCATTTTCCTTTTTATATTACTAGTATTTTGATGTTCTGTGACTTATGTTTCTAATAACAGATGTATAATGCTTTAGGGAATACAGCATGGTTGATTCCAATCCTACCTCTTGTCCAGTGACCTGAGATGAGTGAATTTGTTTTCATTATTCCACCAGTGATGCATAATGCACTATTTGTCATCTACAAATTGACAAATATGAAGAAGAGTTTACAAAGGAAATTATTCAAAATTGTTTAAGAAAATCCATACATCTTTCATCTATAAGAATTACCTTATTTAATATTATACCATTTCCTGAAAAAATTATGTAAGATTTTTTGAAGTACATAACATCACATAAAAGGCTAATAAACGTAATCCATGCCTTTATACTTTAGTTTTCTAACACTTTGAAATAGAAGACATCCTTTAAGTCTTAATATTATTTGTGAGAAAAACTCTTGTTTTCTTTTCAGTCTACATTCTTAGTACAAATTAGTGATCTACAAAGTATTTCATTGTCTAATGACATAAATTCTTTGGTCAAAATAGTTTATATCAATTAAAAATTACAAGCACTGACAAAAGTTTTATTTTTTAAACATTAAATATATGGCACTTTCTTATTTAGCTAAGATAAAAATACCTTGCTATATGCATGCCCAAATTATCTAACAGAATTATATTCTGCCCTTACCTGTATGTTTTGAAGTTCCATCTTTGAATCAGAGGTCAGCATGAATTGAAATAAATTTTTTCATCCTTGTTTTTCATAGTCTTATATTTTTGAATAGCTATAATAATAAATTGTTGAACTCTAACAAGAAAAATGCTTAATAATTCAGAAAAATAAAAATCAATGTTAATATTAACAGTAAAAGTAAACTAGAATATTCCCCTTGCCTAAATTTCACTGAGAGGTGACTTGTTACATCTTCTTTTCTTTAAATGAGAATTTAAGAATATAAGCCTTGGTCCCTAAGCATTTAGGATTAAAAGACTATATCTGGGAGGTGAGTAACAGGTCAGTGCCAATAAATATCCTTAAAATGCAAATTTAAATTTTCGGTCAAATTCTGAAGGGATTTCCTCATAGTGACTTCACTGTATTTCTATGGGGAGATTTGGTAACTATGCCATACACAACCTGATGTTAATTAAAGATGACCTATGGGGAGCTCCTGTTGTAGCTCAGGGGGTTAAAAATTGACATAGTGTCTGTGATGATGTTGGTGCAATCCCTGGCCTTGCTTGTTGGGTTAAGTATCTGGCATTTCCTCTGGCTGCAGTGTGAGACACAGAAGCTCCTCAGATGCAGCGTTTCTGTGGCTATGGCATAGGCTGGTAGACACAGCTCTGATATGACCCTATCCAGGGAACTTCCATATGCTGCACATGTGGCCATACAAGGAAAAAAACAAAGCTGAACTGTGAAAAATAAATGAGATTAAGTAAAAGATCTTCATTAAAATTGCTAAGAATCATCTTGCTGATTCTTATGTAACTGACCTCATTTTTACAATACTTTTCATTGTTTGTGTAAAATGTAACGGGTGAAGAAGAGTCAGGTGGGTATTACCTCCTAGTAGAGGAATATGCTTATCAGATTAATATATCTCATGAAAGATATTTGAATTTGGAAAGGATACTAAAAGATATAGAAGTTTCCAGGATGGTGGGATCCAGATGGTGGAGGGGTAAGACATGTGCCTTCACCTTATCCCACACACACATCAAAAAAATCTAAATGTAATAAACAATTCACAAGGCACATTTATATACTGAATCCTGGCAGAAGACCTTAAACCTCAAAAAATGGTGAGAAATATGCCACATAACTGGGTAGAGAAAAGGAAAAAAGAGAGAGAGAGGAGGTGAGAAAGAGAAAAAGGAATCGGGAAAGGAATAACACCCCTGAGAGGGAGCTGATAAAGAGGAAAGGAACTCACATCCTGGAAAGCCTCCTTATCAGCCACACTGGTGGTACCCAAAGCCTCAAAGCCACAGAAAAAAAGCACAACACCTAGACTAAGGAGGGCAAAGCAGAGAGAGAGCCACACAAAACATTGGTACCACCATCAAGGACACCACAGCCTGTGACACTCATCAGGGACTGCGTGCTAGAAACACAGGCTCTTGAGGTCTGTTCTGAAGAGAGGACTAGGGTTGGCTGCATATGAGTCAGACTGAGGAGCTAGGAATCCATGCACCAAGGGCTGGTGTGTGTGTGGAGCACCTCAGCTGAAGAAACTCAGAAGGAGGTCTTGGCCCACAGGAGAAGCGAGGCATCATTGTTGGGGAGGTCAAGAGGTGGAGCAGCAGACCACCATAGAAACATCTTTCTTTATGCATGCATGGACTCTTGAAAGTTGTATCTTTGAGAAGTGGGGCCCCTCTTGTGTGGGCTAGGGGTGTCGGTGCTTCTTTCATGGGCTAAGTGTGATGGGGCACTTGTGTGGTCAACAGATGGTGGAGGCCAACTCCACAGGTGGTAATGGCCCACAACCACTTGGCATCATCAATAGGCAACACCAACCTCCCCAGTCTCCTCATAGGCCAGCACAATGGATGGCATTGCAACTGTGTACCACCTGTTGTTGCTCCAAGGCCCCTGGAAATGAACATGCCCTAATGCTTTACTGCCAAATGCTCCAGGTGCCACCATCTTCCTGAGTGTCACTGTCACATCCCCGGGCCCTGCAGCTAGGCTCAAGCACATGCATTCTAAAAATAAATAATAAACAATTATATACCAACAAATATAATTTGACCACCTGGGGAAATGGACAGGTTTTCAGAGACATACTGGAACTGAATCAAGAAAAAATAGATCAAATGATCAGTCCAGTCAGTACAAATGAAATTAAATATGTAATAAAAAACACTCCATACAAACAGAATTCCAAGACCAGATAGCGTCACAGGAAAATTCTGCCAAACATAGAAAAAGAACAGACACACAGTTTTCTTAAGTTTTCCAAAAATTTGAAGAAGCAAAAGGAACACTTCCAAAATCATATTATGAAGTCACAATCACGCTGATGTCAAAAGCAGACATCAAAAAAGAAAATTACCAAAAAATAAAATTATACTCCAATAATAACATATGCAAATCAAACAAGACACATACCATATTAACCATAGAAATGTCAAAAACCATACGATCATCTCAGTAGATGGAGGAAAAATGTTTGACAATATCCAATATCCAATCATGATAAAATTTCTTACCTTAGTTTGTATAGCAAGAACACAACATAATAAAAGTAATTTATGACAAGCCCACAGGCAATACAGCACTCAATGGAGAAAAGCTGAAAGGCTTGCAGCTAAAATCAGGAAGAAGACATGGATGCCCACTGTCACAACTTTTATTCCACATAGTATTAGTAATCCTATCCACAGCAATCAGAAAAAATAAATAAAAGGTATCCAAGTTGGAAAAGAGGTAAAATTGTCACTCTATGCAGACAATATAATACTATATATCTAGAAAAGCTTAAGGATTCTGACAAAAACTATTCAAACTAATCAAAGAATCCAGCCAAGTATCAGAATCCAAGATTAACATTCAGAAATTGGTTGTATTTATGTATGCTGACAAATGTTAGAGAAGGAATACAAAAGTACAAAACCTTTTAACATTGTACCCTGAAAAAAATAAATACCTAAGAATAAACCTGTCCAAGGAATTATATGCTGAGAAACTATAAAACATTAATCAAGAAATTAAAGAGGCTTCAAAGAAATGGAAAGATATCACATGCTCCTGGATCAGAAGAATTAATGTCATTAAAATGGGCATACTACACAAAGCAATCTACCAATTCAATGCAATCCTTATCTAGTAACCCATGCCATTTCTCACAGAACTGGAACAAACCATCCAAAACTTTATATGGAATGATAAAAGACACAGAATTGCTAAACCAATACTGAGCAAACAAACACTGAGTGGGAGGAATAACTCTGCCAGACTTTAGACAACATTACAAAGCTACAGCAATTAAGACAGTGTGGTACTGGTACAACAATTGACATACGGACCAATGGAACAGAAGAGAGAACCCAGAAAGAAACCCAGATGCCTATGGTCAAGTAATCTTTGACAAAAGAGGCAAGAATATAATGTGGGAGAAAGTCTCTTCAGCAAGTGGTGCTGGCAACACTGGACAGCTGCATGTACCATCAATGAAACTGGGAGCACACTATCAGGACATGCACAAAAATAAACTCAAAATGGATAAGAATTTGAACAGAAGTCAAGATGCCTTAAAACACCTAGAAAGCAACATAGGTAAAGCACTCTCTGAACTCAACCATACAAGTATTTTCTCGTGTCAGTATCCCAAAGCAATAGAAATTAAAACAAATCTAATCCAATGATAGTGAATTAAACTTAAAAGCTTTTGCACAGCAAAGGAAACAATAAAAAATAAAAAAAAACCTACTGAAGGGTAGAAAATAGTTTCATATGATGCAACGGACACGGCTTAATCTCGAAAATATACAAACAATTCATACAATACAATGGCAAATAAATAAATAAATGAATAACTAAATTTAAAATTGGCAGAGGACCTGAATAGACATTTTTCAAAAGAAGACAGCAGATGAGCAACAGGCATAAGAAAGAAGTTCAACATCACTAATTATTAGAGAAATGCAAATCAAAACTACAGTGAGGGACCTCATCACAACTGTCAGAATGGCCATCATTAACAAGTCTACAAAGAATGAATGTGAGAGAGGGTGTGGATAAGAGGCAACCCCCCTAAACTGTTGTTGGGAAAGAAAATTGTTATACCCACTATGGAGAATAGTATGTGGGTATCTCAGAAATGTAAATATAGAACTACCATGTGATCTAGCATTCCACTCCTGGACATATATCCAGACAAAATTTTCGTTGAAAAAGATATGTGCATCCCTATGTTCATTTCAGCACTATTCACAGTAGCTTAGATATGGAACCAACCTAGATGTCCAACAACAGAAGAATGGTAATAACACACAGTACATATACACATTGGAATACTACATAGCCATATAAAGAACAAAATAATGCCATTTGTGGTTACATGGATGGGACTAGAGATTCTCATACTAAGGGAGGTAAGTCTGAAAGAGAAAGACAAATACCATGTTATATCACTTGTATCTGGAATATAATATATGGCACAACATGAACGCATATACAGAAAGGAAGCAAACTCATGGACATGGAGAAAAGACTTGTGGTTGCCGATGGGGAGGAGGAGGGAGAGGGATGGACTGGGAGTTTGGGGTGGTTGGTGCAAACTATTGCGTTTGGAGTCAATAAGCAATGAGATCCACCTGTATAGCACAGGGAACTATATCTAACTACTCCCAATGGAACATGATGAAGGACAATGTGAAAAAATGTATATATGTGTATAACTGAGTCACTTTGCTTTACAGCAGAAATTGACAGAATATTGTAAATCAATTATAATTTAAAAATTAAAATTTATAAAATATTCAGGCAGGGTATCAACTTCTTCACTGTGAGTTGAATTTGGCCACATGTCTTACAAAACGGTTTTTGGAAACTTGGTATTATCATTTAGCCCCACATATGAATTATTGAGATTGTTCTTACTTTTAAGTCTATATCAGGTGCTTTTGTTCTTATCATCCTGATTTCCCCCATTTATTATAGTAATTACCCTCCAACATGGTTTATTTATTTCTCAGGACCTTTGTATTAAGTCACTCCCTCCCACAGTGATGATTTGCTTAAGAGGGAAGACATGTCTCTGTTATTTTCATTCCTGTATTTCCAGCATTTGAATAATATGGAGCACTTGTAGTGATCAACAAACACTTGTCCAATGAATGTGAAAAGATTATACTCTCTTGCTCAAGTATTTGACATGATCCAAGATTTGTTTTCAAACAAACTGTTTTTCCTTATTTTGTCATTCCAGATTCTGCACAGTCTGTATCTTACCTCTCCTGTTGCTTTCTGCCTCTCCCCTCAGGGCACATGGCCGTGTGCATCCCTTCACTGCTCCTTTGAGGACCTTCTTCATCAATTGGTTCATGTTTCTTCATCTCCCTGTCTTTCAGTGAGTCCTGCTTATCTTTGATCTCCAATGAGATCTTCCTGAGGACTTTCTTAGGTCCTTTAAATGAAATTTATTTTCCCTTTCCTGACCTCCATGATAATTATCTGCTTTTATAATGTGTAAAAGCTTATCAAATGTGAATTGATAAGTCTATCAAATGTGAATTGTATATGTCTTGATTATAAAAGTCTTAGCTTAATACCCTTAAGTCAGCAATCATGTTATATCTATTTTGGGCTTCTGAAAACAGACTGAGCTAGATTCTTTATACTGGCTGCATAGGTTTTTAAAATATTTCTGTTCTGTTGAACCTTAATCAAGTATTTACAATATACAGGGTGTTGTGAGAGACAATGTGTAGAATGCAGACAGGATAAGGACTTCTTGGGTCTTAGAAATGTCTCCTGACAAGAAGTTCTTGATCTATTATGGAGAAAGTCACTTGTATTGCTAGCTCACATGCAATTCAGGCTCTAATATAAATAAAAGTGTAAATATGCTGTATGAAAACATAGCAAAGGAAATAAAGATGTGGATGGGAGAGGAAGGCAAGATGGTGAAAGAGTAGGGGGACATGCTCGCCCTCTCCCACAAACACACAAACAAAAAAACATACCTACAGATTAAAAAGCTCACACAGAACAGCAACTAATCACTGGCAGAAGACACTAAACTCCAATAATGGCAAGAATCTCGTGACATAACTGGGTAAAACAAGAGAAAAGAGGACAGTGTGAGAAGGGGAATCTGGGCTGGATGGGTGCTCCCAAAAGGGAACTGTGGAGGAGAAAGGGATCCCACACCCTGGAAAGCCACCTAATCAATGGAAAGATCAACCAAAGCAGAGGGATCTCCAGATGCAGAAAAGAGCACAAAAGTAAATCTGAGATCTGAATAGCAGAGTGAGAATGGAACATATCATCTGAACTACTGGCACAGTCACCAAAAACTGAGATGCTTGGATGGGGGATGGGCACCGAGACCTCAGCTCCAGCAGTTAGTCCCCAGGAGAAGGCTGGGGTGGGTGGTGTTGAGACTGCTTGGGGGACTAGGAAGTGTTCTGTCGGGTTGGCAGCACAGAGACCACCCCAGGGGACTAGGAAGCAGTCTGTTGGGTTGGCGATGGAAACTACATGGGGGATTAGGAAGAATTTGGTCAGGTTGGCAGGGCAGAGACTGCCTGGGAGACTAGAAAGCAGAGCATCATGGGTGGAGGGAACAATATGCTAAGGGCTGGGGAGTGGAAAGCCACATCATAGGGAGCCTGGGAGAAGAGCTGGATCTGCAGGAGAGACAAGGTGCCAGTATTAGGGATGGGAGAGGAGGAGGGGTGGGCCACCACAGAATACTCCCCATGCCACAGCAAGCTCACTTTCCTGGCAGCTATCAGAAAGTTGTGCTTCCCAGTGCATCCCCCCTCCCCCTACCATGGCACATGCACCCAGACCTGAGGCTGCCTTCCATCCCAGAGGGCTGGCCTCAGCATTTGCAGGAAGCCAACCACAGCAGGTCTTTCCCTTCCCTGGCCCCCCCACCCTCTGGAGGGGTTATACCCCCATGGAGCAGCACCCAGCAATACAAGCCTCCTGGAAAAAGCCTGCAGCCCAGAAAATCTAGAAAAAGCTTGGCCTAGCTGTGCAAAATCTGCCTCCATTGCAGGGTGGTCCTGCCAATTCTGGCTGCCCTGGGGAAGAGCACCTTGGGTTCTCAGTGGCCCAGCTAACTGCTCCCACCCTCGGGGGGTGGGGTGCTGCACTCCCGTGGAACAGCTGCCCAGCACTGCCAGCTCCCTGCAAGAGCCCCCACATGCCAGAAACCTAGAACAAGCTCAGCATGGCCGTGCAAACCTGCCTCCATTGTGGGGTGGTCCTTCCAATTCCGGCCACCCTGGGGAAGAGCCCCTTGGGTTCTCAGTAGCCCAGCTAGCTGCTGCCCACCTCGGGTGGTGGTGCACTCCTGTGGAACTGCTGCCCAGCACCACCAGCCCCCTGGAAGAGCCCCACAGCCCAGAAACACCAGAGGAGGCTCTGCCTGGCTATGTGAAATCTTCTTCCATAGCAGTGCGGAGCTCCCAGTCCTGTCTACCTTCAGGAAGTCCTCCTTTGCTTCAGAGAGATCCTGTCAGCCCCGTCCACCCTCTGGAAAAGCCACACTGCCTTACAGAAGACCAACCAACAACGCCAGCCCTCAGGAAACATTCCGCAGCAGTGCCACAGCAAACCCTGCCCAGCCATGTGAGTACAACTCCACCAAGAAAAAGAAAACAACAAGCAAGATGAAGAAGCTGAGAGAACACCCCCAGTCAAACCAACAGGAGAACTGCCCTAAAACAGTCAACAATGAAACACATCTCTGCAGTCTGACAGACCTGGAGTTCAAAAGAGAAATAGTGAAAATACTGAAGGAATTAAGAGAAGATATGAACAGTAATGCAGATACCCTCAGAAAGGAACTAGAAAAGATGAGGAGGAGCCAAGAAAAACTAGAACATTCATTTGCAGAGATACAAACAGCTAAGGGCAGTAAAAACCAGAATGTATAATGCAGAAGAATGAATTAGTGATGTGGATGATAGAATAATGTAAATCATCCAAACAGGACAGCAGACAGAAAACTAAATGAAAAAACATGAAAGCAATATAAGAGACCTAAGGGATAATATAAAATGGACCAGTCTATGCATAATAGGAATTCCAGGAGGAGTAGAAAAAGATAAGGGGATGGAAAATATATTTGAAGAAATTATTGCTGGAAATTTCCCAAATCTAAAGGATACTGATTTCAAGATACAGGAATCACAGAGGGCCCCAAACAAGTGGAACTCAAATAGACCCACACCAAGACACATTATAGTAAAAGTGGCAAAAGATAAAGAGAGGATGCTAAGGGCAGCAAGAGAAAAGCAAAATGTTACCTATAAGGGAACCTATATAAGGTTATCAGCTGATTTCTCTACAGAAACTCTACAGGCCTCGAGGGAAAGGCAAGAGATATTTCAAGTGCTAAAAGGAAAAAAAAATATGCAACCTAGAATACTCTATCCAGCAAGGATATCATTTAAAATAGAAGTGGATATAAAATTTTTTTTCCAATAAACAAAAGCTAAAAGGATACAGCAATACGAAACCCAGGCTAAAAGAAATATTGAAAGGCTTCTCTAACCAAAAAGAATGGAAGGAAAAAAAGGGAGGACAAATAAAAAAAAAAAGAAGAACTAGGATTGAGGGAACCACAATCAGAAAGCAGTCACTCAAATAAGCCAGCATACAGATTTAATCATGAACATGTTTCAAACAAAATAAAATTAAAAAGGAAAAAAAGTCATCAAAATCAAAATGTGGGCAAGGGAAGTGAGGAAATAAATAGACACTTTTCAAAATTTTTTTTTCTCTCTCTTTTTTTTGTTTTTTTGTTTCTCTTCTTAATTTTAGTATAGTAATGAAGTGTTTGAACCTACAGGACCATCTGGCTACAACACACAATTATAGGAAGGGGTTAGCATACTTAAAAAACAGGGCAACCACCAATCAAAACCAAACATTGCATTTGAAAAAAATGAAAAAAAAACAAACACTCAAGCAGAAAATAATTTGAGACCATCCAACCAAAAAAAAAAAAAGAAAGACAAGAAGAATGGAGAACCATAGAATCACCTGGAACACGAGGTTTAAAATGGCAATAAATAACCATCTATCAATTACCACCTTAAATGTCAATGGACTGAATGCCCCAATCAAAAGACACAGAGTGGCTGAGTGGAAAAAAAGGCAAAAACCTTCAATAAGCTACCTACAAGAAACTCACCTTAGGACAAAGGATACATATAGATTGAAAGTGAAAGTGTGGGGATAAATATTTCACGCCAATAGACATGACAGAAAAGCAAGAGTCGCGACACTCATATCAGACAAAATAGACTTTAAAACAAAAGACATAAAGAAAGAGAAAGAAGGACACTATTTAATGATTAAGGGATCCATCCAAGAAGAGGATATTACTATCATCAACATATATGCCCCAAATACAGGCACACCCAGATACATACAACAAATATTAACAGAAATAAAGGGAGATATTGATGACAATACAATCAGAGTAGGAGAGCTTAATAACCCCCTCACACCAATGGACAGATCCTCTAGACAGAAAACCAATAAAGCAACAGAGATCCTAAAGGAAACAATAGAAAAGTTAGACTTAATTGATATCTTCAGGGCACTACATCCAAAAAAATCAGAATACACATTCTACTCAAGTGCACATGGAACATTCTCAAGAATCGACCACATATTGGGACACAAAGCTAACCTCAACAAATTTAGGAGCATAGAAATTATCTCAAGTATCTTCTCTGACCACAATGGCATGAAATTAGAAATCAACCACGGGAAAAGAAATGAGAAAAAACCTACTACATGGAGACTAAACAACACACTACTAAAAAACCAATGGGTCAATGAGGAAATCAAGAAGGAAATTAAAAACTACCTTGAAACAAATAATAATGAAGACACAACCTCTCAAAATCTATGGGATGCTGCGAAAGCAGTGCT
The DNA here is from genome assembly GCF_016906955.1 of Phacochoerus africanus. Lineage (NCBI taxonomy): Eukaryota > Metazoa > Chordata > Mammalia > Artiodactyla > Suidae > Phacochoerus > Phacochoerus africanus. The sequence continues at coordinate 241,398,816 of NC_062544.1, forward strand.
CAGAGGGAAATTTATAGCAATACAGGCCTTTCTCAAAAAGAAGAAAGATCCCAAATTGACAACTCAACCCTCCACCTAAATGAATTAGAAAAAGAACAAAAAACAACTGAAGTCAGCAGAAGGAAGGAAATCATAAGATCAAAGAGGAAATCAATAAAATAGAGACTCAAAAAACAATAGAGAAAATTAATGAAACCAAGAGCTGGTTCTTTGAAAAGGTAAACAAAATTGACAAACCCCTGGCCAGACTCACTCAAAAGAGGAGAGAAAGAACTCAAATAAACAAAATTAGAAATGAAAAATGAGAAATCACAATGGATACTGCAGAAATACAAAATACCATAAGAGAATACTGTGAACAACTATAGGGCTACAAGTTTGACAATCTGGAAGAAATGGAAAATTTTCTAGAATCTTACAGCCTGCCAAAACTGAATCAAGCAGAAGCAGACCAACTGAACAGACTGATCACTAGAAATGAAATTGAAGATGTCATAAAAACACTCCCTACAAATAAAAGTCCACGACCAGATGGCTTCACAGGTGAATTCTATCAAACATATAAAGAGGAATTGGTGCCCATCCTCCTTAAACTCTTTCAAAAGGTTGAAGAAGAAGAAACACTCCCAAAGACATTCTATACTGCCACCATCACACCAATTCCAAAACCTGACAGAGATACCACCAAAAAAGAAAAGTATCGACCAATATATTTGATGAATGTAGATGCAAAAATTCTCAACAAAATCGTAGCCAACCGAATCCAACAACATATCAAAAAAATCATACACCATGACCAGGTAGGGTTCATCCCAGGTTCACAAGGATGGTTCAACATATGCAAATCAATCAACATCATACACCACATTAAGAAAAAAAAAGGCAAAAATCATATGATCTTCTCAACAGATGCAGAAAAAGCATTTGACAAAGTCCAACATCCACTCATGATCAAGAACCTTGCCAAAGTGGGTATAGAGGGAACATTCCTGAATATAATCAAAGCCATTTATGATAAACCCACAGCAAATATAATACTCAATGGGGAAAAACTGAAAGCCTTCTCACTCAGCTCTGGAACAAGACAGGGATGCCCACTCTCACCACTGCTCTTCAACATAGATTTGGAAGTCCTAGCCACAACAATCAGGCAAACAAAAGAAATAAAAATCATCCATTTAGGAAGATAAGAGATAAAACTGTCACTGTATGCAGACAACATGATACTATACATAGAAAACCCTAAGGAATCAACCCCAAAACTACTTGAACTGATTAATAAATTCAGCAAAGTAGCAGGATATAAGATTAACATTCAGAAGTCAGTTGCATTTTTGTATACCAGCAATGAAATATTAGAAAAGGAATAATACCTTTTAAAATTGCACCTCACAAAATCAAATACCTCGGAATACAGCTGACCAAAGAGATAAAGGACCTATATGCCGAGAACTATAAAACTTTAATCAAGGAAATTAAAGAAGATGTAAAGAAATGGAAAGATATTCCATGCTCCTGGAATGGAAAAATCAATATTGTGAAAATGGCCATACTACCCAAAGCAATCTACAGATTCAATGCAATCCCTATCAAATGACCCAAGACATTTTTCACAGAACTAGAACAAACAATCCAAACATTTATATGGAACCACAAAAGACCCAGAATTGCCAAAGCAATCCTGAGAAACAAAAACCAAGCAGGGGGTAAAACTCTCCCAGACTTCAGGCAATATTACAAAGCCACAGTCATCAAGACAGTTTGGTACTGGTATCAAAACAAACAGACAGACCAATGGAACAAAATAGAGAACCCGGAAATAAACCCTGACACCTATAGTAAATTCATCTATGACAAAGGAGGCAGGAACATCAAATGGGAAAAAGAAAGTCTATTCAGCAAGCATTGCTGGGAAACCTGGACAGCTGCATACAAAGCAATGAAACTAGAACACACCCTCACACCATGCACAAAAATAAACTCAAAATAGCTGAAAGACTTAAATATAAGACAAGACACCATCAAACTTCTAGAAGAGAACATAGGCAAAACACTCTCTGACATCAACCTCATGAATATTTTCTCAGGTCAGTCTCCCAAAGCAATAGAAATTAGAGCAAAAATAAACCCATGGGACCTCATCAAACTGAAAAGCTTTTGCACAGCAAAGGAAACCCAAAAGAAAACAAAAAGTCAACTTTCAGAATGGGAGAATATAGTTTCAAATGATGCAACAGACAAGAGCTTACTCTCTAAATTATACAAACAACTTATACAATTCAACAGAAAAAAAGCCAACAACCCACTTGAAAAATGTGCAAAAGGCCTGAATACACTGTTCTCCAAGGATGATATATAGATGACCAGCAAACACTTGAAAAAATGCTCAACATTGCTGACTATAAGAGAAATGAAAATCAAAACTACCATGAGATACCACCTCACACCAGTCAGAATGGCCGTCATTAATAAGTCCACAAATAACAAGTGCTGGAGGGGCTGTGGAGAAAAAGGAACCCTCCTGCACTGCTGGTGGGAATGTAAACTGGTACAGCCACTATGGAGAACAATTTGGAGATACCTTAGAAAGCTATACATAGAACTTCCATATGACCCTGCAATCCCACTCTTGGGCATATATCTGGACAAAACTCTACTTAAAAGTGACACATGCACCCACATGTGCATTGCAGCACTATTCGCAATAGCCAAAACTTAGAAATAACCCAAATGTCCATCAACAGATGATTGGATTCGGAAGATGTGGTATATATACACCATGGAATACTACTCAGCCATAAAAAGAATGACATAATGCCATTTGCAGCAACATGGATGGAACTAGGGTCTCTCATACTGAGTGAAATGAGCCAGAAGGACAAACACCATATGATATCACTTATAACTTGAATCTAATATAGAAGACAAATGAACCTTTCCACAGAAAAGAAAATCTGGACTTGCGTAATAGACTTGTGGCTGCTTGGTGGGAGAGGGTGGGAGAGGGAGGGTGTGGGTGGGATCTGGAGCTTGGGGTTATCAGGTAAAACTTGGAATAGATTTACAAGTTGATCCTTCTGAGTAACATTGAGAACTATGTCTATATACTTACATTGCAACAGAACAAAGGGTAGGAAAAAAATGTATACATGTAAGTGTAATTTGGTCCCCATGCTATACAGTGGAAAAAAATTAAAAAAAAAAACGTGGAGGAAAAAAGAAAGTTTTCTCCTTGAAAGTATCATTTCAGGTGAACCTTTCAGGATTAGGAGGATTATAATATATGAAGCACATGAGGAAAAGAATCAACAGCATGAAGGCTTGTGATAAAATCCTGGAAGCTTGAAGTAGTAAGACCGAATTAAAAAGTGGGTAGTAAATTAGGTTAGGTGAAGTTTATTCATATATGATGTAAGAAAAATTTGGAGGTAATACAGAGGGATTGGGCAAACTGCTTGTAAATTGTGCTCCTTGTTTCCTTTCCTGCCAACTCACTGGACCTTCTCTTAATAAGATCATAACTAATGATAAATGCCAACACCCAAGTTCATTTAATCATCTTAAAATCTCAAGCTGGAGGGTTTTATATGATTGAAAATCTTCACTTCTGGTTCTGGGGTGACAGTCACTGCTTCTTTCTGAACTGTTCCTTCTCAGACTTTTCTGCTATGTTGTGTTTCTCTCTTTGACTTAAAATCCTTGTGTTCCCCTAGGTTCTATGCTTGACCACCCTCTTCTTTCACTCTAGAGTTTCCCCCAGATTATCCTATCTACTTAGATATTTTTACTATATTCCATCATATGGTGTCTTCACTAAATGAGAGTTCCAGACCAGTTCTTGTAAATATTCAAAAGGAAAATCACTGGGAGTATGTTTTAATATGTATTTTACCTAGGAATAGTTAAATGTACCACTATGCTAAAATGTTATGTATATTATAAAATATGGGAATAGAAATTAAGAATGACTTAATAATGCAGTGGTATTAACATTTTAACTTATGTACTAATGCTATAAATTTTTATTCCTGGTAACACTTAACATTGTGTTCAGATAAAGAAATGTGATGGTATATGTTTTATTATTCAGATCTTAGCTTAGTGCTGTGTTGCAGCATTTTCAAATCATGTTTAAATTTATTTCTAAATATTTCTTAATATCTGACACAGTTGAAAAGATCTAATACACAGATAAATCTGCTCAAATGTGGAAGAATGCAAATTTTGATTGGGTTCCAAAACAGGAAAGAGGTCTCAAGCCCATCTGAGTTGTTTGTTTTTGATCATCTAAGTTGAGTATTTTTTAAAACTTTCCATCATCTGCTGCAATCTTGTATTTACCAGATGTCCAAGACCTATCCTAAAAAGAGAAAAAATATATATGTGCCAAATAGTGAACTACACATTTGAACATTGTTCATATTCTGGTTATTGGCACAAGGAAATCCAACTATGAATACAGTGATCAACAGCAGTGATATAACACAAAAAAATACTATCTTCTTACTTATACATATTTCCTATTTTAACACAGAGAAATGACCTTTTGTAGGGTGAAGAGGAGGTTCTGCAAGATTATTGATATGATTCTCTATATGTTAATTTTCCCCCTAATAAATCATACATTCCTAGTAGGCAGGGGTTATCAGGTATCTTTTCATTCCCATCTGGGATGTATGGTAGGATCTCAAAATGTGATTGGTTCTTGGTTCTGTATAACAGGTACCTTTCATTTATGTAAGTATGTATGCAAGTATTTACTTTAAATTGTAGTATATTTGATTTACAATGTCATATGTTTCAGATGTATAGGAAAGTGATTCAGTGATACACATATCCATTCTTTTCCAGATTCTTTTCCCACATATATTAGTACTGAATATTCCCAGCTGTAGGACCTTGTTATTTATCTATTTTATATATAGTAGTATGTTTATGTTAATATCTTTAAACATTTTTTATTATACTTGACAAGGTTCTGAAATTTTCTACTGTACAGCAAAGTGACCCAGATATACATTTCTATACACTCTTTGTTTTCACAATATCCTCCATCATGTTCCATCACAAGTGGTTAGATGTAGTTCCTTGCACTATACAGCAGGATCTCATTGCTTATCCCCTTGAAATCCACTAGTTTGCATCAACCTAACCAAACTCCTCGTCCAACCTACTCCCTTCCCCTCCTCTTTGGCAATCAGAAGTCTATACTCCATGTCCATGAGTATGTTTCTTTTCTGTAGATAGGTTTATTTTGTGCCACATATTAGATTCCATATATAAGTGATATCAAATGGTATTTGTCTTTCTCTTTCTGACTTAGTGTGAGAGTATCTAGTTCCATTCTTGTTGCTGCAAATGGCATTATTTTGTTCTTTTTGTGGCTGAGGAGTATTCCATTATGTATGCATACCACATCTTCTTAATCCATTCATCTGTCAATGGATATTTAGGTTGTTTCCATGTCTTGTATATTGTGAATATTGCTGCAATGAACATATGGGTTCATATATCTTTGTAAAAGAGTCAGATCTTAGTTTTACTGATTTTATCCTAAGGTTTTTGAATGTCTGTTTTACTGATTTCTGCTCTGATCTTTATGATTTCATTCCTTCTGCTGACTTTAAGTTTTGATTGTTCTTTGATTCTAATTCTTTTTGGTGAAAGTTTAAATGTTGATTTGAGTTTTTTCTTCCTTTTTGAGGAAGGCCTGTATAGCTACAAACTTCCCTCTAAGAATGGCTTTTGCAGCATTCCATGGTTTTTAAATGGTTTTGTTTTCATTACCGTTTGTCTCACAGTATTTTTTTTTTAATCTATTAAATTACTTTTTTCTTTTTTTTTTCTTCTTTTCCCAATGGACAGCAAGGGGATCAAGTTATCCTTACATGTATACATTACAATTACATTTTCCCCCCACCCTTTCTTCTGTTGCAACATGAATATCTAGACAAAGTTCTCAATGCTACTCAGCAGGATCTCCTTGTAAATCTATTCTAAATTGTGTCTGATAAGCCCAAGCTCCTGATCCCTCCCACTCCCTCCCTCTCCCATCAGGCAGCCACAAGTCTATTACGCAAGTCCAGATTTTTCTTTCTGTGGAAAGGTTCATTTGTGCCATATATTATATTCCAGATATAAGTGATATCATATGGTGTTTGTCCTTCTGGCTCATTTCACTCAGTATGAGAGACCCTAGTTTCATCCATGTTGCTGCAAATGGCATTATGTCATTCTTTTTATGGCTGAGTAGTGTTCCATGGTGTATATATACCACATCTTCCAAATCCAATCATCTGTTGATGGACATTTGGGTTGTTTCTAAGTTTTGGCTATTGCGAATAGTGCTGCAATGCACATGTGGGTGCATGTGTCACTTTTAAGTAGAGTTTTTGTGCTGAATAAAGTATTTTTCTCATTTTATGTTTTTTCCTCTTTTTTCAATTTTAATTGATAATAAATGTCTGGGTTTTTTCTGGGTTCTCTATTCCTTACCATTCGTCTGGCTGTCTGTTTTGGTACCAGTACCACACTGTCTTGATGATTGTTGCTTTGTAATATTGCTTGAAGTCTTGGAGAGTTATGCCTCCTGCTTGGATTTTGTTCCTTAGGATTGCTTTGGCAATTCTGGGTCTTTTGTGGTGCCATATACATTTTTGGATTGTTTGTGAAGTTCTGTGAAAAATGTCATCGGTAATTTGAAAGGGAGTGCATTCAATCTGTAGATTGCTTTGCACAGTATGGCCATTTTTAAAATATTAATTTTTCCAACCCAGGAACATGGAATATCTTTCCATTTCTTTACATCTTCTTTAATTTCCTTGATTAAAGTTTTATAGTTCTCAGCATATAAGTCTTTACTTACTTGCTCAGGTGTATTCCCAGGTATTTGATTTTTTGGGGGTGCAATTTTAAAAGGTATTATATTTCTGTATTCCTTTCCTCATATTTCATCATTGGTATACAGAAATGCAGCTGATTTCTGAATGTTAATCTTATATCCTGCTACTTTGCTGATATTGTTGATCAATTCACGTAGTTTTTGGGTTGAGTCTTTGGGATTTTCAATATAGTATCATGTCATCTGCATACATTGACAGTGTTACCTATTCTCTTCCTATTTGGATGTCTTTTATTTATTTTGTTTGTCTGATTGCTGTGGGTTAGGACTTCCAAAGCTATGTTGAAGAGCAGTGGTGAGAGTGGGCATCCCTGTCTTGTTCCAGAGCTGAGTGAGAAGGCTTTCAGTTTTTCCCCATTGAGTATTATATGTGCTGTGGGTTTGTCATAAATGGCTTTGATTATGTTAAGGAGTGTTCCCTCTATGCCCACTTTGGTAAGAGTTTTTATCATGAATGGCTGTTTGTCTTTGTCAAATGCATTTTCTGCATCTATTGAGATGATCATCTGGTTTTTGACTCCTCTTTTCTTAATGTGGTGTATGACATTCATTGATTTGCATATGTTGAACCATCCTTGGGAACCTAGGATGAATCCAAACTGGCCATAGTATTTAATCTGTTTGATATGTTGTTTGATTCATTTGGCTAAAATTTTGTTGAGAGTTTTTGCGTCTAAATTCATCAAAGATATTCGTTGATAGTTTTATTTTTGGTGGTATCTCTGTCTAGTTTTGGAATGAGGGTGCTGGTGGCATCACAGAATGTCTTTGGGAGTGTCCTTTTTCAACCTTTTAAGAAAGTTTAAGGAGGATAGGTCTAATTTCTTCTTTGTATGTTTGATAGAATTCACTTTTGAAGCCATCTGCCCTGTACTTTTATTTGTAGGGACTGCTTTTATGACATATTCAATTTCATTTCTAGTGATCAGTCTGTTCAGTTGATCTATTTCTTCTTGATTCAGTTTTAGCAGGCTATAGGTCTCCAGAATGATGTCCATCTCTTTTAGCTTGCTGAATTTGTTGGCAAATATTTGTTTATAGTATTCTCTTTTTTTTTTTTGTATTTCTGTAGTATCCATTGTGATTTCTCCTTTTTCATTTCTTATTTTGTTTATTTGGGTTTTTCTCTCCTCTTTTTTTGGAGTCTGGCTGGAGGTTTGTCAATTTTGTTTTCTTTTTCAAAGAACAGGGCTCTTGGTTTGATTGATTTTTGTCTATTGTTTTTTGAATCTCATTTTATTGATTTCCTCTTTGATCTTTATGATTTCCTTCTGTTGACTTTAGGTTTTGCTTGTTCTTCTTTCTCTAATTAATTTATGTGGTGGTTAAGTTGTCGATTTGAGATTTTTCTTCTTTCTTGAGGAAGGTCTGTATTGCTGTAGACTGCCACTTGCCGAGACCAGCTCAGCAGGATGGGGCTGAAGAACGGGTGCTGTGAAACTTAAGGAAAAAAAGTTAACATAAAACAAGATACAGAGATATTTATCTTAAGTAGAGGTGGGAGCTGGGGGACTCAAGGTCTCAGGGACCAAGAGCCCTGCCTCAAGAAACCACACTGCTTTTATTGTGCTCTTTAGATGAGATCAAGTGAGGAGTGGCTATGGGTGGATGATACAGGGTTTGTTTACTATTATATAAGTTCTTTTACTATTTAAAAAGCCACTTAGTTGGTAAAGGGTTAAGCTCTTACTCTGACCTCTAGGCACATAAGAGTTCTTAAGCTTAAGTCACTTATGCCTTTAGGTCTTTGTTCTTAATCTTAAGTCATTTACCAGTACTGTGACTGTTTTTCAAAGCAGGAAGATGGGGTAAAGTAAGACAAGAAGATGGGATAAAGTAAAGAAGGACAAGATGGAGTTTTCAAGGAAACATGTCTTGTGACATCTCCCGCTTTTTGTTTTTGTGGGAAGACAAAAATAGGTCTTGCAACTTTTTTCATTTCTTCTTGAATTATTCTCTGAGCACTGCTTTTGCAACATCCCATTGATTTTGAGTGGTTGTGTCTTCACTATGAAATGTGCCTTCATTATCATTTGTCACAAGGTATTTTTTAATATCCTTCTTGATTTCCTCATTGACCCACTGGTTTTTTAGTGACATGTTGTTTAGTCTCCATATAGTAGGGTTTTTTTTCCACTTCTTTTCCTGTGGTTGCTTTCTAGTTTCATGCCATTATTTCAATACCTGAAATAATTTCTATACTCTTAAATTTGTTAAGGTTAGCTTTGTGCCCCAGTATATGATCAATCCTTGAGAATGTTCCATGTGCACTTGATAAGAATATATATCCTTATTTTTTTAGATGTAATTTCCTGAAAATGTCAATTAAGTCTAACTTTTCTATTCTGTCCTTTAGGATCTCTGTTGAGTTATTGATTTTCTGTCTAGAGGATATGTCCATTGATGTCAGTGGGGTGTTAAATTCTCCTGCTATTATTGTTTTCCTATCAATTTCTCATTTCATGTCTGTTAGTATTTGTTGTAGGTATCTGGATGCTTCTATATTCAGGGCATATATATATTGATGATTGCAATATCCTATTCTTGAGTGGATCCTTTAACCATTAAATAGTGTCCTTCTTTGCTTTTCTTTATGGCCTTCATTTTAAAGTATATTTTGTCTGATATGTGTATTGTAATTCCTGCTTTCCTCTCTTGTCCATTGGCATGAAATGCCTTTTTCCATCTCCTCACTTTCAATCTCTATGTGTCCTTTGCCCTAATGTTGATTTCTTATAGACTGTAAATTCTAGGTTTCTGATTTTTTAATCCAATCTGCCACTCTGTGACTTTTTATTGGAGCATTAATTCCATTGATATTTAAAGTAATTATTGATAGATATATATTTATTGCCATTTTAAATCTTGTTTTCCAGTTGAGCCTATGTTTCTCCTTTCTTTTTTTGGTTGGATGATTTCCATTTCTTTTATGCTTGAGTACTTTTCTTTTTAGATACTGTGAATATAATGTTTGGTTTAATTTGTGGTTACCCTGTTATTTAATTATGTTAACCACTTCCTGTATCTGCCTGCTTCAGCCTGATAGTCATATAGGCTCAAACCCATTTACAAAAATCTATATTTTCTGACTTTTCTTCGCCACATTCTGCGATTCTGAATTCTTTTTTTAACATCCCAATTCTACTTATCCTTAAAGTGAAATCAGTTTTCCATGAGGATGTTCCTGGTTCCTTTAAATTAAGTTGGTTTTCCCTTTTTCTTAACTATATTATACTTACCTGTTTTATAATATATTTTCTACTGTATCAAGTATGACTTTTATTTTTCTGGATAGTAAAAATCTTGACTAACTATTCTTAAATCACCAAGTCTTTGATCATCTTAGATATGTTTTTGGCGCTTGAGAATAAACTGAGCTAGCTCCTCAAAAAATTATTTTTGGCTTTTCAAAATTTCAATTATGTTTAACCTTAATCACATACTTATTGTGTACAATGTATTGGAAAAGATAATCGGTAAAGTATAAGATTTGAGCATGGGAGTGCAAGATGTAAGATGTTCTTAGGTTTTAGAATGGCTTCTGACAAGAAGCTCATAATTTGATGGCGAGAAAGTTACTTAACATTGCAAATTAGCAGGAAGTTCAGGCTGTGATATGGAAACATAAATATACTATATAAAGTATGATGAAGCAAGTGAATTTTGACCTGAAGGAAGAAAGTAGGACTTCTCAATGGAAATATCATTTTAGATGTACCTTGGAATAAAGAGGATTTTAATAAACATAGCATATCCCCATATCACTCAGGAAGTAGCCTGAGTGAATCACATGGTAAAATCCAGGAAGCTTGAATTAGTAAGAACTAATTTAAAAATTAGGATGACACTCCAGGCTCGTTAGAGAAATATTAAAACAAAAACAACATTCAAAGTTTAAACTCCTTTCTGTCTTGGCTGAATTTTGCTCTGGCTGGGAGAAGACTTTGTCAGCTTCTTCTCTCTGTCCTCAGTCAATTTCTCATACACAGACAGTGTCTCCTCCTCTATGTCAGGCCCTGGGAGGAGTAGATTTGGAACAAGTACAGTTTTATGTGGATGTCCCAGTTTTCCTCTGACCTTTGGGCTGTGGGAGGCCTGTGCAGATTGCTCCATTTATCTTTTATGGGCTACTTTGGGGGAGTTTCCAAGAGACCTTCCCCTGAGAGTTTTCAGACTGCATTTCTTTTCACATATGAAATTGATGTCTCTCCTTCAGCATCTATTTACCAGTCAGTTCCTGGCTTCCTGGCAGGCTGATTCCTCTATGTTTGGGGTCATAGTGATCTCAGGTTTTTCAGGAGTTCTCTTTTACTAGCACCCTAGATCAGCCCCTTCTTCAGGGAAGATATTTAGTATCTAGGAAACAAGAAAGGCTATGGGATACCTGGACGGTGAGTATGCTGGTCTCTCCCACCTCAACCTGAGTTCTTGCCAATTTTCCCTTCTGCCCCACCTGTATAAGCCCTTGTAGCATTTAACTTTTCAATGGTGAGTGTTGTATTCCTCCATAGGTTTCTCAGACTCCAGTGTGCATATATCCAGCTCTCTGTAAAGCCCCCCTTGAGTGACTAAGCAGAGCGAGTTTGGAGGCAGCCCCTTCCACATTACACTGGGTTGGACTAGGGAAAAAGCTAGAGCCTTCAGCTGTCCCCCTAGAGATGTCTGCCTCTTAGGTCTCCAAACTCTGGTGGATTCCCCAAGGTACTTATAGACCCTTGAGGGGAATGATGAGCTAAAAGTCTCAAGATCCCTTTTTAGACCACCCCTGAAAATCTTGCATTGGGTCTAACATGGATAGGGTCCACATACATAGATTGTGTTGCTTCTGATAAAACTAAACAGAGGTAATAAGATAAATTACATTTAAATTATATTAAACATTATTATTGTAATAATTTCATGAGTTCCCTTGGGGCTCAGTGGGTTAAGCATCCAACCTTATCGCTGCTGTAGTTTGGGATTGATCCATGGACCAGGAATTTCTGTATTCCATGTGTCCAGCCAAAAAAAATTGTAATACTTTTGTTTAATATCTTCTTTCCTTGGTCTATTTCAAACTCATTTGAGCAGAGATTTTATCTGTCTTAGCTCATAATACACAGTGCTTAGTACAGTGCCTAGCGTATAATAAAATGCTCAATAAGGGCTTATTGAATTATACATAAATAAGTGAATTTTGTCGTTCTTAAAATGTATGAACTAATCTTATAAGTCTGGGTTACCCATAATACTCATTTTTTCAGATATGAGTACACTGATATACACACAATTATTATATTTTGAGACTCATTGTTACTTTCCATCAGTCCTCGATTGAGTTATTTTCTTAATGTATATTTCCAAGCTTTTTCTTCTATGAATAGAATGTTTTGAATTTTTATCCCAATTTTTCTTTAATTCATATGTTTTCTTTTATCCTTTCCTTCTAAAGGGGTATCAAAGAAAATATATCTGTAACTGCTATTGGTGCAATGCAATGACACATTTCTCCAAAATTAGCACACTAATTTGATAATACTCTCTTTCCCATGGTAATATTTGGCTTTCCTTCCTTTGCAAAAGGAATCGACTTTCTTGTTAACCCATTAAACATGACTAAGTAGTATTTGTTCTTTCTCTTCTCTGGAATAGATGTTGATTCACCACCACCACCAACAAAAAAAAAAACAATGAAAATAAAATAGATTAAGGTAATTTAGGTAAGATGGTAAGTTCATATTTAATAAAGGGATGAAATATGCTTGCTTAAAATGAATTATATTGACTATTATTTTGTCATATTTCTATCGCATTCATACCTAATCATCTGCCAAATAAAACAATTTTTAAAATAATTTACAGCTCAACAGTCATCTACTGTATAAGATTTGCTTTTTAAAAGCTGAATTAACAGGTTTAGGTTATTTTTATTATTTTTGATATTTTTTATTCCACTATATATATAGCTATATATTAACTAATCAATGAATCAATAAATTATCCTATCTAGGCCTTTTTGCTTATTTATCTGCCTCTGTTTTTTTTAATATTTTTCTATAAAAAGTGGCATGAAACAAATTTTTAAAATTGGTGTATTTTATAGTTTGCAGTAGCAATTTTGTAATTGTTTTGACTACTAGTGTTGAAATAATGACATATGATGAGAGGTAGTACTTTGTGACCCAAGTTAAACATTCATATGGTCAAAGAGGGCTGGCAGATGGAATAAAAAGAACTAATTGTTGCTAGATCTCCGTTTTTCAAGAAATGTTAGATTTTTTAATACACATCTTCCTGATTTTTATATTTTGGGTATTTTTTAAAAGTACTCGCTGTCCTGCACTGCATGGGCTAAACTATTCTGTGCACCCCCCTGGACAATCTTTTGTGACTTCTTATGTGATAGGTGAAAATGTGAGTTTTGTAGTTAGCCTGGGGTTCAGAACACAAATAATACTGTGGGACTCTAAGCAAGACTAGGCTTAATCTTCTTACCGGTCATATTGGGACAACTGTACCTCTCTTAGAGTATTTCAGATTACTGGGATCCTGAGAGTTAGAGGATATCTGAGGAGCTCAAGATCTGAAGAGTCAAACTCCTTTAGAGTTTACTGCTTTGCTTTTTTTTTTTCTCACAACAGCCACCTTACATTTATCCAGGGAAAAGCCAATTTTATGAACAAGTGAGTTAAGCAGTCCTTAATATTCTCCCTTCAAACCCAGCCCTTGTCCTACCCTCAGCCCTCACCTATCACCTTCCTCATCTCTTCCTAAACTCTTGTAAGTTGTATAGGCTGTGCCAACCAGCACAGTATATCTCATACCACATGCTTATCTTTCAGTGTGGATGTTGACACTTTTCCCATCCAGAAGTCTATTCCCCCTCCCCTTGCACATGAGTAAAGTTTAGTGACTGCCTGAAATATTGAATTAAGATGGGAGTGCCTTTTTTTGTGATTTCCAAAGCTGGACCTATAAAAATGTCATGTACTTGTTAACTGGCTCTCTTGGTATGTTCTTGGAACCCAATAGCTATTCTGTAAAGAAAGCTGGGTGTATCTGCTCCCTGGGACTGCTGTAACAATTAACCACAGAATTGCTAAAATAACATAAGGTTATTATCTCACAGAACTGGAGGTCAGAGGTTTGAGTTCAAGGTGTTGGCAGGGCCACAATCCCGCTGCAACCTAAACAAGAGAATCATTCCTTGCCTCTTCTTGTGTTCTGGTGGCTTACTGGCACTCTATGACATTCCTCAGCTTGGATGTATCACTCCAATCCTCCATTCAGGCATTCTTCCCATTCTTCCTGTGTCTCTCTGCACTATCTTCCCTCTGTGTGTCTGTATCCATGTCTTCTTTTTATAAAGGACTGTAGTCGTATTGAATTAGGGCCTATTACTGACTTCATTTTAACTTGATTATGTCTCTAAAGATCCTGTTTCTAAATAAGGTCACGTTTTGATGTACCAGGGATATCATTTAGGGGGCACAATTCACCTCTTAACACCAGATCTCCTGTGTGACAGCCAGCAATTCTTGTGCCTGCAATTACATGGTAAATACTGAGCAAGAACTTGCCTAGGTGAGCATAGTCAAACCCCAAGCCATGGGAGAGAAAACAGTGATTTTTGTTTTAAGTCATGGACTTTTTCAGCCACACAACAATAAATAACTGGAATGTATGCCACCATGAAATGGCAAAGAAGTTTTGTCCACATAGGGACCCAGTATAACCTGTGGTTACAAATATGTCTTACAATAAAACCTATGGCTGCATCTGGACAGCTCTGCTTCTTGTCTAGGCATACTCTGGCATTTTTCAAAATCTTAACATTTTTAGGTGCCTATAGGCTTATTTTTCACCTTTTGCTAACAATTCCCCCATTCCTTGTATGTAGCAACTAATATGAACCTTTTCTTTAGGTCCTGCTTGGCATTTATGTGCATGTTCTCTTGTTATTTCTTGTAATAATATATTTTATCAAGGAGTTTGTTATTTTGAGGGACATAGAAACCAAGAGAAACTTGGAATTTCAAATGTTTGAAACACATCCTTCCTCAAAAAATGCTAATTTAATTTTCTACTATAAACATATAAAGTGGAAAGGAGCAAAAGATTCAAGATTTTGTTATAATATTACAAATGTTTTAAAATGTATCTTTTATTTTTATCAAAGTAATTTGTATACAGAATTTTGTAACTCATAATTTTAAATGCTTAAAATGAAAAAGAGCATCTATATCTTCACTTTAATTTCTACCCTCCCCAACCCTCAAACATTTTCAACTCTTATGACATTTTTTTCTGGATTCACTTTCTTATTTCTAAGCGGTGTGCTTATACTATATCATAGTTAATTATAGATTTTTATGTAAATTTAAATGTCAATTTTAAATCATAAAATGTCTCATTATATCACAGCCCTTCTCAAAGAATACTCTCACTCCTGTTGCCTTCTCAATAAAGTTAAATCACCATTTGTTTAAATCATGGGAATTATTTCTATTCTTATGAGTATTAATTTATTGTTCATAGTTATATAATGTAATGTACTATGATTCATATTTTTCCTTATTCAAAAAATCTCCCTGTAGATTAAAAAACCCTCTTTTCAACCATTATTATTCAAAATGCTTGCCAGGATTTCCCATTGTGGCACAGTGGTTAGCAAACCCGACTAGCATCCACAAGGGTGCAGGTTTGATCCCTGACTTCACTCAGTGGGATCTGACATTGCCGTCAGCTGTGGTGTAGGTCACAGACACGACTTGGATCCCATGTTGCTGTGGCTCTGGTGTAGGTCAGCAGCTGCAGTTCTGATTGGACCCCTAACCTGGGAACCTCCATATGGTATGGGTTTGTCCTTAAAAGACAAAAGACCAAAAATAAATAAACAAATAAAAATAAAACAAAATGCTTGCCAGAGTGTAAATGTTTATTTAATTTTACTTGTTGGTATAAATTTGACCTATAACATTGTGTAAGTTTAAGATGTTCAGTGTGTTACTTAGATACATTTATATGCTGCAGTATTATTGCCATTATAACAGCTTGTGAAGTTTGGATTTATTGCTTTAAGAGAGAGAGACTAGTGCACAACAATGTCAATCTCACTTTCATTTTTTTCCCTGAACCTACCTTTGAAATTCCAGACAGAGAGACTATATTGAGAAAGCCTCACTTTTGAGGGCTGTTTCAGAGAAAAGAAAATATTCTATATAAGCAGATTTGGGAAGCATTTATAATGATTTAAGAGCTAAGTATTATCCTAGAAATAAGGATGCAGTTAATTGGAGAGTGGAAGAAAAGTTAGAGGGGGATAAATAGTATTTGCTGAGATGGGGCTCTGTGAAAAATTCCCAAGTTTGTCCTGTGTATGAGATAGGGAGACAACCAAATGTCCATAGAAGTTTGGAGATCTATGGGCAAAGAGACATTAGGACAGACCCTTGCAAACATTCAAAATCCTATGATGTACCCATACAGTGGGTCATCAGAAGTACAAAGTTGGATTCCTTCAACTTTCCTTCAATGAGGTCCTGGGATATAGTACTTATGAAAATACCAGTTTTTCTGTCTTCTTAAATATCCTGGAGGTGGATGTGAGGAGAATTTACTCAGAAATTAGCAGAGAAATAAAGAGCAAGATCATCTGAGCCAGCAAATTTTAAGTCTTGTAAACAAGACAAGTAGATGACTCAGCTGAAACATGTTTTCATGTTTAGCCTGGGGACCAGATATAAATGCAGAAACCAAAACTGATGATATAATGAAGAGGTAACTGGAAGGTCAGCGGATCAAACATCTTAGAAAACCACCAAGTGGATACCTGTCTTCAATAGCTTATCAAGCAAGTACCTACACAGCCAAGATGGTGTAGATGCAGCGAGAAAGAATAGAGTGGGGGTGGGAAAATCCTAAACTGATGGGGCTTCAGTTTGGAACAACCAAGAAAATCTTGAAATGTCTCAATTTTAAATCATATAATGTCTTATTATATGGGATGAGCTAGGTTAGATAGTACAGAAGTTACATACATAAACTAAGTGGTTATAACTTTGTAGTCATGATATAGGGAATTGGAATTACTGTTCCCGCATTCCTACTGCATTTCTAAATAGGCAAAACATGTTGATTTTCCATGTAAATTTGGCCTTGTGTGGCTGTTGAGGCTGGATTATAACTATAGCCTCACAGTTGCCTTCTGGAAATTTAGATGTGACCTCAGAGCATCAAGAGAAGAGGTGGAGAGGGGAATTTTTTTTTTTACTCGATAAAAATCCTTCTTGGTCCAGAAGTTATTAAAATCATGGCAATGTTCTTATTATCTCTGAAGATGAGAAATCTGGTATTTTAGTAACTGATACATCCCAGTACATAGAGCAGTGCTTCTACAGGGCAGGCTCGCAATAGATGTATGTTGAATAAAAACCAGAAAGTCATCCTTTCAGTATCTCACATAAGATCATATAGTTCTATCTATATTTCACAACCACAGGTTTTACAGTAATGAAAAGGAAAAAATAGATAAGCCCAATCTGCAGTTCAACAAGCATAACTTTCTTCATGTCTACATATAGTCTGATAGTGTCCCCATTGCTGAGCCTTTTCCCACCTCTCAGGAAGCTGGCTAGAGAAATCTAGCCTAGCTAACTGACAACAAACTCTTCAAATCCAAAATGAGGTTTGACTGCTTGTCTGGAACTTTATGGCATGGCATCTTTATGCTTGTACATCTGGGAATAAATAAATGTGAAGATAACTCCTCTTGAAAATTGACATTCCATCTTGAATTATTCAACAGCATAAGATCTTCAACTTGGAAATACAATATTCACCATTTTTTGCACATTTCCTCACTTCATCTATTTTAACTGCAGTATCTTTCAAAATGCCATTAAAAGTGATTCCTCAAAATTCACTTGCCTCAACTCTGACACTGATGGTTGTAAGTGATTTCATTGATTGAAGATCCACATACCCTTAACCCTTTTGGCTTAACTGGAGTGCTCATGCTACAAGCCATAAATGTGGGCTGGCTCTTAATGTTTATTTGTTATCCTTTATACTTGTAACTGTGAATTTATTATTTTTCTTCCTTTTTTCTCAATCTGACATTTTTTTTTTCTATTCTTCTTTTCCTTTAGGGCAGCTTTGTTTTAAAACACAAAATCCCTGAGTTTCTCAAGTAACTACTAATTAGGTGTATCACATTATATCCAACTTCTGAAATCATGGCTGTGTTTATACCTTCCATCTATTGCCACAATAGTATTTATATTCACACTTAGTTTTATACCCTGAACAGATCCTGCAGATTAAAGCCTTCTGGATTTTTTCTTTTTATTCTTTTCTTTTCTTTTCCCTTTCTTTCTCTCTTTCTTTCATTCTCTCTTTCTTTCATTCTCTCTTTCTTTCTTTCTTTCGTTCCCTCTTTCTTTCTCTCTTTCTTTCAGTATAGCTATCCACAAAACAGAAACAAACTCACAGATATAGAGAATAGACTTTGGATATCAGTCTTGACAATTTAAAATCTTTTTTTTTCAGTTTTATTGAGATACAACATTTGCTTTTCTTTTGAGTGCTGATAATCCTTGATGCCAACACAATCCATGATGTTGGAAACATACTGTGTTATTTCTTGAATTAATTAAAAATCTGGTTTTGATTTTTGTTATTTTGAATTAAGATTTGGTACAGTTTACACCTTCCTATATATTTTTCCCTTACATATTGCTGCTTAAATTGATTATATTATGATATATTTTAATATTTTACTTATGGTTTGTGCACTTTATCTGTGTAATTTCACTTGGAAGTTTTTTCTGCATTTAAAACAGTAAGCTACAGTAGTTGTCATTTACTTCAAATGTTTTTGACGTTGTTTTGCTTCAGAATTTTTCTCAAGACAGTTATTACTGCCTTATTGCTTAGGCTATAAATAAATGGATTTTGTAAAGGAACTACTTCTGTAAACAAAATAGCAGCTGCTATATTTTATCCCTTGTTCAAGCAAATGTGGTCTAACATACATGAAAATAAAAGATCCATGAAACTGACTGAAAATGGGATGCACAGGTAAAAAAGGCATTGATATTTCCCTCTTTGGATTTAATTTTAAAAGTAGTAAATAGAACATAGAGATAAGATATTAAGACACTAATGTCTTAGTGGAGATATTATCATGGAGACTTGAACTAAGCCTGAAAAGATATGGAGTATTAGTTCATTAACATAAGGGTCAACACATGAAAGCCTATACAAGGGAAGGATATCACAGTAAAGGTGGTTGATGTGATTAGAGCCAAAGAAAGCTAACCTAAAATAGAAGCCCAACATAAATCTTGTAATTTCTAGATATGTAGGTGCCTGTGGTCATATGAATATGGAGTTTCTTTGACATCTTGGTATGGTACTGCAGTGGGTTGCAGATGGCCAAATAGTGATCATAAGCCATTGCTGCCAGAAGAAAGCAATCTGCAGTTTCTATAGTATAAATAAAATAAAATAGTGCCATGCATTCTAGAGGAGAACCATTATGTTTTCAGAAAATAAGTTTTATAACATCTTAGGAGTAATGGCAGTGGCTCAACAAGAATCCACAAGAGCAAAGTTGCCCAGAAAGATGTAAATTGGAGTGTGAAGATTATGCTCTTTGGAAATAATTATCACCAGACCAAGATTTCCCACCATGTGGACCAGATAGATGGCAAAGAACACCACAAATGGAAGGGTCTTTACAGGGATCTGTAAATCCCATGAGGATAAATTTAATGTTTATGATATGATTTTCTTTAGCCATTCCTGACTTCTCTTTTGAAAAAAAAAGTGGAGAAATGAGGTGATAATTTTTAATATACCCAGTTTAACTATGAGATCTTCCTGGCCCAGAAGGACAAGGAGCATCTTCCACAATGCTCTGACAAGTCCCATGGATTTTGGTACATACCCATTTCTAGGGGAGTATCTCTCTCCAGGACCTCTTAACTTTTAAGCTAGTTGTTTAACACTTTTCCAGCATATTTTCAAGAAAAACTTTTGATAAGATGCAGAAAGATGGTTTTTGTGGTCTTTAAAGGAATATTCAGTGCAAAAAGACTTTTCTATGTGGATTAGGTAAAGCTGATTCATAAGTTAGGTGTCAGCATTTGGTATAAGTATCCCCAGGCTAGGGGTAAAATCAGAGCTGCAGCTGCCAGCCACAGCCATGACACAGAGGAATCTGAGCCACCTCTTCAACCTACATCATAGGTCATTAGCAACACCAGATCCCTGAACCATTGAGCAAGACCAGGGATCAAACCTGCATAGTCATGGATACTAGCCAGATTTGTTTCTGCTGAGCCTTGTCAGGATCTCCCTCCATAAAGAGCCTATACAATCAGTTAGACTATCACTAGAAAATATATAAGGAATAGGAACAGAAAAATATCAAGGAATCCCATTTTTTAACAAATTGAAAATGATTGACTTCATTAATAATCACAGAAACATAGCTCAAAATGGATAGGTGGGCATATTTATTTCGCCTGTCAAAAAAAAAGATTTAAAAAATTATGCTATATAGTGTTGTCTGAGATGCAGTTAAATGGGAACCTAATTGCATTCCTGGCAAAAGTATTAGCTGGTGAAATCACTAGAAAATAATTTAGAAACAGATGAAGGAAACTCTTAAATGTTCAAATCTATTAACTAACTATGAATCTAGCAGAAAAAATATTTAGAGTCTTAGACAAAGATTTACATGTAATGATGTGCATTGTAGCATTGTTTATAATAATGAAAAAATTAAATGGTAAGCATTTTGTCAGTATGATTAAGTCAATGTGAATCATCCATATGATGGTATATTGTTTAATCATTTACAACGTTCTTTATTTCAGAAAGAGACTTACAGACTGAGAAAACAAACTTATGCTACCAAAGGACTAGATGGGGAGGGATAAATTAGGAGGCTGGATTAGCATATACATATTATTAAATATAAAATAACCAATAGGGTCTTATTGTATAGCACAGAGAATAATACTCAACATTTTATAATAACCTATAAAGGAAAAGATTCTGAAAAAAATGTATAACACTGAATCACAGTGCTATATACCTGAAAATAACATAATATTATAAATCTACTACACTTCAATAAAAATATTTAAAAATTAAAATTCAAAAAACAATGAGCATTATAACAAAAGGTGTATTTATATAGAATATTTAATGTAATGTTAAAATGGACATAATAAAAATTATGTGGAAAATATAAAGTTTTATATATAGAATAATCCTAATTTTCCAAATAAGGACTTTGTATGAATGAAAATTTAAGGTAGCACAATAATACATCAAAACTTTAAAACTAGTTTCTCTGTGTAATGGAAATTTTAGGTCATTTTTTTCTTCTATGTGTTTTCTTCTATTTCAAATTGTCTACACTAAGTATCACTTTTATACTCAGAAACCAAATTTTTAATTAAATAAATAAAGTGACATGCTCTTAGGTCTGTGCCATAGCCACAACAACACTGGGTCCAAGCTGCATCTTCAATCTCCACCAGA
Source organism: Phacochoerus africanus (assembly GCF_016906955.1). Taxonomy (NCBI): domain Eukaryota; kingdom Metazoa; phylum Chordata; class Mammalia; order Artiodactyla; family Suidae; genus Phacochoerus; species Phacochoerus africanus. The sequence continues at coordinate 241,420,255 of NC_062544.1, forward strand.
ACTCTAGGAAACACCACATCCTTAACCAATTGAACAAGGCCAGGGCTCAAACCTGCATCCTCATGAATGCTAGTCAGGTTTGTTATTGTTGTGCCATAATGGGAACTCCAAGGCCTGCTATTTTTTAAGACTTGATAACCCTATAATAATTATTGGGGATACAGCTGATGTTTTCTGCACCATACAATTCTGTAGCAGATAAATCACAGTGGATATGTTGAGGAAGTGTCTACTCCATTCTTCTGATACTAGAATTAAAAGTTATAAATAGTAAGAGTTTGGTGACAATCTTGTACACATCTCAAACTATTCAGGAATATATTCATATACTATGGTAATGCATTCTTGAGGCCCCTTGCCTCTATGTAATGCACTAACTCTGAAAGTGTCAGGTTTCACTCTTGAATGTCAAGGATTTCATAATTTTTCTCAGATTCTATAATGCTCACATTTATTAAGCTTTCAGTATATTTTTTCTATCTTCATGTACTTTTAAAAATTGAAGTATGGTTGATTTGCAATGTTGTGTTAATTTCTGCTGTACTGCAAAGTGATTAAACTATATGTGTGTATATATATATATATGTTTTTTATATTCTTTTCTACTATGGTTTATCACAGTATATTGAAAAGCTTTCAGTAAATAGATATATTTTTGTCCTTTTAGGGTCACACCCATGCATATGGAGGTTCCCAGGCTAGGGGCTAGGCGTCAAATTAGAGATACTGCTGCAGCCTATGCCAAAGGCACAGAAACACAGGATCTGAGCCATGCCTGTGACCTACACCATAGCTCACAGCAATGCCAGATCCTTAACCAACTGCACAAGGCCAGGGATTGAACCTGTGTACTCATGGATACTAGTCAGATTCATTTCCACTAAGCCATGATGGGAACTCCAACAGGGTATTGACTTGCTTTCACTATATTTTTAAACCTCAGTTATCTATCCCTCAGATTTTTACTTATGGCCTGAGAGTTCTAAACTATTTTGGAATGCTTTATTTCAATCTATTTTCATTTATTTTAGTCAATTCAAGAATAATTCATTCATTGATTCATTACTTATTAAATGTCTTCTCTGTGCTACATACTTTCTCAGATTAGTTGACTCTCCTGGACATTTACACATTGATAAATGTTCTGGATATTCGTTAACCATAACTACAGTCCATATTTCTGAAAGATAGGGAAAACATTTTGGGGGAGACAATCTCTTTCTTTTTGACTTCCTCAACTGTTTACTAACTTTTAAACTCAGACTATTTGTGGCTGATAACTTTAAAAAGAATATTAGAAATGAACATTTGAAATCTATATAATCTGAATCATGTTTTCACTAAATGCCTCACTCTTGGTAACCTGACATCTAAAAAAAAATAATATTTTAGGGAGTTCCCATTGTGGCTTAGCAGGTGACCAACCCAACTAGTAACTATGAGAATGCAGGTTTGGTCCTTGTCCTCGCTCAGTCTGTCAAGGGTTCAGTGTTGTCTTGAGCTGTGGTATAGATCCCAGACATGGATCAGAACTGGTGTTATTGTGGCTGTTGCTGTGGTGTTTCTGTGGTTGTGGTCTGTGCCAGCAGCTGCACCTCCAATTAGATGCCTTACCTGGGAAATTCCATATGCCACAGGTGTGGCCTTAAAAAGCAAAAAAAAAAAAGAATAAAATAAAAGAATAAAACATTTTATATCTATATAGTTTGAATGTGTTTTTCATTACATTTCTTACACTTGCCAATGTGAAGTCACATACCAGTTTTCTAAGAGGATGATAATTAATCATATAGAAATGAGTTTTACATTGTTATTTTATTTCTCTAAAAATCAAAAAAATAAACTAAAAAGCTCCCTAAAATTACATTAGGGGTTTAAAAGCATGATTTAAAAATATATTCTTTTTTAATTTATTTATTATTACTCAAATGAATTTATCACATCTGTAGTAGTATAATAATCACAACAATCTGATTTCATATGAGTTTACATCACTTATCCTCATTGCCAATCTGAATATAAAATTGCAGGTGGAAAGAAAAAATTCCCCCTGGATTAGTCAGCAAAGTCTTCCTATAGGGAGAATTTATTTATTTGACTTGCTGACTCAGAGGAGAAGCTGTGTTAGCAGAGGCCTTAAGATATCACCTTTCCTATCTCTTTTTAAAGACAATATACAATTTTTAGAATATTCATTTAAAATTAAATTCATAATGCCTTTAATCTTACACCTCTAGTTACTAAAATAAACTTTAAATTTTCATTGTACAGTTCTCCTGTGGTGAGTGGGTTAAAGACTCCATCATTGTCAATGCAGTGGAACATATCGCTGCTGCTTAATCCCTGGCCCAGTACTTCCACATGCTGCAGGTGCAGCTCCCACAAAAAAAAATTACTAAATTTTTCTTGCCAATCCATAAGTAGTTTCTGTAAAGATTTCCTTCCTCAAAACATTCCCTTATTTAGGAATTTCCCATTATTTTTAGTATAATAAATCACTATTGCCCATCAATCACGAGTCACAATTTGTTTGGTTAATTACAAACCTGTATTTTCTAACCCTACATCATTTGACTTCACTTTATCTCCTTCTACCCTGCACTCCCCATGTGCCATCCCAAAGCCAAACTCTTCTTTCATGGCTTTCTGACTAAATCACTTATATTCTTCATTCGGTGCTTTTGCCTTAACTATATTACCGTCACCATTTTTTTACGTCTATCCAAATCCCACCTCTTCCTTAAGGTCAATCCAAGGTCTATTTTGGACAAGCTTATCTATCTTCTCCCTAACTCCCAAGCACTTATTATCCATTTAGCACCTCATGTCTCAGTATTTGCTTTTGTTGTCCTCTGGCATTACCTGAGCATAAGACTTATTTTCCTCGGCTTGATCACCACCTCATTTTTTATCAGAATTATGCATATTTCTGAGATGGATCCTAAAGATACAGCAAAAAAAAAAAATAGAAATCAACCCCTGCCCTCAGACTTGAATTCTAGGGCAATGTGATTATTTCATGTGAAGGCCACATAACTATGTCAATGCAGGACCAAGTCTGTACTGAATTACAGCATGAGGAAACTTTCTCCTTCAGTAAGAGCTTAAGAATCCTGGGGACAAATTTCCATCAAAGGAACTATGAAAGAATGATAAATGTTGCCCCAGCTAACCTCTTGCCCATGAAGCAATGTGAGCTCAGTGAAACATTCACGGAGTCAATGAAAAGGAACATATAGCTCATTTCTCATTATTATAATTTGCTTGCAAATTTGTGAAAATTTTTATCTTAAACATTTTTAAAAGTTATTATGTTCAGTACCACAGAACAACTTCCATTTCTTGCACCATTTTTTCATATATTCATGCAAGAAATATTTTATACTACCTACTATTGTTAGAGGAGGTCATCAAGAGGACATGAGTGCTGGTTGACCTGAAACCTGAACCTGGGCAATTGGGCTCTCATCTCCATCACCTGTCCTTGTAAAGCACTTCTGGCCCCATGTTCCCACTCTGGGTGCTGTTCCAAGCACACAGCCTTGAGAGAGAAAGGTGCTGTTGAGACCATCTGGATGGTATATGTGTCTGAACACAGTTAAGGCCTCTACATACAATTTTAAGATTCTGATGGGTAGATAGATACAGAGATGCTCTTGTCTTGCAGCTGCCCAAGATAAGCCTTGTATGTAAGTTCTCTTGCTTATTAAAACTATCAGTTTGGAGTGGTCTTCCTCTTTCTTTGGTTTCTCCTCATCCTCTGTGTAGAGTTTGCAAACCATCTACTCTGTATCATCACAATTACAGATTCTGTTCTCATGGGGTTTGACACTCTTTTCTGAAAATTAATATTTTAATTTTTGTGACTTTTTCCCATTTTAAATATTTTATTGAAGTGCAGCTAATTTACAACATGGTGCTAATGTCTGCTGTACAACAAAGTAATTCAATTACACATGTACATATATTCAATCTTTTTCAGATACTTTCTGCATATAGGTTATCACTGAATAATATTTCCCTGTGCTATACAGAAGGCCACCATTAAGCATCCAGTCCTTACACAAAAGTGTGCCTAGGGCAATCCCAAACTCCCAATTCATCCTTCTCATGAAGCTTACATGCTAATATAGGAGACTTGGTAAGCAAATAAATACATAAATAAGGAAAAGAGCAAAAAATAAAACAATGCTGTACTGAGAGTAAGATGGAATGGTGTGATAAAGAATGACTGGGAGTTACTTTAGGTCAGATGATTGGCACAGGTCTACAGGAAAGGTGGCCTAGACAAGTTGAGACATGAGTAGCAAGTTGCCAGCCATGGCAGTCTGGGGAAGAGCATTTTAGGTACAGAGGTGAGAGTGAAAATTCCTTAAGGCATAAATTAGTTCTGCATGTTTGAGGAGCCAGGAAAAGGCAGGGTACAGTGGTTGATAATGAGAATATACAGTTGACTTTGCAGGGTTTATAACACAGTGTATGGAGTTTGTGTTTTATTTTCATCTCAGTGGGAAGCTATGGGAAGGTATATTGATATCCTGTTGCTCCTCTATCAAATTGCCACACACTCAGGAGCTTAAAACAACACAAATTGTTATTATTCCACAATTATGAGGTTATAAGTCCAAAACAATTCTCACTGGGCTAAAATTCAGAGGTGAACAGCCTTTCTGGAAATTTCTAGAATCCACTTCCTTGCCTTTTTCAGATTCTAGAGTCTGTCTGTAGTCCTGAGCTCATGGCCCGCTTCCATCTCAAAGCTTGAAAATCCCGTTAAAACTTTCTCACGTTGTACTACTCTGATTCTGAGTCCTCTGCTTCTGTTTTCAAAAATTACACTGGGCCCACCTGGATGATTCAGGAGTGTTTAATTCCCCTTTGTTGGATAACAACATACTCACAATTTCTGAGAACTAAGATGTTGACATCTTTTATGGGGGGAACTATTATTTTGCCTTCAAGACCAGAGGGGTTCTTTAACACAGAGAAATGGAATTACCTTATTAAATTTTTTATGAAAATGGATCATGAAAGGTCAGGGTGAAAGTAGGGAGAGCAGCTAGGAGGCCATTGAAGTAAATCAGAATTAGGCTGATAGCAGTGGACCTGGAGAAATGTAGATGGATTTGGTTACTATTTTAGAGGGTGATTTAACAGGCTTTGATGATGATTTCTGTTTGAGATGGGGTAAAAAGAGTAAGTGGTGAAAATGGCTAGATTTGTGTTTTATCTTGAGCATTTGAGGAAAACTTGGTAGCATTTATTAGCTGAAAGATGTTCGAGGAGAAAAACATTCTTGGTGCAGGGGGAGCTCGAAATATTTTTTATTTTATGCACGTTTTATTTGAGAGTCTTATAAATTATGGAAGTTGAGATGTCAAACAGGAAATTAAATATAAAGGACAGGGCTGTCCATTAGGATTCATCAGCATCTGTATTTTAAGCTTGGAACTGAGTGAGATCATGTAGGAGAGTGGGAAGGCAGAGAAGGGTGGCTGAGAGAGAACTCTGGTCTCTCCGGTTTAGATAATCTGCTAGATCAGATTATCTAGCACACAGAATGCCTGGTGGGAATAGAATACAGTGGGGGTAGAAAGTACAGGTAGTCTCATAAAACGATGAGGTCATAATGCTAAACTTGGGAGCTTGAATTCTATTCAGTAAGCCTTGAATAAATATGTCAAGGAACTGACTCTATCAAACTTGTTTCAGAAAAACTATTCTGTGTGTTATGCATTACTTCATTCTCTATGCTCCATTTTCCATGTTGACAAGGCATAAATGAAAAATTCATACCCAAGTGTTTGAGGGCCAATCATGTACCATGTTAAAATTAAATCTATAAAAATAAGGTGGCTTTAAGATTTTTTGTGTTTCTTTTTCTATTTTACGATTTTTATTTTTTACATTATACTTGATTTGCATTGTTTTGTCAATTTCTACTGTACAACAATATAGCCCAGTCATACATATTTGTGTGTGTGTGTGTGTGTGTGTCTGTGTGTGTGTCTGTGTGTGTGTGCATTCTTTCTCTCACTTTATCCTCCCTCATGTTCCATCACAAGTGGCTGGATATAGTTTCCTTTTGCTCTACAGCAAGATCTCATTGCTTATCCACTCAAATGCAATTGTTTGCATCTATTAACCCCAGACTTTTTTTTTAAGGCAACCAAAAATACCCCAAATTTAATGTGATAAATACTGGTGTGCTTTTCTGGTCATGTTTGGAGTATCATTCAATATTTGAGAAGATAGAACAAGAGGGAGAGGAAGAGAGATAGGATTATGTAGTAAAAAGTGAAGGAGATTATTTCTCTAAGAAGTTAGTGGTTAAAGGATTTGACTGCTTTTAGACTTTGCAAATATAAAAGGTTGTTATTTTTTTCCCTAAAGCTGTGTACTGCCCTATTTTGTAAAGCCTTAACTGACCTCACTGTTAGTTTAGTTCCTGTCTCATTCTCTCAATTTTTAGCACCAAATGTAATAAGCACTCAACACTTGCTGTTTTCATTAGCTCTTTTTAATTGTCTGTGACCTAGATTTTTCATTCCCATTACTTTGTAAATACTACTCTCTCCAATGATCTGTCAATCAAGTCCAATTATCTTTCTTAGATCTTTGTTTTCATTACCTCTCTGAAACATTTGAAACATTAAACATTCTCTCATTCTTAAAACTGGTACTTTCTGTCTCATCATAAACATTTTTTAAAGTTCCATATCTGAGTATTTCTTGCTGCTTAGAAATTGACTCACAAATGTATGCAGCTGGCTCTCAAATTTTCATTTGAAGCCTTACCCACCCCACCCAACTTATTTCTGTGGGATACTTCCATAATATCTAATCATCCTCTCAAACTCACTATATTAAAAGGAGAATTACCTTGTACCAGGAAGGAAGTTTTCCTCCTAAGCCCCTAGGCTGTCACAGCATGTGACAAAGATAATATAAGAGTGAACCAGGTAACAGGAAAGAGAGGGAAACTGTATTATAGGTTGTAGAAATCATTTGTTCACTCAAATATCCTTTTATCCTTTATCAGTATTGTCATCTGACTATTATGTGCCATGCACTGTGTTAACCTTTTGGGAAAGACAGTGAGTTAAACATGGTCCTGTCTTCATAAACCTTATGCCCTAGTGGTGGAGAGAGATCCATTAAAATGGTATGAACTGCTATGAAGAAAAGTAATGAAAACTATGGGTGTATATATATATAATAGGGGTCTTACCCTAGTCCGCAGATTGGGGCCAGAAAAAATTCCCATAGAAAAGAGCATATAAGCTGAAGTCTTGAGAGTATATGAATTAACTAGATAGTTGATGAGGAAGTGAGGCAAGTGACATTTACACATTTGAAAGCTTTGAGATGGGAGGTGGCCCAGTGGGTTCCAAGAAGTGAGAAGACAGTCCACTTGTAGCCCAGTAAGTTAGAGGGACAGTGGTGATAAGTCATGCTAAAAGGTGAGTCAGTGGTCAGATATCATGGGGTCTTGTGGTCCAGGGTCAAGACTCTCAAGTGTATCCCAAGAGCAACAGGGAGACTTTAGATATCCCAAGGTCCAAACCTTTAGGATCATCTAAGAGACTGCTGTTATCCTCACTGCACAGATACAACTTGTCATCAAGGTGCCATCAAGTCCCATGTATTCTTCCCTTTTAGTCTCTCACATCAGTTCCTTCTACTACATTTGCTCAATACTGTATCCCATGATTCTTAGCTCACAAGTTTCATGCGCTGAATAAGTGGGCCACACACTTGAGATCAATAAGATAATTTTAGGAGAATAAATTGTTTTAAATAGGGGGCATAGCATGTAGCAGCTTGAGGTAGTATCTCAATTCCCAGACCAGGGGTTGAACCCAGGCCACAGTGGTGTAAGCACTGAATGCTAACCACTAGACTACCAGGAAACTCCCAATAAGATCAATTTTGTTCAAACTAATTTTTCATATTTTAATATGTAAAATTTACTTTTTCTAAAACTGACCATATATAAGGAGAAGGTACTCTCTCCCAATATGAGTATTTTTTGTGTGTCTTTTTACCTTTTCTAGGGCCACTCCGTCAGGATATGGACATTCCCAGGCTAAGGGTCTAATTGGAGCTGTTGTGTTACTTTCTGGTGGACAGCAAAGTAATTCAGTTATATAAATATACAGAAACACACATGTCCTTTTTCAGAATATTTTACCTTATTCGTTATTACAAAATATTGAGTATTTTTTCCCTGTGCTATACAGTAGGTCCTGTTGGTTATTTATTTGACATATAGTAGTGTGTATTTGTTAATCCCATCCTCCTAATTTATTCCTCTTCACCTTCCCCTTTGGTACTCATAAGTTTGTTTTCTACATCTGTGGGTCTGGAAAAGAAAAAGATACAGATGAACTTGTTTACAAATGGAGTATTAATTGAGTGGGCCCTAGGAAGTATATAGTAAGGTGCTGCTTGCAGCAAATAGGTGGTCAGAAGTATACCATCACCCTGAGGTGGTCCCATAGAAAAACATGGAAATTTTGTCTTATGAATATGCAAGAGAGCTTGGTCAAATCAGTGAATAGTTCTTTTAAAATGGAAACACTGTATAAAGGGCAATCCAGAAAAGCATTCATTAATGGTGGATACTTTTGCAGATATTATGAAACTTTGTTATACAAGAGTAGTTATTTTATGGTAATTATTTCTGTCTTTAATGCTTTTGTGTCTTAATTTTTAGAGTATTCTGCTAAAATTATTTGAATCAGTATGTGACTTGGTACATTTTATCGTTAACTAATTAGCTGGGGGAGATTTGCATCTATTAAGAATATCTAGCAAAATGCTTAGTAAACCTGAGTGTTCTCCCTGGAGACTTTATTAAAAATTTGACCCTTAGGGGCCAAAAATTGGATAAGTTCCAGAGCTGCGAGTTTTGTTTCATTTGCAATAAGATGCAATGGACATTATTAAGAAACAGAGATTTCTAGTAAAGGTGTGACAAATGAGAAGAGAGTTTGTATTGAGGCAGCCCTCTGGGCCAGAGACATCGAAAGCAAGGAGGGCTGAGTTTATTCTTTAATAATCCCACTTTCATTATATGAAACAAAGGCCCCTAGAGAATCTCTCCAGCAGGCTGATAACCAAATCTTTTATTAAAGAAAATGACAACAATCCAGTCTCAGGAAAATCATTCCCATGCCCTAGCCCCTGCTAGTCTACATCTAAGGTTTAATTCATAAAGTATTTCTATACTCTTCAGCTTTAAAATGGTATAGCTTCTCTAATGAAAGACCTCAAATTCCCATTGGCTTGGATTCTTCCCAGCACCATGGAACTGCAATCATTTATGCAACAATATTTCTTGCCCTTCTTCTCTTCTAAAATGTGGTGAGGACTTCCAACTACAAAAGCATCCATTAACAATAACAGTGGCTGATTTTATTGAGAACTTAAGGCTTTTACAAATATAATTTAATACCAACAGCAAAACCTCAAAAGACAAAGTGTCACCTTCAAGGGGACATTAATGGTTTTCAGTGGATATAATTTCTTTATCCAAAAGAATCTTCAGTATTTTCCAGAGTGGAGCTTAGAAAAAAAAGCAACTTTAGTTTATGCTCTTTTGGTGCCCTTTATAGAATCTCATTGATATTGATATAAATATTTGGACACATCTATATAATGGTAAAAATTTCAATTGTTATTTATATTATTTAAATTATCAATTATTTATATTGATATAAATATCAAGTTATTTAGGTTTATCTTCTAAATTAAGATAGATAATTGATAACTGATTAAGATAGCAGTTAAGCCTGAGTTGAAAGAAAGAAAAGGAATTGATATTTGGTAGTCCTTGCTTTTGAAAACCAAAGTTTTTTTCTTTCTTTTGGATTTTTTTTTTTTTTGTCTTTTCTAGGGCTGCTCCCATGGCATATGGAGGTTCCCAGGCTAGGGATCCAATCGGAGCTGTAGCCGCCATCCTATACCAGAGCCACAGCAACGCAGCATCGGAGCTGCTTCTGCAACCCACACCACGGCTCACAGCAACACCGGATCCTTAACCCACTGAGGAAGGCCAGGGATCGAACCTGCAACCCCATGGTTCCTAGTCAGATTCATTAACTGCTGTGCCACAATGGTAACTCCCTCTTTTGGAATTTTTTAATGTTATTTTTTTACTTTGCTTTGTGATAGGGTTCTGCTTGTCCCTCCCTAATTATCAGGGACCTTTCAGCTCCCAGGTACTGAGCACACTGCTGGAGCTTGATGTAAAGTTAAGATACAACAAACAGGTAGTACAGTATGTCAATCTTTGAGTACAGTCTAATGAATTTTCAGCTTTTTATATACTTGTGTAATGTAATCACCACTGACATCAACTTCTGTGTTACTCCATTTCTCCTGAATGACCTGAACTCTTGAATACCCTCTATAGTGCTTTTCCACATTTGGTATCTTCTCTTCTATCTCAATTTCATTTCTAATTTCCCTGTTCCCATCCATCTCTATTCCTACCCCTGTTGCTGCCCACTTCCCCATCTTCTCTAAATCTGTCCTTTTTTTTGGGGGGGATACCCCTGGGACATATGGATGTTTCTGGGCTATTGATCGAATCAGAGATATATCCATTGGCCTACCCTACAGCCACAGGAATACAGGATATGAGCTGCCTCTGCAACCTATGCCACAGCTTGCAGCAATGCAGGACCCTTAACCCACTGAGCAAGATGAGGGATTGAACCCACATCTTCATAGATACTAGTTGGACTCATTACCCACTGAGCCATAATGGGGATGTCTTCCTCATCTATCTTAAAGCTTCTCTTTTGGGTTCTGTTTCCCCTTGGTTCTCATACTTAGTCTTACTTCCACTTGCATCAGTGTAAGTGCAAGTTCCTGGACTCATTAAGCTGGTTGCTCAACCTTATCCCTCACTACTCCAGGCTCCTGCTGGACCTCTTAGTGGGTGGAATCAAAGCATTTCCAGGGAGGATAAAGTGGAATAACTGTAATTGGCTTCTTCAGGGTCTCAGTATTTGGGAGAAAGAGGCTGGCTCTTCTCTTTCAGTGAATGAGAAATCTACCAACTCCAATACACTGACTAAAGATGGCCTTCAGGCCCAAGGGACAGGTGCTGAATCAAGCCAGCATGATGTATTAATTTGATACTGGCATAAAAACTGTACATGGAGGTAACTTAATGAGCAGCAGATAATGTGAATACCCATCAGTTTTTATGAATTTACATTTATCAAAATGAAAAGTTTTTATTAGAAAATGATTACTTTCATGCATTATTACAAAAACTGCAATTCCCTGGTTGTGCAGTGAGTTAAACATCCAGTGTTGTGGTTCAAGTTGCAGCTGTGATGCTGGTTACATCCCTGGCCTGGAACTCCCACATGCCATTGGCACAGCCAAAGGAAAAAAAAGACATAAAAATCAGAAGTTAAAGTTATAAAAATTATCCATTGACTTAGTGGCAATCCAAAATAACTATTATCATTCTAATGTGTAGTTTTCAGAATTATTTCTCATATTCCTTTAAGAAAGTAGAATAACATTGGAAAGAACATTTTAAATTATGAACATTAAAAATAAATATGTCTATATCAATAAGCAAAAATATACTTCAAATTTAAATGCCTGGGATGAGAAACACCTTGTGCCCTCTCAGACTAGTCTGTAAGCTGTCTAGCACATTCAATCTGTTGAGCAAATTCCAGTCTTCCCTGAAGCCTCTTCCAGTCCCCATGGGAGAGTTACGTGTGGTGGCCTCTTACTCCAGAAGCCCACCAGGTGTGGGGACTGAGAACTGTGATCTGGTTGGAAGCCTGCAACTGTGGGACAACCCAAGCCAGCACAGGGTAGTGAAAATGCTTATGCACAAGGGCCATAGTCTTCAGCTTCCAGGAAGCCAGAAAGCCCAGGGTCAAGTGTGCCAGCTTCTGATTCAATATCAGGCACTGCTCCAAGGTTTGCCAAGGTTGTAGAACACAGCAACCCAAACACTGTGTTCCATTGCATACTCTCAGGGACAGTTCCTCCTGACAGCACTGACAGGTCTAGAATTCATCTCACAAGGTTGTCACTGCCGATTTCTCTGGACTTTCCCCTGAAAGACAGCCTCACATACACACATAATGGTAATGGTAAGTACCATTATTCTTATGGTTTTGCTAGATTTTTGAGATAAAATTGGCATGCAACATTGTGAAAGTTTAAGTGGTGCAATGTGATGATTTGATACACACATATATATATATATATTTAATTTATTTTTAAATTATTTTTTTAATTTATTTTTTCCACTGTACATGAGGACCAGGTTACACATACATGTATACATAATTTTTCCTCCCATTGTCATGCTGCATTGTAAGTATCTAGACATAGTTCTCAATGCTACACAGCAGGATTTCATTGTAAATCCACTCCAAGTGCAATAGCTTGCGTCCATTAACCCCAAGCTCCTGATCCCTCCCACTCCCTCACTCCCCCCCACCCCTTCAGACACAAGCCTATTTTAAATGATTGCAACATAAGGTTAGTTACCTCCATTACCTCTCATAATTACCCTTTTATTGGTGTGTGGTTTGAACTTTTAATATTTACTCTTAAGCAAATTTCCAGTATATAAATCAGTATTGTTAACTACATCAGTAGTTATATTGTCATCTTACTATTGGAAGTTTGTTGCCTTCCACCAGTTCTCCCTAACCTCAGCCCCTGACAACCACCATTGTACTCCCTTTTTCTGAGAGTCTGACTGTTTAGATTTTGCCAGTGCCCTCCAGATCCATCCATATTGTTTCAAATAGAAGGGTTTTCTTCATTTTATGGCTAACATAATATTTTGTGTATGGCAAGAATAGTGTTTTCTTTAGCTATCCCACAGTGGACACTCATATTGTTCTTTCTTGGTTATTGTGTATTATGCTGCAATAAACTTTAAGGTGCAGATATCTCTTCAAGATAGTAATTTTGTCCTCTTTGTCTGCATAACCAGAAATGAAATTTCTGGATTACATAGTAGTTCAATTTTTAATTTTTTGAAAACCTTCATACTGTTTCTTATAGTGGCTGTACAAATTTACATTCACACCAACAATACATAAGAGTTGCCTTTTCTCCACAGTCTTGCTAACATTTGCTATTTTTGTCTCCTTGATGACAACTATTCTGATATGTGTGAGATGATATCCCATTATGATTTTGACTTGCATTTCCCAGAGAATTAGTAATGTTGATCATTTTTCATATCCCTTGTATATATGTCTTCTTTGGAAAATTGTCTATTAAGTTTCTCTGCCCCAGGGAACTATATCCAATCCCTGGGTTAGACCATGATAGAAGATAATATAAGGAAAAAAATATGTATGTTATGACTGGATCACTTTGGTCTACAGAGTAAATTGGTACCACACTGTAAATCAATTATATTTCAGTAAAAAATTAAAAATTAAAAAAAAATTCTCTGCCCATTTTTAATAGAATTTTATTTTTATTATTCAACAGTATTTATGGAGAGACTATAATTTTCCCTTGCGTATTCATGGTGTCTATTTCAAAATTTAGTTGACCTTATATGTGTGGATTTACTTCTAAACTCTCTTTACTGTTCCATTGGTCTATATGTCTGTTTTTATGCTGGTACCATAGTTGTTTCTTCCCCAGTTTAATTGAAATATAATTGACGTATAGCACTGTGTAAGTCTAAGGTGTACAGCATAATGATTTAAATTATGTACATCATGAAATGATTTTCACAATATGTTTAGGGATCATTCACTCATATGTATACAAAATTAAATAAAAAGTAATTGTTTTTTCTTGTAATGAGAATTCTTAAGATTTACTTAGCAACTTTCATATATAACATACAGCTGTGGTCTATTTATCATGCTGTATGTTTACCTCTAGTACTTATTGATAAATGGAGGTTTGTCTGTTTTTACTGCATTCATCCATATCCCCCTTTCATACCTCTGAATTTGGCAACCACAAATCTGATGGGTTTTTTTATATTAATTACCTTGTTTTTGAAGTATAATTGACTTACAAACTGTTTTAGTTCCTGCTATGCAGCATAGTGACTTGATATTTCTATACATTTCAAAATGATTGCCACCATAAGTCTAGTTACAATATGTTATTTTACAAAGACATCTTAGAAGTGTTGACTATATTCCTCACAGTGTACTTAGAATATCTCTAACTCAATTATTTTGCAGCTGGAAGTTTGTACTGCTTAATCTCCCTCACCTATTACTTTCCTCCCCATATCTCTTTTCCTCTCTAGCAACCAGCTATTTGTTCTGTGTCTGTAACACTGTTTCTATTTCATTATAGATGTAATTTATTTTTTTAGATATCATATAAATGAAATCATACAGCAGTTGACTTTCGCTGACTCATTTCACCTAGCATAATATCCTGTAGGTCCTTCCATTTTTTTCACAAATGGCAAAATTTCATTCTTTGTTTTTAATGTTTGAAAACAATTCTATTGTATATGTATACCACATCTTTTTATCCATTCGTCTGTTGATGGACACTTAAGTTGCTTCTTATATGGGCTATTGTAAATAATACTGCAACAACATAAGAGTGTTTTATATATTTTCAAATTTGCATTTTTTTTCTTCAAATAAATACCCTGGAGTGGAATTGCTGCATCAGATGGTACTCCTACATTTAATTTTTTGAGGAATCACTATATTGTTTTTCATAGTGGCTGCACCAATTTACATTCCCACCAATGAACATAAGGGTTCTCTTTTCTCCATATCCTTGCCCACACTTGTTATTAATGGTATTTCAGATAAATGCCATTTTGACAGGTGTGAAATGATAGCATGGTTTTGATTTGCATTTCCCTGATGATTAGTGTTCCTAAGCAAATTTTCATGTGACTGTTGGCCATTTGTATGTCTTTTTATGAAAAATGTTTTTTTTTCTGGATCCTCTGCCCATTTTGTAATTGAGTTGTTTTTTTGATGTTGAGCTATTTGAGTTATTGGATGTTTAGATATTAAGCTTTTATGAGATATATTATTTGCAAATATCTTCTACTATTCAGTAGGAAGCCTTTGAATTTTCTTGATAGTTTCCTTTGCTGTACAGGAGCTTTCTATTTTTATGTCATCCCAATTATTTATTTTCACTTCTATTTCCCTTTCCTGGGGAGACAATACCAAATAAAAATTACTAAGACTTGGAGTTCCCATTGTGGCTCAGTGGTTAATGAATCCAACTAGGAACCATGAGGTTGTGTGTTCCATCCCTGGCCTTGCACAGTGGGTTAAGGATCCGGCGTTGTCATGAGCTGTGGTGTAGGTCACAGACGCAGCTCAGATCCCATGTTGCTGTGGCTCTAGCATAGGTCGGTGGCTACAGCTCCAATTTGATCCCTAGCCTGGGAGCCTCCATATGCCGTGGGAGCAGCCCAAGAAATGGCAAAAAAAAATTACTAAGACTAATGTAAAATAGCACACTCCCTTCATTCTTATAGAAGTTTTATAAATTTAGGTCTTACATTTAAGAAATCCACCGCAAAAGAAATGAGAAAAAAACTGAATACATGGAGACTAAAGCACATGCTACTAAAAAAACAATGGGTCAATGAGGATTCAAGAAGGAAATTCAAAACTACCTCAAGATAACTGATAATGAAGACACAACCATTCAGTCTATGGGATGCTAAAAAAGCAGTACTTAGAGGGAAGTTCATAGTGATACAGGCTTTCTTCAAAAAAGAAGAAAAATCCACCACCTAAATGAATTAGAGAAAGACAAACAAGGAAACCTAAAGCCAATAGAAGGAATGAAATCATAAAAATCAGAGAAGAAATCAGTAAAATAGAGATTCAAAAAACAATAGAAAACATCAATAAAACCAAGTGCTGGCTCTTTGAAAAGGTCAACAAAAGTGACAGATGTCTGTCCAGACTCACAAAGAGGAGAGAAAAAAGCCAAGTAAACAAAATAAGAAATGAAAAGGGAGAAATCTCAATGAATACTGCAGAAATACAAAAAAAAAAAAATAAGAGAATGCTATCAACAATTGTATGACCAAAAAATTTGACAACCTAGAAGAAAAAAGGACAAATTTCCAGAGACTTATATCCTGCCAAAACTGAATCAAGTAGAAATAGATCAATATAACAGACTGATCACTAGAAGTGACATTGAATATGTCATAAAAATACTCCCTACATCAAAAGTCCAGGACCAGAGGGCTTCACAGGTGAGTTTTACCAAACATACAAAGAAGAACTCAGACCCACCATTCTTAAACTTTTCCAAAAGCTTGAAGAAGAAAGACCACTCATAAAGACATTCTATGAGTCCACCATCACCCTAATTCCAAAACCAGACAGATACTAACAAAAAGGAAAATTATAGGCCAATAACTTTGATTAATATAGATGTAAAGATATGCAAAAAAATTCATTCAACTGAATCCAACAACATTAAAAAGATCATCCACCATGACCAAGTGAGATTCATCCCAGGTTCACAAGGATGACGCTATATGTAGAAAAGCCTAAGGAATCCACACAAAAAATACTCAAACTGAACACCAAATTCAGCAAAGTAGGAACATACAAGATTAATATTGAGAAATCAGTTGCATTTCTGTACATTAAAAATGAAGTATTAGAAAAGGAATATAAAAATAAAATATATTTTAAGATTGCACCCCATAAAATTAAATACCTAAGAATAAACCTGACCAAGGAGATAGAAAGACTTACATGTTGATAATTATAAAACATTAATCAATGAAATGAAAATGGATTCAAAGAAATGGGAAGATATTCCATGCTCCTCAATTGGAACAATTAATATCATAAAAATGGCCATACTACCCAAAACAATCCATCAATTCAGTGCAATCCCTATCAACTTACACAGGATATTTTTAATAGAACTAGAACAAACAATCCAAAAATTTATATGGAACCACAAAAGATTGAGAATTTCAAAAACATTCCTGAGGAACAAAAAACAAGCAGGAGACAAAAACTCTCCCATATTTAAGAAATATTACAAAGCCTCTGTAATCAAAACAGTATGGTACTGTCTTGATTATACACATAAAGACTAATGGAAGAGAATAGAGAAGCCAGAAATAAATGCAGACATCTACGGTCAATTAATCTCCAACAAAGGAGTCAAGAACATAAAATTGGAAAAGCATATTAATCAATGTCACTAATTATTAGAGAAATGAAAATCAAAACTACTATGAGATACCACCTCACACTGGTGAGAATAGCTGTCATTAACAAGATAACAAAAATCAAATGCTGGAGTGAGTGTTGAAAAAGAGTACTCTCATATACTGTTGGTGGGTATGTAAATTGGTATAACCACTATGGAAAACAATATGGAGGTACTACAAAAGTCTAAATATAGAACCACCATATGACCCAGCAATACTACTCTTGGGCATATATCTAGACAAAACTTTCCTTGAAAAAATACATTCAGCCATATGTTCATTGCAACATTTTTCACAACAGCTGAGACATGAAAACAACCTAAATGTCCATTGACAGGTGAATGGATTAAGAAGATGTGGTATATACACACAATGGAATGCTTTTCAGCCATAAAAAAGAACAAAATAATGCCATTTGCAGCAATATGGATGGAACTAGAGACTCTCATACTGAGTCAAGTAAGTCAAAAAGAGAAAGACAAATACCGTATGATATCACTTATATCTGCAATATAATATACAGCACAAATGAACCTTTCCACCAAAAAGAAAATCATGGACTTGGAGAATAGATGTGTGGCTGCCTGAGGGGAGAGGGAGGGAGTGGGATGGTTTGGGAGCTTGGGGTTAATGGATGCATATATATTCCTGTATCCTATGTTGTAGATAACTTTCACATCTAAGTGTGGATTTGGAATTCCCTGAACCCCAGAAGTTAAGGATTTGGCATTGTTGCTGCTCTGTCTTGGGTTCGATCCCTGGCCCAAGAAATAATGCATGTTGAACACGCAGCTACAAAAAAAGCATAGGTTCATTTCTGGGCTCTATATATTATTCCATCAATATGTGTCTGTTTTTGTGGAAGTAGCATACTATTTTAAATTGTAGTAAATTTGTAGTACAGTTTGAAATTATACTGCAGCTTCATTCTTCCTTCCCAAGATTTTTTTGTCTACTTTGGATCTTTTGTGTTCTTATATACATTTTTGTTGTTGATGATGTTTGTTTTGTCAGGATATTTTTTTTTATTTTTTAAAATATTTTTATTATTACTTCCCCAATACAATATTTTTTTTACTGTTCACCATGGTGACCCAGTTACACATGCATGCATACATTCTTTTTTCTCCCATTATCATGCTCCATCATAAGTGACTAGACATAGTTCTCAGTGCTACACAGCAGGATGTCATTGCTAATCCATTTCAAAAGCAATAATGTGCATCTCTTAACCCAAAGCTCACAATTCATCCCACTCCCTCCCCTTCCACCTTGGAAACCACAGGTCTATTCTCCAAGTCCATGATTTTCTTTTTGGTGGAAAGGTTGATTTGTGCTGTATATTATATTGCAGATATAAGTGATATCATACGGTATTTGTCTTTCTCTTTTTGACTTACTTGACTCAGTATGAGAGTCTCTAGTTCCATCCATATTGCTGCAAATGGCATTATTTCATTCTATTTTCTGGCTGAGTAGTATTCCATTATGTATATATACCACATCTTCCTAATCCAATTGTCCGTCGAAAGACATTTGGGTTGTTTCCAGCTCTTGGCTATTGTGAATAGTGCTGCAGTGTGGGTGTATGTGTATTTTTCAAGGCAAGATTTGTCTGGATATATGCCCAGAGAGTGGGGTTCCTTGGGCATATTATAGTTCTATGTATAGATTTCTAAGGTACCACCACATTGTTTTCCATAGTGGTTATACCAGCTTACATTCCCACCAGCAGTGCAGGAGGGTTCCCTTTCGTACATACTCCCTCCAGCACTTTTAATTTATGGACTTATCAATGATGGCCATTCTGACTGCTGTAAGGTGGTATCACATGGCAGTTTATATTTGCATTTTTCTAATAACCAGGGATGTTGAGCATTTTTTCATGTGCTTGTGGACTGTCTGTATATCTTCCTTGGAAAACAGTCTATTCAGGTCATTTGCCCATTTTTCAATGGATTGTTGAGTTTTTTGCTGTCGAGTTGTATAAGTTGCTCATATAAGTTAGAGATTAAGCCCTGGTCAGTTGCATCATTTGAAACTATTTTCTCCCATTCTGTAAGTTGTCTTTCTGTTTACTTTGCTATGCAAAATGTCATCAGTTTGAATAGGACCCACTGGTTTATTTTTGTGCTTATTTCTGTTGTTTTGGGAGATTGACCTGAGAAAATATTCATAAGGTTGATGTCAGAGAATGATTTGCCTATGTTCTCTTCAAGGAGTTTGATGGTGTCTTGTCTTATATTTAAGTCTTTCAGCCATTTTGAGTTTATTTTTGTGCATGGTATGAGGGTGTGTTCTAGTTTCATTGATTTGCATGCAGCTGTCCAGGTTTCCCAGCAATGCTTGCTGAATAGACTTTCTTTTTCCCATTTTATGTTTTTGCCTCCCTTGTCAAAGATTAATTGACCATAGGTGTCTGGGTTTATTTCTGCATTCCCTATTCTGTTCCATTGGTCTGTATGTCTGTTTGGATACCAATACCACACTGTTTTGATGACTGTGGCTTTGTAATATTGCCTGAAGTCTGGGAGAGTAATGCCTCCTGTTGGGTTTTTGTTCCTCAGGATTGCTTTGGCAATTCTGGGTCTTTTGTGGATCCATATACTCTTTTGGAATGTTTGTTCTAGTTCTGTGAAAAATGTCATGGGCAATTTGATAGGGATTGCATTGAATCTGTAGATTGCTTTGGGTAGTACATCCATTTATACAATACTAATTTTTCCAATCCAGGAACATAGAATATCTTTCCATTTCTTTGCATCTTCTTTAATTTCTTTGGTTAATGTTTTATAGTTCTCAACATATAAGTCTTTATCTCCTTGGTCAGGTGTATTCCCAGGTATTTGATTTTTGAGGGTGCAATTTTAAAGGGTGTTGTATTTCTGTATTCCTTTTCTCATATTTCATTGTTAGTATACAGAAATGTTACTGATTTCCGAATGTTAGTCTTATATCATGCTACTTTGCTGAATTTGTTGGTCAGTTCATTAGGTTTTGATTTGAGTCTTTAATTTTACTATATATAGTATCATGTTGTCTGCATACAGTGACAGTTTTACCTCTTCTCTTCCTATTTGGATGCATTTTATTTCTTTCGTGTGTCTGATTGCTGTGGATATGTTGAATAACAGTGTTGGAGGGGGGACATCCTTGTCTTGTTCCAGATATTAGTGGAAAGGCTTTCAGCTTTTCTCCATAGTATTATATTTGCTGTGGATTTGTCATAAGTGGCCTTGATTATGTTAAGGAATATTCCCTCTATACACACTTTGGTGAGAGTTTTTATCATGAATGGATGTTGGACTTTTGTCAAATGCTTTTTATGCATCTATTGAGATGATCCTGTGGTTTTCGACTTTTCTTTTGTTAATGTGGTGTATGATGTTGGTGTATTTGCATATGTTGAACCATCCCAGTGAACCTGGGATGAATCCCACCTGGTCGTGGTATATGATCTTTTTGATATGTTGTTGGATTCAGTTGGCTAAGATTTTGTTGAGAATTTTTGCATCTGTGTTCATCAAAGATATTGGCCGATGGTTTTGTTTTTTGTTGTATCTTTATCTAGTTTTGGAATTATGGTCATGGTGACATCATAGAATGTCTTTGGGAGTGTTCCTTCTCTTCAACCTTTTGAAAAAGTTTAAGGAGGATGGTTTTAAGTTCCTCTATGCATGTTTAGTAGAATTCACCTTGGAAGCCATCTGGTGCTGTACTTTTATTTGTAGGGAGTGTTTTTATGACACATTCAATTTCATTTGTAGTGATCACTCTGTTCAGTTGATATATTTATTCTTGATTCAATTTTGGCAGGATGTAAGAATCTAGAAAGTTGTACATTTCTTCCAGATTGTCAAATTTTTGGTATATAATTATTCATAGTATTTTCTCATGTTTTTTTTGTATTTCTGCATTATCTGCTGTGATTTCTCCTTTTTCATTTATTATTATTTTTTAAATTTGGCTTCTTTCTCTCCTCTTCTTAGTGAGTCTTGAAATAATTTCTGTACTTTTAACTTTATTGAGATTAGCTTTGTGTACCAGGATGTGATCAATTCTTTAGACTGTACCATGTGCACTTGAGAGGAGTGTATATTCTGATTTTTCTTTTGGGTGTAATGTCCTGAAAATGTGATTAAGTCTAACAATTCTATTCTGTCCTTTAATATCTCTGCTGTCTTTTTGATTTTCTGTCTAGAGGATCTGTCCATTGATGTGAGTGGTGTGTTCAAGTCTCCTACTATGATTGTATTCACATCGATTTCTCCCTCATCTGAACAGATTTTACTACAATTATGGTGGTACAATGATCATTACAGCCAAAGTTTATAGTGTTTCCATCCCAAACCCCAGTGTATCCCCCCATCCCACCCCCACATTTATCCTTTGGAAAACAGAATTTTCAAAGTCTGTGAGTCAGTTTCTGTTCTGCAAAGACATTCATTGTGTCCTTTTTTTAGATTCCACATGTAAGTAATAGCATTTGATATTGGTGTCTCACTGAATGACTTCATTTAGCATGATAATTTCTAGGTCCACCCATGTTGCTGCAAATGCCATTATTTCTTTCCCTTTAATGGCTGAGTTTTTATTCCATCATGTATATGTACCATAGCTTCTTTATCCACTCCTCTGTTGATGGGCATTTAGGTTGTTTCCATGTCTTGGCTATTTTACATAGTGCCGCAATGAACCTTGGAGTACATGTATCTTTTTGAGTCATGGTTTTCTCTGAATAGATATCCTGGTGTGGGATTGTTGGGCCAAATGGTAATACTATTTTAAGTTTTCTGAGGAATCTCAATGCTGTTTTCCACAATTGTTGCACCAATTTACATTCCAACTGACAGTGCAATAGAGTCACTTTTCTACACACCGTCTCCAGCATTTATTGTTTGTAGACTTTTTGATGATGGCCATTCTGGCTAGTGTAAGGTGGTACCTCATAGTGATTTTGATTTGCATACCTCTAATAATGAATGATGTTGAACATCTTTTCCTGTGTTTTTTGGCCATCTGTATGCCTTCTTTGGAGAATTGTCTGTTTAGATCTTCTGCCCATTTTTTTTAATGGGATTGTTTTTTTGAAATTGAGCTGCAGAAGGTGTTTATAAATTTTGGGTATTAATTCCTTGTCAGTCACTTCATTTGAAAATATTTTCTCCTATTCTGTGGGTTGTCCTTTCATTTTGTTTAGGGTTTCCTTTTCTGTGCAGAATCCTTTAAGTGAAATTAAGTCCCATTTATTTATTTTTGTTTTAATCGTCATTACTCTAGGAGGGGGATCTGAGAAGATGTTGCTGTCGTTTATGTTGGAGAGTGTTTAGCCTATATTTTCCTCTAAGAGTTTTATAGCATTTGGTCTTATATATAGGTCTTTAAACCATTTTGAGTTTATTTTTGTATATGGCATTATAATGTGTTGTAATTTCATTCTTTTACATGTGGCTGTCCAGTTTTCCCAGCACCACTTATTGAAAGGGCTGTCTTTTCTCCATTGTATATTATTGCCTCCTTTGCCATAGATTAGTTGACTGTAGGTGCATGGGTTTAAGTCTGGGCTTTCTATTCTATTCCACTGATCTATATTTCCATCTGTGCCAGTACCATATGGTTTTTATGATCATTGCTTTGTAGTATAGTCTGAAGTGAGTGAGCCTGTTTCTTCCAGCTCCATTTTTCTTTTTCAGGATGGCTTTGGCTATTCTAGGTCTTTTGTGCTTCCAAACAAACTTCAAAACATTTTGTTCCATTCTGTGAATAATGTCATTGGTAATTTGATAGGGATTATATTAAATCTGTAGATTGCTTTGAATAGTATATTCATCTTGATAATATTGATTCTTCCAAACCAAGAGCTTGGAATCTCTTTCCACCTGTTTAGTACTTGCTGTAAAGCTGGCTTCGTGTTGCTGAATTCTCTTAGCTTTTGCTTATCTGTAAAAATTTGATTTCTCATTCAAATCTGAATGAGACCCTTTCTGGTTAAAGTAATATTATTTGGAGGTTTTTTCCTTTCATCATGTTAAGTATATTGTGCTACTCCCTTCTGGCCTGCAGAGTTTCTCCTGAAAAATCTGCCTATAACCTTATTGGGATTCCCTTGTATGTTATTTTCTGTTTCCTAGCTGCTTTCAATATTTTCTCTTTGTCTTTAATTTCGGTCAGTTTGCTTAATTATGTATCTCAGGGTGTTTCTCCTTGGGTTTATTTTATATGGTACTCCTTGTGCTCCTGGATTTGAGTGAGTGATTCCTTTCCCAAGGAATTTTTGGCTATTATCTCCTTGAATATTTTTTCTATCCCTTTCTCTCTCTCATCCTCTGGCACCCTTATATATGTAGTATTTTTTTTTGTCCTTTTTTCTTTTCTAGGGCCACTCCTGCAGCATTTGATTGTAATTTTGTTTATATAAGGCAAGGTTAGCTCTATTCCTTCTATCCCACCATATTAAAATCTGTCAGTTTTTGATCTTTTTTATATGTTGTTGAAGTCAGTTGTCTAAAATTTTATTGAGAATTTTTGAATCTATATTCATCAAAGATATTGGCCTATAATTTTCTTTTTGGGTAGTATCTTAGTCTGGTTTTAGTATTAGTGTGATGGTAGTTTCATCAAATATCTTTGGGAGTTTTCCTTCTTCTTCAATCTTTTGGAATAAGTTATGATGAATGGGTATAATTTTGTTTTTATGTTTGGTAGAATTCACCTGTGAAGTTACCTGGTCCTGGGCTTTTGGTTGTAGGGAGTCTTTTTATTACATATTCAATTTCATTTCTGGAAATCATTCTGTTCAATTGATCTATTTCTTCTTGATTCATTTTGGTGGGCTATATGTCTCCAGAAAGATGTTCATTTCTTCTAAGCTATCCAATTTGTTGGAATATAATTATTCATAGTATTCTCCTATTTTTTTGTATTCCTGCAGTAAAATAGACATTTATCCTTCCATTTGCTTATTTAATTTATTTTAGTTCCTTCTTTCTTCTTCTTGGTGAGAATATCAAGTGGTTTGTCAATTTTGTTTACACTTTCAAAGAATCAGCTGTTGATTTTGTTGGTGTTTTCTATTGTTTTTTGAAGGTCTATTGTATTGATTTCCTCTTTTATTTGATAATTTCCTTCCTGTTGCTGACTTTAGGTTTTGTTCATTCTTCTTTTTCTAATTCTTTTAGTTGATATTTTGCATTTTTTATTTCAGATATATCTTTTTTTTGATGAAGTACTGTTTCGCTGTATGCACTGCCTTTGTGGCATACCATACATTTTAAATGGTTATTTTTTTAATTATCATTTGTCTCAAATTATTTTTTAATTTCCCTTTTAATCTCCTCATTGGCCCATTGGTTTTTAGTAGCATGTTTAATTTCCATGTAGTCAGGTTTTTCTCATTTCTTTTCCTGTGGTAGATTTCTAGTTTCATGCCACTGTGGTCAGATAAGACACTTGAAATAATTTCTGTACTCTTAAATAGGTTAAGTTTAATTTTGTGCCCTAGTATGTTGTCAATCCTTTAGAATGTTCCATGTACACTTGAAAAGAATGTATCTTTTTTTTTTGTTGGATGTAATGTCCTAAAAATATCAATTAATTCTAACTTTTCTATTATGACTTATATGATTTCTATTGCCTTTTCGATTATTTATCTAGAGAATCTGAACTATGATGTAGTGGGGTGTTCAAGTCTCCTACTGTTATTGTATTCCCATAAATTTCTCCTTTTATGTCTGTTAGTATTTGTTGTATGTATTTGGGTGCTCCTATATTAGGGGCCTATAGATTGACAAGCATAATATCCTATCCTTGACTTGATCCATTTATCACTAAATAGTGTCCTTCTTTGTCTTTATCTATGGCCTTCATTTTAAAAAATATTTTTCTGCTATGCATATTGAGGCTCCTGCTTTCCTGACTTTACCATTCATATGAAATATCTTTTCCATCCCATCACTTTCAATTTATATGTGTCCTTTTCCCTAAGGTTAGTCTTTTGTATGCATCATATTGCGCAGTCTTTTGTTTTTTTAATCCAGCCTGCCACAGGTGCACCCTTTGAGAGTATGCATGTGGCCAGTGAAATATATGGCAGTCTTCCCCTCCTACCATTGCCCTCCCCAACAATCATGCCTTCCATCTCCTGTGGGCATGGCCTACTCCCAGGTTCCCTCAGCTCTGGCACTCCTCTCCCCAGGTCTTGGAGCACCACTCCCTATCTCTCTCAGGTCGTCTCCACACCACCAATATTAGTCCTCTCCTCAGAACTTACTTTCAGAACCTGAGTCTCAGTGTCTGGTCCCCACCCAAGCATCTCAACCTGTAGAGCCTGAGGGTGGGGGTACAGCTGGTCTTCACAGCTCTCTCTTTGCTTTTCCATCCTGTCATTTTGCTTTACTCTGGCTTTGAGGTCCCTCATTCTCAGCTGATATCTCTGTTAGTTTGGTGGCTTTCCAGATTATGGTTTCCTTTCCTCTTTCATTGCTTCATCTCAGGAGTGCTGGTCCTGTCCTGATTCCTCTCTCTCTTTTTCTTCTTTTGTTTTACCCACTTATGAGGTTCTTGCCCTTTTTGGAAGTTTAATGTCTCCTATCAGCATTCAGTAAATATCCTGTGCAAATCATTCTACATGTAGATGTTTCTTTGTCTGTTTGTTTAATGTATTTATGAGAAGAGGTGAGTGTCACATCTTATTCCTCCATCATGTTGATCCTGCCTGCTCCCTTGAATGGTATGACTTTTATCTTTTATGCCATTAATGTGATGTGTCACTTGTATTGATTTGTATGTATTCACTCTTGCATCCAGGATAAATCTTGATTATGGTGTGTGATCCTTTTAGGATGATACTAAATTCTTTCTGCTATTTTTTCATTACTTTTTTTTTGCATCCATGTTCCTCAGCAATGTTAACTTTTAAGTTTTATCTTCTCTCATTATTCTTATTTGGCTTTGGTATCAAGGTAATATTAGCATTGCAAATTGAAGTTTAGAGTGCTACCTCCTTTTAAATTATGTGAAACAATTTGAGAAGGATTTATATTAATTATTCATTAAATATTTGTAGAATTCAGCAGTGAAACCATCTGGTCCAGTGCTTTTCTTTTTTGGGGGAGGTTATTGATTACTGATTAAATCTCTTTACTTGTTGTTTGTTTCTTTGGTTTATCAATTTCTTCATGATTCAGCCTCATAGGCTCTTTGTTTTCAAGAATTTATCACTTTCTTCTAGGTTATACTTTTTTTGATATGTAATTGTCTGTAATAATCTGTTTTCAATAATTTTTATTTCTGTGCTATAATATGTAAAATGTTTTCACATTC
The DNA here is from genome assembly GCF_016906955.1 of Phacochoerus africanus. Classification (NCBI taxonomy): domain Eukaryota; kingdom Metazoa; phylum Chordata; class Mammalia; order Artiodactyla; family Suidae; genus Phacochoerus; species Phacochoerus africanus. The sequence continues at coordinate 241,446,791 of NC_062544.1, forward strand.
ATTTCTGATTTACTTAATTTAAGACTTATCCATTCTCTATTTTTCTTTTATGCTTAGTTTGGATAAAAGGTTTTGTTTGTTTTTTGTTTGTTCATTTTCTTTTTCTTTTTTTTTTTTTCCAGAAAGCCAGTGCTTATGTTCCACTGTTGGAAAAAACACTTTGTATAATTTCATTTTTGTTAGAATGTGTTAATGCTTACTTTGTTATTTAGTATAAGATCCATCATAGGTAAAGTTTTATGTGTGCTAGAGAAGAATGTGTACGTCATAACTGTTGGATGTAGTGTTCTGTACATCTATTAGGTCCCTCTACTCTAGTATAGAGTTCAAGTCCAGTGCTTCCTTATTGGTTTTTGTCCCTTTGATATATCTATTGTTAAAAGTATGGTATTCAAGGTTCCTACAATTATTGTATTGTCTATTTCTCCCTTGTTATCAATTAGTATTTTCTCAATATATTTATGTGCCTCATGTGTTTGAGAGAGATTTCCACACTGAGTCATCTACATATATATATGTGTGTGTGTTTGTGTCTGTTTGTGTGTGTATACTGTGTTTTTATGTCTGTATATATGTATGTACCTATCACTTATTACATAAATATATACATATATATTATACTAAATATATAAAATATTACATAAATAACATCATAAATACATATAGTATATATATATATTTACACATAGTAGTTCTAAATATATATATATAATTGATATATCCTCTTGATAAATGAATCCTTTATCATTATATAACGACCTTCTTTGTCTCTTACCAGTTTTTCACTTAAAGTTTATTTTGTCCTATATAAGTATAGAGAAGTTTAATTTACAATGAAAAAAAGTCTGCTTTTTTATTTCTTTGTGTGCAATATTTTTTTCCATTCCTTCACTTTGATCCTTTGAGTGTCCTTAAAGGTGAAGCAAATATGTTGTAGGAAATATATAGTTGGATTTCATTTTTTTTTTTGTCCATGCAGCCACTCTTTGTCTTTGGATTGGAGAATTTACTACACTTACCTTTTAAGAAATTATTGATAGGTTAGAAATTGCCATCTTACCATTTTCTGGTAGTTTTATAATTCCATTCATCCATTCTTCCTCTCATTGTCTTCCACTATGAATTTAGGATTTTCTTTAGTAGTATCCTTTGATTATTTTATCTTTTGTATATGTACTATAGTTTGTGTTTTAGTTACCATGAGGCTTTATGTACCATTTTTAATTCATTCCCTTTTGATTGAAAACTTATTTAATTGAATTTCCTCTTGTTTTAAACAAAATACTAAGTAATATATATTTTGGTATATCCTTGGTGTCTGACCCATTAGAAGTGAAATATCTGGCTCAAAGTGTATGGGCATTTGAAAAAATTTAAATCTATTTTGCTAAATTTCCACCCACTAAAATTGTAGCAATCTGGAAGTCCCTGCTTCATTATATACCCAACTTGACTACCCTTGTCCTTTTTAATTATATCCAAACTGGTAGGGTTTTTTTCCCTATCACCCTCCCAAATTTAAATATATAAATTTTTAATGATGTTTTAATTTTCTTAATTTTAATTTAAATAAACTGAATATGTATTTTAAAAAGGTATTACATGTTTGGTTTTTGTTTTGGTTTTTAGGGCTGCACTGTGGCACATGGAGAGTCCCAGGCTAGGGGTCTAATCAGAGATACAGCTGCTGGCCTATGCCACAGCCACAGCAATATGGGATCTGAGCCACATCTGCAACCTACACCACAGCTCACGGCAATGCTGGATCCTTAACCCACTGAGCAAGGCCAGGAATCAAACATGCAACCTTGTGGTTCCTATGGTTCCTATTCAGATTCATTTCCACTGTGACATGACAGGAACTTGTTTTTTATTTTAGATATTTGTATTTCCTCTTTTTTGAATATCTATAGGTTCCTCTTTCTATCCAGATATTTGCTTCTTTCAAATATATTGTAATAACTCGTTACATGTTAAAGATGTTAATCTTTATATTTCTGTCATAAATGTAAAACATTTTTCTTTCTATTAGTATTTGGTGTTAACTTCGTGTCTTTTAATAATATAAAAGTTTTAACGTTTTGTTGTCATTATAAGAAGGTGTGCACAGGAAACCATGATCTTTATCATTAGTTAAAAGAAAGTTTTATTCCATTCAGTAAAAAATTCCAAAGGGTACCTAGAGCAAAATGTAGAACAGGGCATAGTAAGATTACTAATGGTGGTAAGTTCCTACAGTGAAGTGTGGTGTTAACAGAACCCTTGATTCTGGCCACATGATGTGTTTTCCTGCAGGAGCTGACATCAAGGAGGAGAGACAGTTTGTGCTGGAGACACTGACAATAACAGAGAGAGAGAAGAGAAATATTTTGGTTTCATTTTTCTCACAATCCAATTTTTTATCAGTGCCTTTCATTGTATAAATATGGTCAGGACCATTTGAAAGGGATCTGGGAAATAGAGATTAGAGAGGCCATTTGATGGTGAAAGATAGCATAGGAAGGGAGTTGGGAAATACTTTGAGGGCAAACAGCAAAGGAGAAGAAAAAAATAACATACACCAGTTACTCCACTTGTGATTTCTAGATTTTATGTTTTGGTAATAAAATCCATTCCTTATCAACATCTTCCTATTTGTATTCAGTGTTGATTCTGACATTTTTCATTCATATTAAATAAACTTTGATCTTTTTTTTAAACTTTTATTTTTATTTTTTCTACTGTACAGCATGGTGACCCAGTTACACCTACATGTATACATTCTTTTTTCTCACATTATGTGTTCCATCGTAAGTGACTAGGTGAGTTCCCAGTGCTACAGAGCAGGACCTCGTTGCTAATACATCCTGAAGGCAACAGTCTGCATCTATTATCCCCAAGTTCCCAGCCCATGCCACTCCCTCCCCTTCCCCCTTGTCAACCACAAGTCTATCCTCCAAGTCCATGATTTTCTTTTCTGTGGAAAGGTTCATTTGTGCCATATACTATATTCCAGATATAGGGTCCAATATGTGGATAGGGATCTAAACTTATTTCTAAATTACAGCGTGGGTTTTCCAACACCATTATTTCTTAATTGACTTGATGTTACATACACCTTCATCATATTTTGAAACTTTATAAGTTGTTTAGATTTGTTTCTGCACTTCTGCTGAGTTCCATGTATCTCATATATTGTCACAATCAATCTGCAATGTTTCTTTGTTTTCACTCAATCTAAAATATGTTTGAAAGTATGTGGCAAGCATTTATTTTTCCAGATGATCATTAGGATAATTTTGTATAATTGAAAAAAAATTTGAGAATTAAGAAATTTTGTTGAGGATTTTTCAGGCTATGTGCATCAGTGATAGGGACTGTGCTTATTTTTTTGGGGGGTATCTTTGTCTGGCTTTGGTACCAGGGTAATGTGGCTTCATAGGATGTGCTTGGGAGTGATCCTTCCTTGGCATTTTATTGGAAGAATATTAACTCTTCTGTGATTATGTGACAGAATTTTCCTTTGAAGCTATCGAGTTCTGGGCTTTTGTTTTATGAAATTATTTTGTTTTGTGTTTATATACAGCTATCAAATGATAGACTGCTGGGATTTCTTTATACTTGACTATTTTCTCTTACTACATTTAGAATCCTCTCATCTTTAATTTTGGCCGTTTTTATTTTTATTTTTATTTTTTTGCATTCAAGTACTTTCATTTATTTTATTTTTAATGTTATTTCCCCTAACACAATGTTTTTTTCCACTGTTCAGCATGGGGACCCAGTTAAACATCCCATTATCATGCTCCATTGTAAGTAACTAGCCATAGTTCTCAGTGCTACACAGCAGGAACTCATTGTTAATCCATTCCAAAAGCAATAATTTGTATCCATTAACCCCAAGCTCCCAATCCATCCCACCCCTCCCCTCCCCCCCAGGTAACCACAAGTCTATTCTCCAATCCATGATTTTCTTTTCTGTGGAAAGGTTCATTTGTGCCATATATTAGATTCCATATATGTTATATCATATGGTATTTCTCTTTCTGACTTACTTCATTCAGTATGAGTCTCCAGTTCCATCCATGTTGCTGCAAATGGCATGATTTTGTTCTTTTTATGGTTAAGTGGTATTCCATTGTGTATATATACCACATATTCCTATTCTAATCATCTGTTGAAGGACACATGGGTTGTTTCCATGTCTTGTCTATTATGAATAGGGCTGCAATGAACATGTGGGTGAATGTGTCTTTTTTAAGGAAAATTTTGTCTGGTTAGATGCCCAAGAGTGGGATTGCTGGACCATATGGTATAAATTCAAAATGGCATAAAGACTTAAATATAAGCAAGACACAATCAAACTCCTGGAAGAGAACATAGGCAAAACATTCTCTGACATCAACCTTACTAATGTTTTCCCAGGTCAGTCTCCCAAAGCAACAGAAATAAAAGCAAATATAAACCAATGGGACCTAATCACACCAACAAGCATTTGCACAGCAAAGAAAACCAAACAGAAAACAAAGAGACAACTTACAGAATGGGAGAAAATAGTTTCAAATGATGCAACTTACAAGGGCTTCATCTCTAGAATATACAAGCAATTTATACACCTCAACAGCAAAAAAGCCAACAACCCAATTGAAAATTGGGCAAAATACATGAAAAGACCTTTCTCCAAGGAAGATATACAGATGGCCAACAGGGCATAGAGAAGTGTTCAACATCAATGATTATTAGTGAAATAAAAATCAAAACAACTCTAAGTTGCCAACTCATACCAGTCAGAATGGCCATCATTAATATGTTCACAAATAACAAGTGCTGGAGGGGGTGTGGAGAAATGGGAACCCTCCTGCACTGTTGGAAGGAATACAATTTGGTATAACCACTATGGAAAACAGTGTGGAGGTACCTTAGAAAACTATGCATAGAACTACCATATGACCTAGCAGTCCCACTTTTGGGCATATATCCAGACAAAATTTTCCTCAAAGAAGACACATGCATCCACATGTTCATTGTAGCACAATTCACAATAGCCAAGATCAACCCAAATGTCCATTGACAGATGTTGTATTAGGAAGATGTGATATATATACATACACAGTGGAATACTACTCAGCCATAAAAAGAACAAAATCATGCCATTTGCAGCAACATGGATGGAACTAGAGACTCTCATACTGAGTGAAGTAAGTCAGAAAGAGAAAGACAAATACCATTTGATATAACATATATGGAATCTAATATATGGCACAAATGAACCTTTCCACAGAAAAGCAAGTTATGGACCTGTACAACCGACTTGTGGTTGAAAATGGGGAAAGGGAGGTAGTAGGATGATCTGGGAGTCTATGGTTAATAGATGCAGACTATTGCCTTTAAAATTTATAGGCAATGAGATCCTGCTGTACAGCACTAGGAAATATGTCTAATCTCTTGTGATGAATCTATATATGTACATGTAACCATGTCACCAGGCTGTACAGTAGAAAATGGACAGAACACTTTAGATCATTTATAACAGAAACAATAAAAATAACTATTAAAAAAACAGAACTTGAAACATTGTAAGTCAACTATACTTTTATAATAATAATAATTAAAATAAAAAAATACATCCAAATGCCCAATAGATACATGAAAACATATTCACAGTAATAATCATCAGGGAAAGGCAAATTAAACTATTCTTGTCACAATGTGTGTTATCAAGAAGAAATTTATTACATATGTTGCTGGAAATGTGGAGAAAACTGTTAATAGGAATGGAAAGTGGTTCAGTCACTATGGGTATGAACATGGACATTCCTCCAATAGTTAAAAATGGAAATTTTGTATGATCTCAAAATTTCACTAATGGGCATATGCTCAAAGGAAATGAAACTGATTTACAAAAAGATAACTGCACTCCTGTGTTTATTGGGGTATTATTCACAATAGCTAATATATAGGAACATCTAAGTGACAATCAAAATGATGATAAAAGCATGGTCTGGAAATAATATCCAGCTCTAGAAAGAATATCCTTCCATTTGTGATATTTGGATAAATCTTAAGAACATTATACAAATTGTGGTGAGTCAGAGAAAAACAAAACACTGTTATATGCATATCTAAAAATGCCAAACTCATCAAAATAGAGTAAAATCGTGGTTACAAGGGGCTAGGGGATAGGAGAATTGGAGAGAAGTTTGAGGGCATAAACTTGAAACTAATAGATAATTCTGTATATCTAATGCACACTATACTGAATATAGACAACAATGTTTTCTTATAATCATCGAAATTGCTGAGGACAGATTATTCCTAGCACAAAATATAAATGACAATTTTATGATGTGATAGAGTCCTAACTTATTCTACAAAGGCAATCATTTTACCATTCACCACTGTATAAAGTCAACGTATTATGTACCTTAAACTTACATAATGTTAAATGTAAAATGTATTTCAATAAGGTTATATTTTTATAAAAAATTTAGGTATCTTTATTTTATCTGAGGTGACTCATCTATTATTTTTCATTACTAAGAAAATTATGTAAGATTTTCTAAATTATATTACAGTAGAGTCAAAGGTAATAAATAAAAGTAAGCTTGCCTTTAACTTAAGTTTTCTCACAATTAGGAAAAGAGAAAACTAGTGAATAAGCAGTGAGATCTTGCTCTATAGCACAGGGAACTATATCTAGTCACTTGTGATGGATCATGATGGAGGATAATGTGAGAAAAAGAACAGAACATATTAAATCAACTATAATAGAAAAAAATAAAAATCATACAGAAAAAGAAAAACCTTTAAGTTGTAATACGATTTTTGAGAAACCATTGTTTTCCTTTAAATGGCTGTCTCCTACAATTATTTAGTGATCCACTGGGAACATTGTCTGATGTGTCTAATCACATTAATCCTATGATCAAAATGGGTTTATTTTTCCATAATCAAAACATCAAATAAAGACCCTAGGTTGAACATTTTGTTTGTTTTAAAAAATATTAGATATTGGAGTTCCCATTTTGCCCCAGCAATAACAAAGCTGAGTAATGCCCATGAGGACACACGTTTGATCCCTGGCCTTGCTCAGAGGGTTAAGAATCCTGCATTGCTCTGAGCTATGTTGTAGGTCACAGTCACAGCTTGAATCTGATTTTAATGTGGCTGTGGCAAAGACCTGCAGCTACAGCTCTGATTTAATGCCTACTCTGGGAACTTCCAGACGCCATGGGTGCAGCCCTAAAAAGACATAAACAAACAAATGAACAATTAAATACAATATTAAATATAAGCCATTTAATTATTTATCCTAGGTGGAAAAAAAACCTTCTGCCTAAGTGCCTAAATTATTTAATAGAGTTACTTTTTGTATTTACTGTATATGGGAGATTCTACTTTAATCTGAAAAGGTCAGTGAGTTGAAATATCAACGGCATCCTAGTTTTTTTTCAGCCTTCAATTTTGAGAAGAGGTGGGAAGATAACTGAGTAGTTGAAATTGACAACAATAACAACAAAAATACTCAATACTTCATATAAATTTTAATTAGTAGCAAATACTAAAAAATAAATCTGAACACTTTAATTAACTAGATTTCACTGGAAAAAATCTTGAAATGCCTCTTGTTTGGTTTACAGTGTTAGGTTTCATAGAATTTCAGAATATAAATTTTGGTCCCTAAAACATTTGGGATTAAAATAATGAGAATTCAGGTGATTACAAATAGGTTAGATTCAATAATGATGTTCTTTACAATGTTAATTAAATTTTTTCTATGTGAGGAACTTCTCTGCATTGACATCAGTGTATATCTGTAGGAAAATTCATAGCCAACATAAAAAGATGCCCTGTGAGACAATGAGGTTAAAGAAAATTATATGTGGAATCTAAAAAATAAAACAACGTAATGAATGTGACAAACAGAAACAAACTCACTGATAGAACAAACTAGCAGTTACCAATGGGAGAAGAAATGGGCATGGTACAAGAGGGTTAGAAGACTGAAAATTGCAAAGTACTGTACATGAAATACATAAGCTGCATGGGCATATTGTACAACACAGGGAACATAGCCAATATTTTACATTAATTTTATGGAGTATAATCCATAAAAATAATGAGTGTTTTACACTTGAAACTAACACAATATTGTACATCAGCTATACTTCCATTAAAATGTATTAGAGTTATGTTGGTGTGGAAAATTCACAAGAGGGAGTTCCCATCATGGCTCAGTGGTTAACAAATCCAACTAGGAACCATGAGGTTGTGGGTTTGATCCCTGGCCTTGCTCGGTGGGTTAAGGATCCAGCATTGTCATAAGCTGTAGTGTAGGTTTCAGACTTGGCTTGGATCCAATTAGACCCCTAGCCTGGGAACCTCCATATGCCACAGGTGTGGCCATAGAAAAGGCAAAAAGACAAAAAAAAAGAAAATTCACAAGAGTGATACATCACACAAATTATTGGACTCCCAAAGGAAAATTACAATGCAACAGAAATTGTGTTAAAATTATAATCCACAAAATTTGGAAAATAACAGTGTTGCAGAAACTGCAGAAACCATGGCAGCAGAAGGAGACAAATGGCACTCAGAGATGCAGAAAAGCCAGGTTCTTTCAACACTGGTGCAGGCTCAGAGAAGTCACCTCCAGTGTCTGAGATTCAGGTCTTTGTTCTCAGCAAATTTCATTCTATACGGGGTCTTGCATTTCCCATGTAAGCAGCCTGAACCTCCCCCTTTCCTGAGCAGACACTGTTCCTGCCTAAAAAAAACTGAGCAAGGTTACAGAAGTGAAACTGATAAGCAATGCTTGGAGCAGAATTTGCAGGGCTGCTGGCTTTGACATAGGGTACATAGTTGCTACATAATTACAAGAAGGAAGGTATAAGGTGAGCAGAACTGAAAAGGCACACAGCTGCCTTTTCAGACAAGGGGGGTTATGTCTCTTAGTTAAATCTCCAACTTCCTTCCCCTCTCTTGTTGTACAGGGTGCATCTGTAGCCATCAGGGATCATCATCAGTCATTACCTGTTGGCGAATTTGATGAGTAGCAACTGGGAGGCTGCATTTCTTTCAACCATGATTTCTATAAAACCTTTTATAATATTAATCAGGAGAGGTATAAGGCAAGGATAAGTAGGCACATGGGCAATTTTAGTCATGCAATCAGCATTTTTTTCTATCACCTTTACTATGTCATCTATTTGTAGACAACAATTATTCAACTTAAACTTTCCACAAACCCCTCCCTCAGAAGCAAGCAAATAATCCAAAGCCAAGTGGTTTAGGCAGATGGCGTTATGCATTTTAGTTTGCTGTTGGGCTAATACAGTCAGGGCCCTTGCAGTGTTATTTGTTATAAGCTCCAGTGCCTCCTGTAATCTAATGATGTGTTTTAGCATATAGATAGGGGTGCGATATCCCCAAAAGCCATCTTCTGCCCAGTGGCAGACCCATAATATTCAATTATTCATTCTGGGGACAATTCATCATCCTTCCAGCTTCCAATATGGAGAGCCCTCAGGTCTATCTGAGTCCCTGTGTCCTATATATATAGGAACTCTCAATTACTCTCCTAATGACAGTGGAAGCAGGAAAAAGGATGGTCTAATTGTTCCTAGTATGGATGCCCTGGCCCAATGGGGGGGTACAGAATATGCCATTTTCCCTCAAATCCTATATAATCACTTTGGTGCTCACAATTGATATCAGCACTGATACTGTCCCATGCTTTCAGAGGTGGGAAAAGTTAGAAGATTAGGCTTGGGCTCTTAGACGTTGGAAGATGCCCACCATTGAGTCATTTGGGCAGTCAGGTTATAAAACCTTAGGCCTAAACATGTTAGGTTCCTGACTGAGACACTGAACCATCCTCCCTGCCTTATAAAGCAGTTTTTCCCTATAATGTCAATTTTGAGGAGCCATACCCCTACTGGTGAGCCATACCCCACTCTTTCATTAAGAGGCTCTAACGGGTTCAGTTCCCTAGCTTGTCAAGGTCAATGATCTCCTGCATTCATCCCCCCACATACATAACAAGAGGAGACCTTGAGGGTTTGTGCAATTGTTTCTGCCAGGACCAAAAGCAAGTTTTTAGTTGTGGCCAGAATGGCAGGCAGGGTGATTTTTATCTCCTCATAAAAGCAATGGAAGACCTTGTGAGAGGCAGTTTGAAGCCTCTCTATGACCTTCTGAAAATGCAACAGAGCTCCTGGGTCAAGGCCTCTTCCATTAATGTGTATGCCAATTATGAAAACCTCCTTCAACTTGGGCTCACTGGAATTGTAAATACTGAAATTAACTGGGTTTCAAGTTTTAGTCTGACAGTGTGGAGGGGCTGTGCCCTTTTGATGTGCCCAGCTGTTTTGTCTCCCTTATCCCAGGTTTCCCAGGATACACTGCTCCAGTAAGTGCAGCCCTGGCAACTGCTTCAGGTGGTCCCCCAGCACATATATTTATCTTAGAGCCTGTATTCGCTTTCACATGATGGGCTCCCACATGGTATGATAGAAGTCCATGACCTGTTCATAGCTTCACAAGCATCAAAAAGTGTTGATACTTGCAACTCAAGGTTGGTAATTTTTGTCTGATTAATCAGATGCCCTGTTTTATGAGAGTGCTGGACCCCTAACCATTCCTCAGTTGGTGAGTATTGTGGATCAAAGCAGGTATATTGGTCCCCCTGTTGACAGATAGAATAAGTGGTTTTGTTGTGGGTACAACTTCCTTGGATTTCTCCTGAACAGGAGAAATGAGTGGAGTAAAGCAAAGTTCAAGTAACCCCCTGATCTGATTGGGTCACTCGAATGCATGGGTCACATGAAGAAATGGATCCTGGCAGGGCCAAGGGAGACCAGATTAATAACAACAAACAGCAAACATATATGTTGGATATAGGATAATATTATATGACAGTAAGTCAGTCTCTTATGGAAAATAAGGCAGTCTATTTTACCGGTCAGTCAATTCCTCAAGCTTCAGCCATGTATTGACTGAACAGCTTCCAGTGTGGTCAGAGCAGGGCTTTGAGATTGTTACCTCTTCCTCTGTCTTGTCAGGCATAGGGATTTCTCTGGATCAAGGGCAGCTTCCCATCCCCCATGGTCATCAATTGGGCCAGCCAGTTTAACTCTGGAATGATGGATCCAAGCATTTATTCTTGCTATTTTGAGAGCAGTGGGGGTGGTTAGAATTATAGTACAGGGGCCTTTCCATACTGGCTTTAAAGGGTCTTTTTTCCAGTCCTTTATTCACACCTCATCCCCTGGTTTGTAAGTGTGTGCTGTTATGCCTAAAGATGCAGGTATTCTATCCAGGACCCATTTATGTATTTGTGAGATAGTGAGCCCCAATCCTTGTAATTGTTTATGTAAGTACAATTCTCCCAACTCTCTGGTGTTTACTCTCAAGCTGATCAGTAGAGGTGGCCTCACATATAAGATTTCAAATGGTGAGAATCCCATTCCCACTCAGGGTGAGCATCTGAGTTTTAGGAGGGCCACAGGCAACATATCTACCCAGGGCAAGCCAGTCTCCTGACATAACTTTGCTAGTGTCTGCCTAAGGGTTCAGTTCATGCATTCTGCTTTCCCTGAAATTTGAGGATGATTGGCAGAATGTAACTTCCACCAGATCTGTAAGGTTCTTGCCACCTAGTGCCCTGTCTCAGCCACAAATGCTGGTTCATTGTCTGACCCAATGGTCAGAGGCATTACATACCTGGGAATGATGTCTCTTAAGAGTTCCTTGATTTTTCAGTTTGGGTGGGGAAGGCTTCTACCCATCCTGAAAAGATGCAAACAAAATCTAGCAAGTATTTGTACTCCCTGCTCAGGGTGACTTCAGCGAGTCCACTTCCATATCCTCAAGTGGGGACAGTCCACAATGTTGTGTCCCAGCTGGTCTGCTAGGCCTCTGGCAAGCATTATTTGGTAAACAGGTTGTGCACCATTGGGAGACAGTGGAGCAGAGTGCAGAAAGACATACAATTAGGTAGTACTGGCCCAGTAAGATCTCTAAGGCAGTTTTGTCCATGTGTGTTAACTCGTGCTGCTGGTGGACTAGTTTATAGGCCAGGTGTTCCAGAACATAAACTAGATGGTCCTGTGTAACCTACCATCCCATCTTAGTTCCTCCCTTATCCATTTTCTTCTGGAGAATACTTGGGGACTGTTGGCACCTCTGGCACCAGAAAGACCTTAGGTTTATCTGGTTGTTTCCCCCAAGCTGCTAGTCTGGTGGCTGCATCAGCACTGCAGTTTTCTTTTTCCACTGGGTTGCCCTCTTTGGCAGCCTTTACAGTGAATAACCATCACTTCTTTAGGTTCACATACCACCTCTAGGAGCTTTAATACTTCAGCTTGGTTTTTAATCCCTTTTCCTGCAGCAGTTAGAAGTCTTCTTTCCTTATATAAGCCTCCGTGGATGGGTAGGGTTGGAAAGGCATACTGTGAATCAGTATAGATATTACCTCACTGGCCTTGGCTGAGTTACAATGTTCTAATTAAATCCTGTAATTCTGCTCTCTGTGCTGACCAACCTTGAGGAAGCATCTCTGCTTCCATCACTTCTAAGTCAGATATCACAGCATATCCTGCTATCCTTTTTCCATCCTCCACGAAGCTGCTGCCATTGGTATATAAAACCAGGTCTGGGTTTTTGAGTGGCTTATCAGTTAAGTCAGGCCTGCTGGAAAAAAACACCTCACCCAGGACCTCTAAGCAGTTACGGTCTGGGAGTCCTGCTTTATCTGGTAGAAAAGTGGCTGTGTTCAGAGTTTGTACAACCTCCAGTTTTACCCACAGATTTTCACATAGTAACCCTTGATATTGAGTCATTCATGCACGTGTAAGCCAATGATAGCCCCTAGTGTCCATCAGGGTTACAACTGAATGTAGGACTTTAATGTTGAGGTTATGTCCCAGAGTTAACTTGTCAGCCAATCTTACTAATAAGGTGGTAACTGCACATGGAGGCAGGGAGGCCATCCAACTGCAACTGAGTCAGTTTGCTTAGACAGACGTGTCACCGGCTTCTGCCAAGGCCCAAACTCTCAGGTTAGGACTCCCAAATTCATCCCATTTTTCTCATGAACAAAGAGGTTAATTCTCTGGTTACATCTGGAAGTCTGAAGGCTGGAGCCTCAGTGAGTTTGATTTTGATTGCCTGAAATGCGGCCTCCTGGATTGGTCCCCATTCAAAGGGAGCATTTTATTCCCCTTTTACAGCCTCATACATAGGTCTGGCCAAATCTGAAAACCCAGGGATCCATATCTGGCAGAATCCTGCTGCCCCTAGGAACTCACAAACCTGGCAGGTGGTAGGGACTGGAATGGCACAAACTGCCTGCTTTCTTTAAGTCCTCAACATTTGTCAGCCCTGCATGATGTTAAAGCCTGGATACTTGACCTTTTTCTTATAGATTTGTACCTTTTTTTCTTTGATACCTGATACCCTGCCTCCATTAGTAGGGAGAGGAAAGCATTTTCCCCCTCTAGGCATTTAGCCTTGAGATAGCAAGAGGTTGTCAATATACTGCAGCAAAATACAGTCCAGTTTTTGTCCGGGAAATTCAGCCAGAGTGGGAGAGTTCTTAAATCCTTGTGGGAGTCTCATCCAGGTGAGCTACTCCTTTGTCCTTGTATGTGGATTTTTCCATTCACAGGCAAACAAAGGCTGAGTGTTGGGTGCCACTCAGAGGCAGAAGAAGGCATATTTTAAGTCCAAGCAAATGAACCACTCAGCAGTGGAAAGCATCAGCCATCGCAAAGTATACAGGTTAGGTACAAATGGGTGCAATGTAACTGTTGCTTCATTTATGGCTCTCAAGTCCTGAACTGGTAGTCTTGTGTTAGTATTTTCCTCATAAGCAGTAATGGGATATTCCAGGGAGACTGACACTTTATCAACAGTCTGTGCTGAAGTAACCTGTCCAGGTGATCCTGGATTACCAGTCGAGCTTCTTGGGGAATCAAGTACTGCCACAGCCTTACTGGTTGAGCTCCATGTTTCAGATCAATCAAGATAGGGACATGGTGCCTTGCTAGTCCTGGAGGATTCCCTTTGGCCCAAACCAATGGGTACTCAGTTTCTAGTTCTGGGGGAACTGTTCCAATTTCTGAAGGGTAAGAGTACTAGTGCCATTCTTCTTCCCTTCTTACCACAAGAGTCATGATTAAAGAAGAGGGGGGTTCTGTTAACCTGAGTTGGGCAATCCATCAGTGGAAAAGAAAACTTGTGCCCCCATTTTAGCCAGCTTGTCTCTTCCCATTAAGGAGACTGGGCAGTCATGCAGGTAAAGAAATTCATGCATTACTTCATGGCTTCCTAACTGGCACTGGCAGGGACCACAGAAGGGTCTGTGAGTTTGGTTGCAATGGCCCCAATGATGATAGTTTCTCTACCCAAGAAGTGAGCTACAGGTTGCATGACCACTGAATATTCAGCCCCTGTGCCTACTATAAATTCTACAGGGCATTCCCCTACTTGAATTCTGACCATGGGCTCTAAGGGACCCAGCTGGAGAGAGCCTGGTCCCCCCAAGTTGGACTCTGCTAGGCCAATCAGATTTGCACTGGATGGCTCAGATTGGTATCTGCTAGGTGGGGGTGCCACTTGGTCCTTTTCTCAGGATGGATGGGGCATTCATTTTTCCAATGTCCCTTCTCTTTTCAGTAAGCACATTGATCATGTCCCAGGAGGATCCTTTTCCCTGGCCTTGGGCCCCATGCGTACAACTGGGGACCTTCATCCCACAAAGGAGGGTCTGGCAGAACATAGGGAGGTGGCACAAGGGGTGAGTCCTTGGCCTCCCCTTGAAAAATAGGTGGCTCCTTTTCTCAAGACAAGGTTTCCTTCTTGGACTGGACATTAGTATCTTACATTGTTCATGGCCTGTGATGCAGAACAGAACCCATGGAAGCCTCAACTGAGCAATTTCTAACCACTGATCAATTGGAAATTGATCTGGATTTCCAGAGTCTCCTGTTATAACATTATATACTGCTCAAATTGTTGGCTCATCTAAGGTCCCTTCCAAGGGCCATCCAACCCTGAAGGAGAGCCACTCTAGGGTACAATTTTCCAGAGCTCAGTTTAACACCATAATCACCAGAAAAATCCTTTCTTAAAATTCTTAACCATACATTCTAAGAGAATGGACTCTGAAGCCCATTTACCCATTGTATGAATTTGTACCCTGTGTCAGTGATGCAAGACAAACAGCGAGGACAAGGCCTCAGAGAACAATCTCTTCATCCACCTGACTGCTCCCCTGGAGGAGATATTTCAGGTACCTCTTAGCATTGGTGGGACTGTATAAACCCCAACATCAGGGCCCCCCCAAATAGGGTCACCATAAGCCATATGAGGACCACCATGGAACTACAGTTTAGGACACACTCTGGCTCTATAATCCAAAGACAGTGGATTCTCTTCAGTCATTTACACACACACCAGAATTGATAAGCCACCCAAACCCGAGGAAAGAAATCCTGTCTGAGTGACCCTCTGGTCACTGAGAGGTGATCAGCCTCTCCTTTGCCTGTATGGCAGGTCCTGACTTGAGCAGATGTCCCCGGGGCACTCACCAGTCTGATGCCCTGTCCTGGAACCTGTTTCTGCTCTCCTTCTGAGTCTGTTCAGGAAGTGGTGCGAGCTGGGGCTGGCATGGCCCGAGTGAGGTTCTGGAACCAGCAAAGTGGCTGGGTGTGCACTATATGCCTGTCACTGGGCTGGCAATGAAGGCTTTCCCTGGTTCCCCAGCAATGGTGACACAATGGGCTAGCTCAGTTGTTGGCTTCCCAGCCCATGCACCAGAAAATATTGCAGAGTGCATAAATCATAGCAATGGAAGGAGACAAATAGCACTCAGAGATGTAGAAAATCAAGGTTCTTTCAGCACTGGTGCAGGCTCAGGGAGGTCACCTCCAGAGTCTGAGATTCAGGCCTTTGTTCTCAGCAAATTTCATTCCATACAAGGCCTTGCTTTTCCCATGTAAGCAGCCCAGACCTTCCCCTTCCTTGAACAGACACTGTTCCTGCCTTAAAAAACTGATCAAGCAAGGTTACAGAAGTGAAATTGATAAGAAATGCTTGGAGCAGGATTAGCAGGGCTGCTGGCTTGGACATAGGATATGTAGTTGCTGCATAATTACAAGAAGGAAGGTATAAGGTGAGAAGAACTGAAAAGGCACACAGCTACCTTTTCAGACAAGGAGGGTTCATGTCTCTTAGTTAAATCTATGACTTCAACCAAACTTCAATATATACTTTGAAACACAGTTGTGACACTTAATCCAGATAAAAGAGCTCTAAGATATGTCCTAGTAAAAGAGAAAGAAAGTCTTCCATTTATAGAAAAGCAACCTGCCCCTGCACATGGAAAGGCAGTTTCCCTTCCATAGAAAGGAAATCAAGGCAACAAGTGTGTGTGTGTGTGTGTGTGTGCGCGTGTGCATGCGTGTAAGATTGTGTGTATTTTTGTGTTTTTTTATGTAATATTTTGTCTCTATTCTACAATTCAAATAAGAAACATTTTCTCATATTTGAAAATAGTCACAAGGCATATAGATAAGAATCTAGTGAACTAGGTTTATAGGGTTCCTCTGAAAAAAATGTCTGATTTTCTTCACGAGGCAGGAAATGCACAAAACTAGCCTAGGCATCTTGTGAAAGAGAATGACAGCAATAATATAAAAATATCTGAAAATTCTGTGCTCATTTCAGAAGGATTCAATAACCATCTTGAGCTTTGTCAGATGAGTTCCTCTGAGCCAAATATGAGACAATTTTTGCATCAAAGTGAATAGTAACTATAATGGATTTAAGCTGATAAAAGACATTTAAATCTATGAATTCATAATGATGATTTTTAATATGTTAAATTTCTTCATGCGATTTTGGGAAAAAACTTATTCTGAAAATGTTTTCTTTTTTTCTCTGTGAATTTTCTCTGTTTACACACAGGCTTTGCCTTTTTGAGGAAGTAAAACTTTCAGTCTTTTATTTTTCATTTTTTAAAAATTTATTGAAGTATAGTTAATTTTCAATGTTGTGATAATATCTGTTATTCAACAGAGTAAATCGGTTATACACATATCCATTCTTTCACATGCTTTTTGAACATAGATTATCACAGAAGATTGGATATAGTTCTCCATACTATACAGCATGTCCCCATTGACCAGTCATACCAATACCACAGTGTGAGTATGCTAATCACAAAACCCCAGTTACTCTCTCCCCCTCCAAGTATCCCCTTTAGTAATCATAAGTTTGTTTTTCAAAGTCTGTGAATAGGCTTCTGTTTTGCAAATAATTTGTATCTCTATTTTTATATTTCACCTACAACGACATCATGTGATGTTTGTCTTTCACTGTCTAACTTCACTTATTAAGATAATCTCTAGGTCTATCCATGTTTCTACAAATGGCATTATTTCATTATTTTCTATGGTTGAGTAATTGTATGTGTGTACCACTTCTTTTTAATCCATTCCTCTGTCAATGGACAGTTAGGTTGTTTTCATATATTGGCTATTGTAAATAGTGATGCACTGAATATTGGGGTTCTCATGTCTTCTGGAATTATAATTTTCTCCAGGTAGATGCCCAAGAGTTGGGTTGCTGGATCAAATGGTAGTTCTGTCTTCAATTTTTTGATGCACCTCCATACTATTTTCCATAGTAGTGTACCATGTTACAGTTCTACCAACAGTATAAGAGGATTCCCTATTCTTTGCACCCTCTCCTGCATTTATTGTTTATAGAATTTTGATGAAGGCCATCTTGGCTGGTTTAAGGTTGAACTTCATAGAAATTTTGATTTACATTTCTGTAGTAATTGGTGATGTTGAGAATCTTTGCATGTGTTTTTTGCCCATCTATGTCTTCTTTGGATAAATATTTATTTAGCTCATTGTTGTTGTTGTTGTTTATATTGACCTGTATGAGTTTTTTGTATATTATGGAGATTGATCCCTTGTCAGTCACTTCATTTGCAAATATTTTCTCTGATTCTATGTTTTGTCTTGTCCTTTTATTTATGGTTTAATTTGCTGTGCAAAATCTTTTAAGTTTAATTAGGTATCAGTTGTTTATTTTTGTTTTTATTTTTATTATTCTAAGAGGTGGATCTGAGATGGTCTCTCTGTGGCTTATGTCAGAGTGTATAATGCCTATGTTTTCCTTTAAGAATTTTATAGTATCTGGTCTTATATTGAGATATTTAATCAATTTTTCATTTATTTTTGTGTGTGGTGTTGGAGTGTGTTCTCATTTAAGTGTCTTACATTTATCTGTCCAGGTTTCCCAACAGCACTAGTTGAGGAGACTTGCTTTTTTCCATTGTATATTCTTGCCTCCTTTGTTGTAGATAATTTGACCATAGTGCATGGGTTTATTTTGGGGCTTTATATCCTGTTCTATTGATCTTTATTTCCATTTTTGTGCCTGTATCATACTATTTTGATGACTGTAGCTTTGTAGTGTAGTCCAAAGTCAGGAAGCTTGAATCCTCCAGCTTCATTTTTCTTTCTCACAGTTGCTTTGGCTATTAGGGTAGCTTTGTGTTTCTGTACAAATTTAATTTTTTTTAATTTTAGTTCTGTGAAAAATCACATTGTTAATTTGATGGGGATTGTGTTGAATCTGCGGATTGCCTTGGGTAGTATAATTATTTTGACAATACTGATTCTTCCAATCCAAGAGCGTGGTGTATCTTTCCAACTACTTGTGGTATCTTTGATTTCTGCCATCAGCATCTTAGTGTTTTCAGAATACAGGTCCTTTTGTTTCTCTTTAGGTGGGTTTATTCTGAGGTATTTATTCTTTTTGATGCAATGGTAAATAGGATAAATGGGATTGTTTTCTTAATTTCTTTTTCTGATCTTTAATTGTTAGTATATAGAAATACAATCAATTTATGGGTTTTGGTTTTGTACCCTGCAACTTTTACAGAATGCACTTATGTGCTTTAACAGATTTCTGATAGATTTTTATAATTTTCTAGGTATAGTATCATATCGTCTGCAAAAAGTGGTTGAGGATTCAGCTGGCATTTTCTTGAGGATTTTTGCTTCTATATTCATCATTGATATTTGCCTGTAATTTTATTCTTTGTGGTATCTTTTCTGGTTTTGTTATCATGGTGAAGGTGGCCTCATTGTAAGATTTTGGGAGTTGTTCCTTCCTCTCCAATTTTTTGGGGAAGAGTTTCAGAAAGATATGTATTAAACTTCTTTAAAAGTTTAGTAGAATTTTTCTGTGAATTTATCACATCCTGAGCTTTTGTATTTTGGATGTTTTTAAATCAGTTTCAATGTTAGTAGTTGTGATCAGTCAGTTCACATTTCCATTTATTCCTGGTTTAGTCTTGAAAGATTGTACTTTTGTAAGAATCTGTCCATTACTTCTATGTTGTCCATTGTATTGGCATGTAGATACTTCTAGTAGTCTCTTATGATCCTTTATATTTCTTTCATGTCCATTATAACTTCTTGGTTTTGATTTATAATTTATTGATGTGAGTCTTCTCTCTCTCTCTCTCTCTCTCTTGAAATCTGGCAAAGGATTTATCAAATATATTGATCTTTTCAAAGAATCAGCTTTTAGATTCATTGACCTTTTCTATTGTTTTATTTCATTCATTTATTTATGCATTATTGGCTTTTTTATTTGCTGTTGAGTTGTCTAAGTTTTTTGTACATTTTAGAGAGTAAGCCTTTGTCAGTTGCATTATTTGAAGCTAATTTCTCCCATTCTGTAAGTTGGCTTTTGTTTTCTTATTGGCTTACTTTGCTGTGCAAAATCTTGTCAGATTTATTAGGACCCATTGGTCTATTTTTGCTTTTAATTCTGTTGCTTTGAGAGACTGACCTGAGAAAGCATTTGTAAGGTTGATGTCAGAGAATGTTTTGCCTATGTTCTCTTCCAGAAGTTTGATGGTGTCTTGTCTTATATTTAAATCTTTAAGACATTTCAAGTTTATTTTCATGCATAGTGTGAGGGTGTGTTCCAGTTTCATTGATTTACATGCAACCATCCAGTTTTCCCAGCACCATTTGCTGAAAAGACTTTTTCCCATTTTGTATTCTTGTCTCTTTTGTCAAAGATTAATTGGCTGTAGGTATCTGAGATTATTTCTGGGGACTCTATCATTTCCATTGGTCTGTATGTCTGTTTAGATACCAGTACCACACTGTCTTAATAACTGTGACTTTGTAATATTGCCTGAGGTCTTGGAAAGTTGTGTGTCCTGCTTGGTTTTTGTGCCTAAGGATTACTTTTGCAATTCTGTTGCTTTTGTGGTTCCATATAAATTTTTGGATTTGTTGTTCTAGTTCTGTGAAAAATGACATGGGAAATTGGATAGGGACTGCATTGAATCTGTAGATTGCTTTGTTTAGTATGCCCATTTTAATAATATTAATTTTTTCTAACCCAGAGGCATTTAATATCTTTCCATTTTTTTATCCTCTTTATTTCTTTGATTGATGTTTTATAGTCCTCAGCATATAAGTCTTTCACCTACTTGGTCAGATTTATTCCCAGGTATTTAATTTTTGTGAGTGTGATTTTGGATATTATTGTATTTTTATATTAATTTTCTAATATTTCATTGTTAGTATACATAAGTGCAAGCAATTTCTGAATGTTAATCTTGTATCCTACTACTTGACTGAATTAGTTGATCAGTTTGAATAGTTTATGTGTGGAGTACTTTGCACTTTCTAAATCGTGTATAGTGTTTTTGTATTCCTTTTTAAAGTTTTGTTGTTAGTACACAGAAATGCAACTGATTTCTCAATGTTGATCTTATATCCTACTATTTTGCTGAATTTTTTGATCAGTTCAAGAAGTTTTGGGTTGAGTCTTTAGGGTTTTCTATATATATAATTATGTCATCTGCATACAGTGACAGTTTTACATATTCTCTTCCTATATGGATGCCATTTATTTCTTTTGTTTGATTGCTGTGACTCGGAGTTCCAATACTATGTTGAATAGCAGTGATGAGAGTGTTTATCCCTGTATTGTTCCAGATTTTAGTAGGAAGGCTTTCAGCTTTTCTCCTTTGAGTATTATATTTGCTGTGGGTTTGTCATAAAGGGCTTTGATTATGTTAAGCTATGTTCACACTATACCCACTCTGGTAAGAGTTTTGATCATGAATGTTTGTTGTACTTTGTCAAATGCTTTTTCTGCATCTATTGAGATGATCATATGGTTTTTGACTTTTCTCTTTTTAATGTGCTATATGACATTGATTGATTTGTGTTTGTTGAACCCTCCTGTGAACCTGTGATGAATCCCACCTAGTCATGGTGTACAATATTTTTGATATGTTGTTGGATTCAGCTAGCTAAAATTTTGTTGAGAATTTTTGCATCTATATTCATCAAAGATATTGGTTGATAGTTTTTTGGTGGTATCTTTGTCTAGTTTTGGAATTAGGGTGAAGATCATAGAATGTCTTTGGGAGTGTTCCTTCAACCTTTTGAAAAAGTTTAAGGAGGATGAATAGGATATAAGATTAACATACAGAAACAGTCAGATTTCTGTATACTAAAAATGAAACTTTAAAAAAGGAGTATAAAAACTCAATACATTTTAAAATTACACCCCAAAAAATCAAATACCTTGGAATACACCTGACCAAGGAGTTGAAATATCTGTATGTTGAGAACTGTAAAATGTTAATCAAGGAAATTAAAGAAGATGCAAAGAACTGGAAAGATAGTCCATGCTCCTGAGTTGGAAAATTTAATATTGTAAAAATGGCCATACCACCCAAAGCAATCTACAGATTCAATGCATTCCCTATCAAATTACCCACGACATGGTTCACAGAACTAGAAAAAACCATCCCCAAATTTATATAGAACCACAAATGACAGAGAATTGCCAAAGCAATATGGAGGAACAAAAACCAAGCAGGAGGCATAACTCTCCCAGGCCTCAAGCAATATTCTGAAGCCAAAGTCAACAAGCCAGTGTGGTACCGGTGCCAAAATAGGCATACAAACCAACGGAACAGAATAGAGAACACAGAAATAAACCCAGACACCTATGGTCAATTAATCTTTGACAAAGGAGGCAAGAACATAAAATTCATAATAGACAGTGTATTCAGCAAGAATTGCTGGGAATCTTGGACCACTACACGTAACTTAAACTAGAACACACCCTTACATCATGGAAAAAAAAAAACTCAAAATGAAATAAATAAATATATTTATTATTATAAAAATAAATAATATAAATAATAATAAATAAATAATAAATAATATAATAAATGAAAGAAATATGACTAGACACCACCAAAATCCTGGAAGAGAACATAGGCAAAACATTCTCTGACATCAACCTTAAAACTGATTTCTCAGGTCAATCGCCCAAAGCAACAGAAATAAAAGCAGAAATAAACAAATGGGACCTAATCAAACTGACAAGCTTTTGCATTCCAAAAGAAACCAAGAAGAAAACAAAAAGACAACTTACAGAATGGGAGAAAATAATTTCAAATGATGCAACTGACAAGGGCTTCATCTATGGGATATACTAGCAACTTATACAACTAAACAGCAAAAAAGGCAACATCCCAAATGAAAAATGGGCAAAAGACCTGAAGAGACATTTCTCCAAGGAAGGTATACACATGGCCAACAAGCACTTGAAACAATGCTCAATACCCCTGATTATTAGAGAAATGCAAATCAAAACTACCATGTGATACCACCTCACACTAGTCAGAATTGCCATCATTAATATGTCCACAAATAACAAGTGCTGGAGGGTGTGTGGAGAAAATGGAACCCTCCTGCACTGTTGGTGGGAATGTAAATTTATACAACCACTATGGAGAACAGTATGGAGGTACCTTAGAGAACAATACATCGAACTACCATATGATCTAACAATCCCATTCTTGGGCATATATCTGGACAAAACTTTCCTTAGAAAATGCACATGCACCCACATGTCCATTGCAGCTCTATTCACAACAGCCAAGATCTGGAAACAAATCAAATGTCCATTAACAGATGATCAGATTAGGAAGATGTTGTGTATATATACACAATGGAATACTACTCAGCCATTTGCAGCAACATGGATTGAACTAGAGACTCTCATACTGAGTGGAGTAAGTCAGAAAGATAAATACAAATACCATATAATATCACTTATATCTGGTATGTAATATAAAACACAAAGGAAATTTCCACAGAAAAGAAAATCATGGACTTGGAGTATAGACTTGTGTTTGCTTGGGGGGAGGGGGAGTGAGTGGGATGGATTGGGAGCCTGGGGTTAATGGATGTAAACTATTGCTTTTGGAATAGTTTAACAATGCCATATTGTTGTGTAGCACTGAGAAATATTCTAGTTACTTATGTCTGAGCATGATAATGGGACAAAAATTATGTATACATGTATGTGTAACTGGGTCCTTGTGCTGTGCATTGAAAAAAAATGTGTTTGGGAAATAACAATAAATAAATGAATAAAGTACCATGTCATCAGCATAGAGTTACAATTTTACCTCTTCTCTTCCAATTTGGATAGCTTTTATTTCATTGTTTGTCTGAATAGATAGGATTTCCAATACTATGTGGAATAAAAATGGTGAAAATGGGCATCCTTGTCTTGTTCCACTTTTTAGCCAGAAGGCTTTCAGCTTTTCACCATTGAGTGTTATATTGTCTGTAGATTTGTCATAAACAGCTTTTATTATTTTGAGATTCCTCCATAGCCACTCTGGTAAGAGATTTTTATTTTGAATGGATGTTGGATTTTCTCAAATGCTTTTTCTGCATCTATTTAGATGATTGTGTGGTTTTTTACTTTTTTTTTGTTAATGTAGTGTATGATGCTGATTGATTTGTCTGTTTTGAACCACCTTTGTGAACCTGGGATGAATCCCAGTTGGTCATGCGTATGATCTTTTTTACATATTGTTTGATTTGACTGCCTAAAATTTTGTTGAGAATTTTTGCACCTATACTCGTCAAAGATGTTGGCCTGTAATTTCCCTTTTTTGTAGTAATTTTGTCTAGTTTTGGTATTCAGGTGATGGTGACTTCATAGAATGTCTTTGGGAGTTTTCCTTCTTCTTACACTTTTAGAAAAGTTTAAGGAGGATGGGTGTAAGTTCCTATTTGTATGTTTGGTAGAATTCGCCTGTGAAACCATCTCATCTTGGACTTTTGTTTGTAGGGAGTCTTTTTATTTCGTATTCAATTTCATTTCCAGCTATTGGTCTATTCAGTTAATCTGTTTCTTTTTGATTCAGTTTTGGCCAGCTGTAATTCTCTAGAAAGTTGTCCATTTCTTCTATGTTGTCAAATTTGTTGAGATATAATTGTTCTTAATATTCTATAGTATCCATTGTAATTTCTCTTTTTTTCGTTTCTTATTTTGTTTATTTGGGTTTTTTTCTCTCCTCTTTTTGGTAAGTCTGGCCAGAGTTTTGTCAATTATTTTTACCTTTTCTAAGAACCAACTCTTGGTTATATTGTTTTTTTCTATTGTTTTTTGAATACCTAATTTATTGATTACTTCTCTGATCTTTATGATTTCCTTCCTTCTACTGACTTTAGGTTTTGTATATTTTATTTTTATACTTCATTTAGGTGTTGTGTTAAGTTGTCACTTCAAGATTTTTCTTCTTTTTTGAGGAAGGCCTGTATCCCCATGAACTTCCTTCTAAGCAATGCTTTTGTGGCGTCCCATAGGTTTTGAAAGGTTATGTCTTCATTATCATTTGACTCGAGGTATTTTTTAATTCCCTTTTTTGATTTCCTCATTAATACACTGTTTTTTTACAATCATGTTTTTTAATCTCCATGTCGTTAGTTTTTTTTCTCATTTTTTTTTCCTGTGGCTGATTTCCAGTTTCTTGCCATTTTGGTCACAGAACATATTTGAAATAATATGTTTTTTGAAATATTTCTATACTCTTCATATATGTGTCCCAGATGTGATCAATCCTTGAAAAAGTTCTATGTGCACTTGAAATATATGTATACTATGATTTTTTTAAATGTAATGTCATGAAGATGTCAATTAAGTCTAACTTTTCTATTGTGTCATTTAGGATCTCCCTTTCCTAATTAATTTTCTGTCTAGAGAATCCGTCCATTGAGGTTAGTGGGCTTTTAAATTCTCCTACTATTATTGTATTCCCAACAATTTCTCTTTTTATGTCTGTTAGTATTTGTCGTATGTATCTGGGTGATCCTATATTAGGGTAATATATACTGACAATTGTAATATCTTCTTCAATATATCCTTTTATCATTAAACATTGTCATTTATCTTTCTTTAAAATCTTCATTTTAAAGACTTTTTTTTCTGATGTGAATATTGCCAATTCCTGCTTTCCTGTCTTGTCCACTGCCAAAAAGTATCTTTTCTGATTTCCTCACTGTCAATCTATATGCGTCTTTTCCCTAAGATGAGTTTCTTATAGACAGTATATTTTAGGCTCTTGCTTTTTTATCCAGTCTTACACTTTGTGTATTTTGATTCAACATCCAGCTCATTGACATTCAAGGTAATTGTTGATTAATATGCATTTATCACTATTTTAAACCTTGTTTTACATTTGATTCTATGTTTCTCCTTTGTTCCTTTTTATGTTTGGATGATTTCATTTCATCTTATGCTTGTGTACTTTCCTTTTTAGATTTTGTGAATGTAATGTTTGGTTTTTATTTGTGACTTCCCTGTTTTCCAGGTAGGTTAACTCCTTCCTGTATCTCCTTGCTTTAACCTCACAGTCATGTAGATTCAAACACATTCTTAAAAAGTCTATATTTCTTACTTTCCTTCCCCACATTTTATGATTTTGAAGTCCTTTTTATAAAATCCTCATGTTGGTCCCTTTGCTTTTCCTTGTGTTTATCATTACTTTTACAGTGGCTTTTTAAAAAATTATTCATTTTAGATCTGTATACTGGCTTATTTAAGTGATTGCTTTCCAATTGTGAATTCCTCCATCCTCTTTATTCTTACATTTTTTTAAATTTAGAGAAGCCCTTTCAATATTTCTTTTAGAATGTGTTTATAATTATTATACTCTTTTAACTGTTGTTTGTTGGAAAAATTCTGTATTTCTCCTTATAATTTAAATGATGCTCTTGCTGGGTAGATTATTCTGGGCTGCAGATTTTTCCCTTTTAGAAATTTAAATATATCTCGCCACTTTTTTTATCTCTACTTTTTCTGTAGAGAAATCAGATGATAGCCTTAAGGGAGTTCCCTTATAATTAACCCTTTGTTTTTCTATTGCTGACTTTAGCATCTTTTTATCTTAATTTTTGTTATAATATATTTTGGTGCGGGCTTCTTTGGGTTCAACTTGTTTGGGGACCTCTGCGCTTCCTGTATCTAGATATCTGTTTCCTTTATATTTGGAAAGTTTTCATCCATAATTTCTTTTAAAAAAATTCAATCCCCTTTTTCTTCTACTTCTAGAATTCCTATTATGTGTATATTGGCATTCTTAATATTATCCTGTAGATCTCTTATATTGCTTTCCTGTTCTTTCATTTGGTTTTCTCCCTGCTGTCCCAATGGCATGATATCCATTAGTCTATCTTCAAAGTCACTATTTCATTCCTCTGCATTATTCATTCTGCTCTTCAGTGCCTTTAGCTCATGTTACATCTCAGTAAATGAATTTTCTAAATTTTCATAGTTCCCTCTTATGTTTTCTAGTTCCTTTCTAAAGTAATCTGCATTACTGTTCATATCTGCTCTTATTTGCAATATATTAACCCTCAACTCCTTCAGTATTTTCACTATCTCACTTTTGAACTCAGTGTATATTACACTGTAGAGGTCTATTTCATTGTTTGCTGCTTCAAGTGAATTCTCCTGTTATTTTAAGTGGAAATGCTTCCTGAGCTTCTTCATTTGCTTGTGTTTTTATTTTTCTGTGATTTTAGGGAAACAAAACTGTAACCTTGGAGGGCTATTTCTATGCAAGAGCATCTCTTTGTATTTTGTGGGGGGTTACTATTTATTTTTGGCATGTGGGTTTTGATATTTGCTGTCTCTTCTTTTCAGTGTGAGCAAGCTGTTATTCCTCAGGGTTCTGAGTGTTTCCAGGGAGTAGGAGGCACTGCATAGGGCTAGCAGTCAGAGCCTCCTTCCTGGGCTCTTGACAGTAGCAGGGACCTGCAGGAAGGTGGTGCAGGCTACTTCTTGTTGCAGGGCCATGGGAAGTGATAATGAGACTTTGGCAGATTTAGGAGGTGCCCAGGGCAGTTGTTAGTGGCAATGGGAATGTGTGTGAGGTCCCAGGGGAGTGAAAGAACAACAGGTGGTGTTTTGCACAATGCCTTCCTCTGTGATGCCCTTGGAGGTAATTGGGAATGCAAGTGGTCCCTGTTCATGGATCCCTAATGGTGGTGGGATGTGTCTACCTCTGGAGTCAGAGATGATTGTGGTGGTTTTCCCCCACCTCTAGACCATGCATGAAAAACACCATCCAGCTTAATCATTACAGGAAGTGCTGCACAGCCTTCTCCTAGTTGCAGGGTCCTGGGTAGTGATGGTGATCAAGCATCTGGGAGCGGTCTGGAGTGTTTGGGAGTGGGAACAGCAGGGAGGGTATATTCCCATGGGAGTTAGAACAACAACAGGTGGTGCTTAGTTGCAGTGCCCTCTTTTTGGCTGACCTGTGAGGTGACTGGGGCCACAGGAGGAGCCCATTCACAGACACATCCCTCTGGTTTCTGAGATGACTGCTGTGGTTTGTCTCCACCACCTGTAGATCACACAAGTGGAACCATGTAGCCCGTAGCCACCTGCTCCCCTAGCCCACTCAAGAGGTGCCTGGCCACTCATAGTCTGCACCAGAAAAGCCTGTTCTCCTGTAGCCAGAGCAAGTGTCTTATTGCCACCTGTAGCCTGCACCACAGGTGCCCCACACTCTGAGATCCTGCATGCACAGGGAGATTCCTATAGTGGTCAATGCTCCACCTCTCACCCTCCCCAACAATGGAACCTTGCTTCTCCTGTGGCCTGAGACCAACTCCCAGATTCCCTCACCTGTTGCTTTCTGCTCCCCAGCCTGTGGCCAATACTAGTCCTCTCCTTGGAACTGACCTCTGGAGCCATAATAAAAAAGCAGACAATAACAAGTACTGCAGGTTATGTGGCAAAAATGTAAGACTTAGGCCCTGTTCTTGTGAATGTAAAATGGAATATCTGCTTTGGAAAACATCCTAGTAATTTTTCAAAAGGCTACACGTAAATTAGAGTTTGGGATTAACATATATGCACTACTATATTTAAAATAGATAAGCTACTTTATAGCAAAGGGATCTATACTCAATATTTTGTTACAACCTGTGAAGGAAAATATGTTTATGTGTGAATCTCTTTGCTGTATATCTGAAACAAATAGAGCAATGTAAATGAACTATCCTTCAGTTGAGAAAAATTAAATTGAATTTAAAATAAAAATTTTAATAGGCTAATAGTAGTGTTATCGCATGATCCAGTAATTCCACTGATAGCTATAAACACAAGCAAAATGAAAATATATGTACAAATAAAGACTTACATGATTGTTCAGAGCAGTGTTGTTTATATTTGACAAACTTATTCTAAAGTATATATGGAATGGCCCAAAACTCAAATAGCCAACAATAATGAAAAAGAAGAAAGTTGGAGGGCTCAAACTACTTGATTTCAAGACTTACTAGAGAATAACAGAACTCAAGATAGCGTGTTATTTCTCAAATAGGCATGGGGGTGAAGGAGAGGGAATAAAGAGCCTAGAATAGAGCACATACAGATGTATTCAATCTTTGACAAAGGAGCAAAGGCAATTAGGTGAACTTTTCATAAAAATTTTGCTGGAACTAATTTATTTCTATTAAATTAATTTTACAGAAGTTTTACAGAAGTTTACCAAAGTAAATTACAGATCAAATGTAAAATTCAAAACTATAAACTTTTCTAGGAGAAAACATGGGAGGATATTTAGGTTGGATAATTGGGAAAAAAGTTTCATGTGAACTTTATGTTAGGTGATATTAAATTTCTTGATAATAATGATACACATACATATATACATGAAGGAAATACACACATACATTTGGGCATAAGTAATTGTGGTAAAACAACAATTGTTTAACAGTATTTTTTAAAAATCTGAGCACATTAATTTTGTAATTCTCTCAACATTTCTGTAGGTTTGAAATATTCCAAAATAAAATTTGAGGAAAATCTCACTAATTATATTTTTTCCTAAATCTCTACTCTATTTCTCTGCCCATTAACAAATAAACTTCTTGAAATGTATTCTCTCATGCTACTTTGACTTATTTATGCTATATGACTTTTTAATTTTTTATTTTATTTATAATTTTATTTTATTTATAATTTTACATCATTTATTTTACTTGTTGATTTTAGATTTTTAAAACTTTTCTTAGGTCTCAATGGAATAATGACATCCAGTTATGTTTGTTTTGAGGCTTAACGTAAAACATGTAAAGCTTTTAGTATGTTGTCCAGTGTATCTTAATCTTTCAATAAACTGTGATCATTTACTCTGCACATGATTTCATATCTCTTTGCCTTCTCTCCTGTGCTTTAGGTATAAATTTATAACTGCCTTTGAGAGAGCTCCATTTGAACATTATCATGCTACCTAAAACTTACTATGTGTAGATTTTAACTCACCTTTCTTCTTATCCTTTTTCCAATTTCTATATTCTTTATGTTTCCCCATAAAATAGACTTTCAGTGGTGACATAATTTTTGATGCCTCTTGTGCCCTTGCCTCATACATGCAATCTGTAACCATGGTTTTCTGGTTCTACATAATGTCTATCTTGCTAAAATTCTGCTGTCCTACCCTTGTTTGTACTACTGTATGATGAAAGGATTCTTTCCACTATCTCTCCTATAATCTATTTTAAACATTTTCCCAGTCTGATTTGCAAAAGCATAGATTTGATCACATCAACCTTTTACTCAAAAACATCCAATGACTTCTCATCACTTATAAAGCAAAGATTCTAGAAACAATCTAGAATCATTTAGATTTAGTCTCATATCCAAGCTCTAGCATTAGCTGGTTCTATCTTTGCAATGTATTCTGTTCCCAATAATTTGCTTTAGTACAACTCACTTTTTAAAATTTTTTATAAGTATAGTTAACTTACAAGGCTCTTATAATTTCTCCTGTACAACAAAGTGACCTAGTCATGCACATACATACATGCATTCTCTCTCATAATCACTTCCCACATAGAGTATCAGAGAAAACTGGGTGGAGTTCTCTGTGCTTTACAGCATGTCCTTCTTGGTAATCATTCCATATATCTCAATGTGCAAATCCCAAACCCCCATATCATCCCTCTCACCCCCTAAACTGTCTTTTTTGGTAACCATTGGTTTTTCAATGTCTGGGGTCTGAATCTATTCATTTCTATCCATTTATTTTTTAGATCCCACATATAGTTGATATCATATGATGTTTATCTTTCACTATCTGACTAACTCCACTTGGCATGATGGTTTCTAGGCCCATCCATGTTGCTGCAAATGGCATTATTGCATTAATTTTTATGGCTGAGTAATATTCCATTGTATATATGTACCGCATTTTTTATCCATTCTTCTGCTTATGGACATTTAAATTGATCCCTTATTTTGGCTATTGTAAATATTGTTACAGTGAACATTGGTGTGCATGTATCTTTTCACATTATGTATTTCTCTGCATAGATGTCCAGAAGTAGTATTGCTGGATCACACTGTAGTTCTATTTTAAGCTTTTTCTGAGGAACCTCAGTACTGTTTTCCATACTAGTTGCACCAATGTATAGTTCCACTAACAGTGTAAGAATATGTTTTAAACTTAATGTTATGTATTACACTTGACTTACCATGACATTTTAGTTTAAATGGTACAGCAAAGTGAATCAGTCTCACATATAAATTAATCAATTTTTTTCCATATAGGTTAATACAAATTATTGAGTAGATTTTCCTGTGCTATATAGTAGGTTCTCATTAATCATATGATTTTACAGTAATTTGTATATGTCATGTTATTTCCGCCATGCCAATTCCTCCCTCCCCCTAACTGTTTAAACTTATGGTTGCCATAAAACTGGCTTTGAAGTCTATGAGTTTGTTTCAAAAATTAATCATATGCTTTTTTATAATAATATGTCTGTTATTTTCACCCTTCCAATTCTTCCCTCCTGCTAACTGTTTAAACCCATGGTAATCATAAAATTGGTTTTGAAATCTGTAACTTTGTTTCATAAATAAGTTATTTAGGGTCATTTTATTAGATTCCATACATAAATGATATCATGTGATGAGGTTTTTTGTTTGCCTTACTTCACTCATCATAATAATCTCTAGATCTATCCATGATGTTGCAAATGGCATTATATCATTCTTTTTATGGCTGAGTAATATTCCACTGTCTATATGTACCACTTTTTTTAATCCATTCCTCAGTTGGTGGACCTTTAAGTTGCCTCCATGGCTATTGTAAGTAGTGCAGCAATAAATATTGTGGTGCATGTATCTTTTGGAATTATGGTTTTCTCTGTATAGATGCCCAGGAGTGGGATTGCTGGATCATTTGACATAGTTGTTAAGAACATGGATTCTAGAGACAGATAGTCTGAGGTTGACTCCTGAGCTCCACCTTAATATTTATTTGGACGAGTTATGAAGCCTCTCTATCCCTTATATTTTTAAGGTGGATTCATAAATTAAAATTTAGTAATGAAAGTAAAAATCTTAATAGATGTCCTGAATAGTTAAATATATATTACTAAAAAGTTAATTGTAAGCTAAAGAATATGTGATGATTAATTTAAAATGGGGTATATACATGGAAGATAAGGCAAGAAGCATGAATATATCAGTTACTATTTATTCTATTGTAAATAAAGCTTCTTTTCCAAAGAAGCTTAAACAGTAATATCTGTTGGATTATACCACCAAAAGTAAGGTTTATTCTGGTGAATCTGGGTCTGTTTCTCTGTAATCCCTTCAGCAATGCCCCCTTTCCTTGGACCTCTTCTCCAGGCTGGTTTACCACTTGATGGCGAATTGGACATAGAATATGCCAGACACCGTATTCAAGTGCTGTGATATTCAGAGGGATAAACGTATATTTTGTGATCTCTTTTAAAATATAGGATTCATATTTCCCAGAAACTTCTAGAAAATCACTTCCATTATCTCAATATCCCCAAATAAGTCACAGTTTCCTCCCTTAACAGACCTCTGGGATTCAGTGTTGCTAAGGATGGGGATGAGTATGACAGAAATACATAGCAAAAATAATAGTACCCTTAGAAAAGGGATACAAAATCAATGCAAGCAAGTACAACAGCTAAAAATAGCCATTAAATTGGAAGATAATACTGGATGTACAAAATCCAGCTAATTCAGAGCTTCTGAATTTTTTTTGCTCTATATTCATTTTAGCTCATAAAATGTACTAAGAACTGAAAGAGCTTCGTTTGTGTGAATTATATCTGTCAGTATATACAATATTAGAAATTAGAACCAAGAAAGTAAAATGTGATTATTCATTAATTCATTCAAAAATAAAAATAATAAATGCATTGCCCTTTTACTTTTATAAATATATTAAAATTATTGAGGATTTATGTACATATTAACTGCATCACTTTGTTGTATAGCAGAGATTACCACAACACAGTAATGGAACTAAATCTCCTCCAATAAAAATTTAAAAATGAAAAAATATATTGAAAGAAATGTTTATTGAATGGCCAAATGTGTTATGCTTCTAATTAATTATTGATGATATGATATCAGTTGTGACATGGTTGATACAGGATGTATATTGGCATTCATTATATTATTAACAGGTTAAATTTACTATGTAGAGTATTCTCTCCTTTTAGACTATTCTTCTGTTTCAATTCTCTTCATCTAACATGTGAATTATCAAAGTTATTCCCCTTGCTTCAGTCTCTTTAAAATCAATTGAAAGATCATGTTCCTAAAATGTACAGTTATATTACTCTGCCTCAGTGTCTGATGCTTCTAAGATAGGTTCAGATTCCATAGAGCAACCTTTAAGATGCTGAATAACCTTAACCTTTTCCACCCTTTATTAGATCATATTCACAACCAGCTTTCACCAATGCTGTTGTCAGCTTTCTGACTCTGTCCAATGATGCATCTCCCTCATCCCCATTCCCAGTAACACACTCATTTCCATAAACATTGTCTCTGGTCATACCCATTGCTGTTTTCCTCCAAATACTAAAAAAATCCTGTTATTTAAAGGCACAATTACTTCTAATGCTACTTAAGAAATAAATGTCCCATGTTACAGGGATCTCCACTTTCTGAAATCCTATGTATGTGAGGAAAAAACAATATTGTTTCAAATTCAAGCTTAGTCCAATGACCTGGATGAATTTAGGCAAACTTCAAAATATTTCAAAGTATGAGATTTTTACTAAGAAAAATCATGAAAAGTCATGTCTAACTACTTGATAGGTTGAATGTTTGGCATGTCTAGCTTAATACTTGGCAGACTGTAGGCTCTAAGTGAATTAATTTTTTTTTTTACAAATTTCCACATGTGAAGATCAATAAATATTTTATATATTTATTTTTTTTATTTTCTACCTTATTTCTGCTTGAATAGCACCTCCACCTTTTTGTTAATGCTGTGCATGTATCAGTACTTTACATCGGAATCCAGGTTTATTATATTCCTAATAACAAGGAAGGCAAGTAATAATATCACAAAGAAAAAATACCTAATTTTACAAATAACTCTGTTCATGAATTACATTGTCATATATCATGGATAACAAGTCAAACTACATGGAAATGTAAAATCCATATAGTTATCAGTATAAATAGCATCATTTTCAACTACAGATTGGTAAATCACTAGTGTATTCAGGTAGTCAATTAGGAGAATATGAGAGAAATTTGACTAACACTAAAGAGGGAAATATACCTGGCTAGAGAGTACATGTTCAGCTTGAATTAACATTCAAGTACAATCTCTTGAACAAACTCAAAATTGAGATTCAAGTTTAACAGTACAGCATACTTCCTTCAGATGCTATTTTTTAAGAAGGGATTAATATTTGAGACCTTCGAATGTGCAGGAGTTTGCAAGATTATGCCTTTGGATTCTGAATATGGCTAGCTGTATTAATGGAGTTAAACTTCTATGTAGTGAATTCTCTTCCAAACCTCTGTTAAATTTGTTGAAAATTACAACTCATTGTACTCTGGAACAAAGAGTTACTGTTGTGACTGAATACACCCAAATACAATTTGTGACCTCAGAAGTAATTATTTAGTTCACCCCTGATGGAATCTAGAAGATTAAAATTTGAAATATATTTTAGCAGAATTTCTCCCTCTGAACTTGTTTATTTGATTCATAGACTATCAGGTTTCAGTATTAAAATCAGTTGTCCATTTGGGGTATTTGTTTCAATTTTATGACATCTTAATAATTTTTTTCATGACATTTATTACTTCCTTATTTCTTAAACTGTAAATGAAAGGATTTAATAATGGGATAACTACAGTATAAAAAACACCAAGGAGTAAATCTTTATCTTCTTCATTAAGTGAATTTGGTCGAATATACATGAAGAGAAGAGATCCATAGAATATTGAGACAGAGAGAAAGTGGGATGCACAAGTAGACAAAGCTTTCCCTCTGCCCTTGGTGGATTTCATTGTGAAAATTGTGAAAAGGATAAAAAGGTAAGAGATTATTACTGTGATAACAGTGAAGATTTGAATGAATCCAGCAATGATTAATAGCATCAACTTATTAATATAAGGGTCGACACAGGAGAGTCTGAACAATTGAAGAACATCACAAAAAAAGTGATTGATTTGATGAGACCTACAGAAAGTTAATCTAAACAGAAGCTCAACATGAATCATGGAATGCAGGTTTCCAGCTAGGTAGGCTCCTGTGGTCATCCGAAGGCAGTGTTTCCTTGACATCATGGTGTGGTACTGCAGTGGGTTGCAGATGGCCACATAGCGATCATAGGCCATGGCTGCCAGAAGGAAGCAGTCTGTAGTTTCAGCCAAGCAGAGAAAGTACCATTGTGCCATGCATTCATAGAGGGAAATTATTCTGTCCTTAGAAAAGAAATTCTCTAGCATTTTGGGGGTGATGGCACAGGAACAACAGGAATCCATCAGAGCAAGGTTACCCAGAAAGATACATTGGTGTGTGAAGGTGATGCTCTGTACATATCAATGCCACCAGACCAAGGTTTCCCACCATGGTGATTAGGTAGATGGTAAGGAACACCAAAAACAGAAGGGTCCTCAGCTCTGGGAGATGTGTAAATCCTGTGAGGATAAACTCTATTGACAAGGATTGGTTATCCCCAGTCATCTCTACATTCATTTCCTTTTGAGACAGAAACTATGGATATATAAAATGGATAGGGAGTTTTGTCTTGGTCGATGCAAACTGTTACGTTTGGAATGGATGAACAGTTTTGTCTTACTTTATGTCATAGGGAACTCTGTATAACTGGGTCATTTTCTATACAATAGAAATTGAAGAAACCTTGTAAACCAACTATAATGTAATGAAAAAAATTCTAAATTAGAGTATGTATGTAGCTTTACTATTAAAATTTTCTATTTAGAACAAGGGGTGAGTTTCTTCAAGTTTCTCCTACTGTATTGTGATACAAACTCATGATCTTATTGGGGATATTTGTTCCCATAATATGTCAGTTCCTAGTCCTCAATTCTGAATCTCAAAATTAACAAGATTGTTTTGATTATTTCAGTGCTGATGCTCACCGTTGCAAAGGTTTTTCTTTATGAATTTATGCAAGTGTAGTGTATAAATCTAGGTAATGATATTTGTTTCACGGTGCCCTCACAATTTCAGTTTCAATTTTTATATTAGAGATCCTTAAAATGAATTTAAAATCACTATATATATATATATATATATATATATATATAATCTCATTGAGCAAAATTCTTCATATTCTCTCTAAACTGGCTAAACATTTTGAAAGTCATAAATAATAGGTTTAATTTATATTTTAATAATTGTTTGAAGATTACTAAGGATTAATGAATGAGACTACTGTCATTTGAAATAAGTCAACTTGGAGAGCTAAGGAATAAAAATATTGCATTGACGATCACCTCTTTATCCCTTTTCCAGTGTCATACCCATTTCCATGAACATTTCACTCTCTCCATGCCATCAATCCTATTGAATTTTCCCATATACTTCCCTATACTTTTTCTTCCTTTAACTAAATCTTAGTTTATACATAATGCTACTTAATAAAGCTAACTAAATACCTCCGATCCTACTAATTTCCACTTTCTAGACTCTCCAGCATGTCTTATATGCCCAACACAATCTGCTATGGCTTATGTCTAACCTACATTGAAGTTTTTTTTTTGTATATGTGCACATATTTTCCTTATTGTAAACATTTTGAGGTTATCTCTAAATTGTACCTCTTATAACAGCTGTATATTGCTATGGGGGTAAATCAGTATTGATTCCAGTCCTAATTCCATCTCAGTTACATGGGATGGGTGAACTTGTTTTCAGGGTCATACCAATGATCCTTAATGACTTCTTTGGTGGTCTTTCCAGTGATCCTAAGTGACCACTTCCACAAATTGAGTCTTTTAATTTTTTTTTGTCTTTTTTGTCTTTGTTGTTGTTGTTGTTGTTGCTATTTCTTGGGCCGCTCCCGTGGCATATGGAGGTTTCCAGGCTAGGGGTTGAATCGGAGCTGTAGCCACCAGCCTACGCCAGAGCCACAGCAGCGCGGGATCCGAGCCGTGTCTGCAACCTACACCACAGCTCATGGCAATGCCGCATTGTTAACCCACTGAGCAAGGGCAGGGACCGAACCCGCAACCTCATGGTTCCTAGTCGGATTCGTTAACCACTGCGCCACGACGGGAACTCCGAGTCTTTTAATTTTTAAGAAGATTCTACAAATAGAATTATATAAAACTCATCAATTTCAAAAATTAAAGTTAATAGGAAAAATATGTAAAAACACAACTCAATAAGAAATGTGCAAACATTGAGATTAAAAAATGTACAGAGGAACTAAAAACCTGTTTTTACAAAAGACAGCCAAATAGCCAACAGATACATGAGAAGATGTTCAATACCACTAATCATTAGATAAATGCAAATCAAAACCATGACGTATCACCTGACACATGTCAGAATACCTGTCATAAGGAACACAAGAGGTGCAGGTATTGGCTAGAATGTGGACAATACAGAATGTGGAGACAACTCTTGGTGAGAATGTAAATGGTTTCACTCATGATGGATACCAATATCAATTTTCCTCAAATAATTAAAATTAGAACTACCATGTAATCCAGCAATTCAACTTCTGTGTATATATTCAAAGGAAATGAAAACAAATCATTCAAGTGATGTAAGCACTCCTGTTATAGCAGCATTATTCACAGTAGCCAAGACACAGAAACACCAAAGTGCAACCTTAAGGATGAATGGATAAAAGTGAATGGCTCTTCAGCCTTGAGAAAGAAGGATATCCTATTTGAAACGACATGGCGACATAAGGCTTAGATAAGTCAGTGAAAGACAAAAACTGCATCTGAAAAAGCCATGCCCATAAAAATATATCAGATAATGGTTACCAAGTGCTTTGGTGGTGGGGGAATAGGGATAGTGAATGTGGGTACAAGTTTACAACTGATGGATAAAAAAGTCCTGAAGATCTAGTGAACACTATGGTGAATATATTACTTTAAGCATCAAAACCGTTGAGACTAAATTTCAATTATTCCCACCACTAGAAAGACAATTACATGACTATTTAGAGTGCTAACTAATGTTGCAATTGCAATCATATTGTTATTTAATGTGGTATCAAATCAACATGTTATAAAACATATGCAATGTTATTTGTCAAGTATAATTCAGTACAATATATATCATAAAAATTAGGTATCTCTCATTTGAAGTGACTGATTTATTACTTCTCTGTTTCTAAGGAAATTATGTAAGATTTTTCTGAAATATATCACATTAGATTCAAAGATAATAAGAGAAATGTTACCTTTATACTTAAGTTTTCTACCATTTAGAAAAAGAGAAAACCCTTTAAATCTTAATACTGTTTTGAGAACAAATTTTAATTTTCTTTAACTTTTTATCATTATGTAGTGATGTACTAGGAATATTTAGTTGTTTGTCTAATCATATTAATTCCATGCAAATAAGTTTTGTTTTTCCATAATCAAATATTAAAATAAATACCCTGGCTGAATATTATATTTATTTGTTTTAAATATTAAATATTAACAATTTAATTATTCTACCGAAGAAGTTCCTGAATTACTTAACACAGTTAACTTTGTGTCCTTACCTGTGTATTTTAGTCTTTTAATCAGAAAAGTTCAGAATGTTTTGCTGTTTCAATCTAATTCTTGCTCTTAAATAGTTTTCAGTTTTGAGAAGAGACAGAAAGATAACTATGTAGCTGAAATGTAATAGAAAAATACTTGAGATAAATACATATTAATGGCTGCTAATATTAAAATAAAAAATTAGGATAATTCCCTTACCTAGATTTTGGTGAAAAAAGTTGTGTAACACTGCATGTTTGCTTAATGGTGTTGAATCTCATAGAATTTCAGAATATAAACATTGCTCTCTAAAACATTTGGGATTAAAATAATGAAAATATGGGCAAAAATAATTAGGTTATATTTAATAATTATGTTCCTTACAATGAAAAGTTAAAATTTTCCATGATATCCTAAGGGATGTCCCTG
Organism: Phacochoerus africanus; assembly: GCF_016906955.1. NCBI lineage: Eukaryota > Metazoa > Chordata > Mammalia > Artiodactyla > Suidae > Phacochoerus > Phacochoerus africanus. The sequence continues at coordinate 241,485,620 of NC_062544.1, forward strand.
CACTGACATCAGTATATTTCTGTACAGATTCCATTGCTAATACACATCAGTATGCCCTTTGAGAAAGTGAATTCAAGTAAATTACCTTTATTAAGGTCACTATGATCATTTTATGATAACCCACTGATTATTATGTAACTGACCTCATTTTAAAATTCTGTTTATTATTTGGCATTAGTGCCATCTGAGCAGAAAAGAATATCATGCTGCCTTGACTTTTTTATTGTATGAATTAGTCTGGTTTATGAAAGTGATTAGAATTTTGTGAGGAGACTAGAAGCTGTTGTTTGTTTTTTACAGGGTCATGTGTGAGTTGATTTGTCCTGATGTTTTGCAAAATACCATTAGAAACTCTGATATCATGCCTTAGTCCCATATATGAATTACCTGGATGGTTCTCATTCATTTTCACTTTTCCCAGCTGCCTTTATCTTTTTACTCTGTTTTTCTCCACTTCATGCCACTAATCACTCTTCAGTATACTACATATTTATTTGCTAGTACATTTATAGCTACTCACACTTCCCCCCTCTCCCACTATTATCATATAGGCTTAAAAGGGAAAGGATTTCTCTGCTACGTTCATCCTTGTATTTATAACATCTCAATATTAGGTGGCAATTTGTAGTACTTAACAAGTATTTGTCAGATAAAAGAAAATAATTATAACCCCTTGCTCAAAAATTTGAAAACGTCTTTCATTAGTTTTTAAACACATTCATTTTTGATTTTGGCATTTAAGATGCTCCACAGTCTGTGTGTATTTTACATACAACCTTGATTTCTTCTTCTTACCTAAGAATATGACCCTTGGCCATTTTCATTCCATCAGTATTCCAGTTTCACATGATTAGTTAATTTACTCATAAATTTTCCTTCAACTGAAACACCATTTTCAGCCTCTCTTTTCATCCAAATTTATTCACTCTTGATTTCAAATCACATCTCTATGAGGACATTCCCAGATCCTTTATTTTTTTAATTTAATTTTATTGGAGTATAATTTATTTACAGTGATGTATTAGTTTCAGGTGTAAAGCAAATGAATTAGTCATACATGTAAATAAATCCATTCTTTTTACCCACATAGTTATTACAAAATACTAAGTATATTTTCCTGTGATATATAGTAGGTTCTCATTAACTGTCTACTTTATAAAGTAACGTGTATATGTTACTCCCACCCTGCCAATTTTTCCCTTCCCTCAATGTTTTAACTTATGGAACATAAGATTGCAAATAATGGCATTACTTTCTTTCAGATTTGGATGACTTTATCACTTTTTCTTGTCTAATTACTCTGGCTATGACTTCTAATGCCATGTTCAATAGAAGTGGCAAGAATTGGTATCCCTGTCTTGATTCTGATTGAGAGGAAAACTTTCAGCTCTTTACTGTTCATATCATATTAGCTGTGGGCTTGTCATATATAACCTTTATTACAATGAAGTGTTTTCCCTTGGTACCCAATTTTTTAAAAAGTTTTTATAATAAATTAATGTTGAATATTGTTAAATGGTTTTTATGTATACATTGAGGTGATAATTTGATTTTTTAATGTTGTTTATCACAGTGATTAAATTGTGGTGGTGAAGCCATCTTTTCATCCTTGAAATAAATCCCACTTATTAAATTTATATGATCCTTATAATGTACTATTGAATTCAATTTGCTAATATTTGTTGAAAGTTTTTGCATCTTTGTTCATCAGGGATATTAGCCTTTTATTGTGTTTGATTTTGTATTCCTTGTCTGGTCTTTATTTCATAGAGATATTTGCCTTGTAAATAAGTTTAGAAATGTTCCCTCCTCTTCTATATTTGAAAGAGTTTGAGAGAGATTAGTATTATTTTATATAATTATGCTTATTTACTGTATATCAAATTAAGTTGATATACAGTATTATATTATTTTCATGTATACAACATAATGAATAAGTATTTTACAGGCTAAAATCCATACAATGTTATTACAAGATAATATTTGTCATAAGAAAAAATGAAATACTGCTATTTGTAGCAACATGGATGGACCTAGTGATTATCATACTAAGTAGTTCAAGTCAACAATTCAGACAGAGAAAGACAAATATATGATATGGCATATGTGGAGTCTTTAAAAATGTTGCAATTGACTTTAGAAAACTGAAGTGTATTCACAAACATAGAAAACTAACTTATGGTTACCAAAGGGGAAAGGTGGAGGGAAGGGATAAATTAGGAATTTGGGAGTGACATATACACACTACTATAGATAAAATAGACAAATAACAAGGTCCTAATGATTAGCACAGGGAACAGTACTCAATGTTTTATAATAATCTATATGGGAAAATACTGTTTTATGTTTGTGAAAATTGAACTTATTTAGAAATCTGAGAATAAGTTTTAATATTAAGGAAAGTATGTGTGTGTACATATTATATATCTTGGATATTATATATATATATATATATATATATATATATATACACACACACACATATAAATGAGTCACTTTGCTCTATGCCTGAAACTAACATAAGTGTAAATCAACTATAGTTCAATTATAAAAAGCCATAAAAAGGCTTGCCATTTGCAGTAACATGAATGGAAATAGAGAATTTCATACTGAACGAAGTAAGTCAGAAAGAGAAAGACAAAGACCATATGATATCACTTGTATCTGGAATTTAATATAAGGCACAAGTGAACCTTTCCTTAGAAAAGAAAATCATGGACCTGAAGAATAGACTTGTGGTTGCCGAGGGGGAGGGGGAGGGAGTGGGGTGTTGGGGAGCTTAGGGTTGGTTAATAGATACAAACTATTGCCTTTGTAATGGATTAGCAATGAGATCCTGCTTTGTAGCACTGGGAACTATGTCTAGTCACTTATGATGGAGCATGATAATGTGAGGAAATATAATGTGTACATGTATGTGTAAACGGGTCACCATGCTATACAGTAGAAAAAAATTGTATTGGGGAAATAACTATTAAAAATAATAAGAATAAAAAAATAAATAAAAATTTAAAAAAGGTAATGGCCATATTCCTTGTGTCATATAGCATATTTTTATTGCTTACCAGGTTCATCCATAGTAATTTGTATCTCCAAGTCCTACAACCCTAATTTTCTCCCCTCACCTCTTCTCTCTCCATTTTGGTAACCACTGGTTTGCTTTGTATATCTGTGAGTGTGTTAGTGCTTTGCAAATACACTCATTTGTATTATATTTTAGAATCTATTTATAAGTAATGTCATTACTATTTGTCTTTCTCTTTCTGACATATTTCACTAAGTATAATATTCTCTAGGTCTATCCACATTGCTTTAAATGGGAGAATGTCATACTATTTATGATTGAGTAACATTCCATTGTGTGTGTGTACACACACATACATACTGATCTTCTTTCTCAGTTATGCTGTTGATAGGAACTTGGATTGCTTCTATATTTTGGCAACTATAAATACTGCAACTATGAACATTGGGGTGCTTTTATGTTTTAGAATTAGTGTTTGGGTTTTCTTTGGATATATTCCAGGAATGAAATTGCTGGATCATATGGTAGTTTTATTTTTAATTTTATGAGCAACTTCATTCAGTTTTCAGTGGTGACTGCAGTAATTTACATTCCAGCAACAGTGTTCAAGGATTCCCATTTCTCCATATTCTTGTCAACCTTTGATATCTAGGGAATTTTGATGATATGTATTGTGACAAATGTTATATGATATCTTGTTCTTCTTATTTGCATTTTTTAAACAATTAATGATGTTGATCTTTCATTTGCCTGTTAGCTGTTTTTACGTATTCTTTGGAAAAATATCTATTCTGGTCTCCTGTCTGAATTTTTAATATGTTGGGGTTTTTATTATCAATTTGTATGAGCTGTTTTATATTTTGGATATTTGTTATTTGTCACTCCTATATAAGGAAATGTTTTTTTTTCCAATCCATAGATTGTCTTTTCATTTTGTTAACTATTTTCTCCTCTATGAAAAACCTTCTAAGTTTAACTAAGTCCTATTTGTTTATTTTTGCTCTTAGTTCTTTTGCCTTAGCAGAGATATCACAAAAATTTTTCTATGATTTATGTGAAAAGGTATTCTCTTCTGAGAGTTGTGCAACTTCAGGTCTGATAGATCTTTAATCTGTTTTGAATTTCTTTTTGTATATATATGAGAAAATATTCTAATTTCATTCTTTTACATGTAGCTGTCTGGTTTTCTCAGCAACACTTGTTGAAGAGACTACATTCTTCACTGTTGCTTCCTCCTGTATTGTCATAGATTAATTAACTGTAGGTGTGTGGAGTTTATTTCTGGGCTCTCTATTCTGTTCCATTGACCTGTGGGTCTGTTTTTGTGACAACCCATGCTGTTTTAATCACTGTATCTTGTTAGTACAATCCAAAGTATTAGAGGCTTATGCTTTCAGGTTTGTTCTTATTTTCTAAAGATTTCTGTGGTTATGAGTGTCTTTTTTTGGTTCCATAGGAACATTAGGATTATTCTAATTCTGTGGAAAATATCATGAGTATTATTTTGACAGGTATTAAATTAAGTCTGTAGATTGAATTGGGTAGAATGGCCATTTTAACAGAATTAATTATTCCAGAACAAGAGTGCTAGGTACCTTCCATTTTTTGAGTCAATTTCCATTTTCTTCATCAATGTTTCATAGTGTTCAAAATATACATGTATATTTCATCTCCTTGGTTAAGTTTATTACTAGTATTATATTCTTTTATCTTTGGTTTTAAATCAGGTTGGTTTTTCACTTTCTCCTTCTGATACTTCATTAGTAGTGCAAGAAAAAGCAACAGTTTTCTATATATTAATCTTGTACCATCAAACATGGATGAATTCAGTATTAATTGTAATAGTTTTTTGTGGAGATTTTAGGGATTTCTATGTATATATATAGTACCATGCCATCTACTGTAGTAACAGTTTTACATCTTCCCTTCTAATTTGTTCACCTTTTACTTCTTTTTTTCTTGTCTAACTGCTGTGGATATCACTTCCAGTATTATTTTCAGTGAAAGTGGTAAGAGTTCACATCATTATGTAGTTCTTGAATTTAGAGGACAAATTTGTGCTTTTTACCATTGACTATGAATTTTTAATAAATGTCCTTTATTATGTTGAGTATGTTTCCTCTTTCACTTACATGAGAATTTTTATCATGAATGGATGTTGAATTTTGTTATTTTTTTTGCATCCAGTGAGATGATCATGTGATTTTCATCCTTCCTTTTGTTAATGTGGTGTATCACAGTGATTGATATACAAATATGGAAACATGCTTGAGACCCTCAAAGTAAATCCAAATTGACTCTATTTTATCAATCTTTTTCAAGTACTGTTAAATTTGGTTGTTTTGCTAATATTTTTTTCAGCATTTTGCATCTGTAATTATCAAAGATATTTGCCTATATATTTCTTTTTTGTAGTATCTTTGTCTGGTTTTCATATCAGGGTAACACTGGCCTTGTAGAAAGGATTTGGGAGTATCTCCTCCACTTAAATTGTTTGTGTGAGGTAGATATTAGTTATTCTGTTTTTGGTATGATTCCCCTGTGAAGCAATCTGTTCTTGGATTTTGTTTACTGGTTAGTTATTTAAATTACAAATTTGATTTCACTACTAGTGATCTATCTGTTCAAATTGTCTGTTTCTTCTCTATTTAAACTTTTTTGGCTGCGTATTTTTAGAAATTTGTGTTTCTTTTAGATTGTTCAATTTGTTGGCAAAAAACTGTTTATAGTGTTCTTTTAGGATTTTTTTGTACTCTCTGATATCAGTTACATTGTCTCCTCTTTCATTTCTTACTGTGTTTGATTGGGTTTTCTCATTTTCCTTCATGGTAAGCCTGGCTGATGGTACATAATGTTTGAAATATTTTCACAAATGCATCTCTTGTCTTAATTGATTTTTTCTATAGTTTTTCACCTCTACTTTTTTTTTTACTTCCTCTGTATTCCTTATTATTTCCTTCCTAATGCTGACTTTGGACTTTGATATTGTTTTCTAATCTTTTAGCTGATATGTTTCTTAATTGAGATTTTAAAAAATTTCTTGAGGTAGGCCTTTATTATTTTAAACATACTTCTTTGAACTGCTTTTGGTGCCTTCCATATGTTTTGGCACGTTATGCATCCATTTTCATTTGTCTCAATGTTTTTTCTGATAGCCTCTTTGATTTATTCATTGACACATTGTTTTTTTTCATGTTGGGATTTTTTAGTCTTCCCATGTTTGTTCTTTTCTCATTTTCCTTTCTGTAATTGTTTTCTAGTTTCATACATTTGTAACTAAAAAAAAATGCTGGAATAATTTCAGTCCTCTTAAATTTTTTGAGACTTGTTTTATGGATTGTCATGTGATATAATCTGAAGAATATTCCGTGTGCCCTTCAAAGAATGTGATTTTAGTTGTTTTTGAACATAATGTCCTCTATATATATAGAGAGAGAGACTTATTTTTCTGTTGTATCTTTAAGAGCAGAGTTGCCTTAATGATTTTCTCTCTGAATGACCTGTCCTTTGATGTAAGTTGGGGTGTTAAAATCCTCTGTGATTATTGTATTATTGACAATTTATCCTTTTATATCAGTTATGATTTGGTTATATACTTAATCTCCTTGTATTGAGTTGTGTATATGTTAATGAGTGTAATATCCTCTTCTTGTATTGATGGCTTTATCATTATATAATGATATTATTTTTGTTTTGTTGTAGCTTTTGTATTTTTCATTTTTGTCTGATATTAGTATTGCCACTCCTGCTTTCTTGTCATTGCCATTGGCATGAAATGCAAATGATTTCCATCTTCTCATCTTCAGTTCCTGTATCTTTAACCCAGAAGTGAATCTCTTGAAGGCAGCATAGTTAAGGGTCTTTTTTTTTTAAATCAGAGTAGCCACCCTACGTCTTTTGATCTGAGCATTTATTTCATTTATAATTATTCATAACTATGTAGTTATGGCTATTTTATTACTTGTTGTTTATTACTTGTTTTCTAGGGTTTTTTGTAGTTTTTCTCTGTTCATTTTTTTATTCTTTTTGTTTCTCTCTGTGGTTTTATTGTTTTATTTATGCATATGCTTGTGTTCTTTTCTCTTTGATTTCTGTGTATCTATTTTAGGTTTCTCATGTGTTGCCACCATGGCTATCATAAAGGTTGACATGAATTTTATCTACTTTCTTTAAACTGGGAATCATGTAAGTTCATAACATTCTACATTGTCTATCTTTTTGACTCCTTTCACTGAGATTCTGTGGTTTTGGTGTCTAATGTTACATAATTGTCCTTATCTAGTTATTATTTTGTGTTTATTGTTTTTACATTATTGTACATATATACATATATATATATATGTATATATTGGTTATATTATTTATTGTTTCTTTTACAAGTTTTGTGTTTTAATCTATGTGCTGGCTTATTTAATTTCTTGGTCCTAAATTCTTACTATATATTTGCCTTTCCTAGTACAATTTTTCCTTTCTTATAAATACTTACTTTTCATTTAGAGAAGAGCCTTCAATATTTCTTGTAGAGTAGTTTGAGTATTGATGAATTCTTATAGTTTTACTTGTCTGAGAAGTTCTTCCCTTCTATTCTCAATATCTATTTGGGTATATTATACTAGATTTTAAATGTTTTCCTCTTTCAGGACTCTGAATATATCATGTCACTAAATTTCAGCCTATGATGTTTCTATAGAGAACCAGCTTTTATTCTTATGGGAATTCCCTTGTATATAACTCTAGACTGTTTTCTCTTGCTTCCTTTTAGGATTCTCTTTATCTTCAAGTTTTTCCATGTTAATTCTAGTATGTCTTAATAAGGGACTATTTAGGTTTGTCTTGTTTGGCACCCTCTCTGTTTTCTCTACCTAGATGTGTGTTTCTTTCTTTAGGTTTGGAAAACTTTAGCTATAATTTCTTCAAAAAATTTTCAATCTTTTTTACTTCTCCTGCTGGAACCCCTGTAATGAAAACATTGAAACTCATTATCATCTAAGTTGCTTTATTTTTAAAATTTATTTCATTCATAAAGTGTTTAAAAATTTTATTTTAAAAATTAAAAAAATCTGCTTCAGATCTGGCACATCACTAAGATGTGAATTGAGCAGGGCTGAGACATTGGTTTGGTTGGGTCACATGGCAAGCCTATTGAAGGACACTTGGAAGCTGCTCAGAAAGACTTCTTTCCATCCTGCTTTGGGAGCAAGTATCCTTTGTTTTTCCCAGCTCTGCTACTGCTGCCTTGTTGAGGAAACTTCTCACAAGGCAGGGATGTCCTGTATGATCTCTCTGCATATTATCATGCATGAGCTGTGATGGAGCAGCTGCTTTTAGAGCTCTGTGCAATTTCTGAGGTGCTTTTTGAATAACTGCCAACTATGGCCACCACTGTCTCATGTGGGTCCTGTCCAGGACCAGTTTGAATTTACCTCTGAGAGTCAAATTTTTTTCCATAGTCCTTTTTGCCCTGGATCCAGTGCTACAAAGCGGAGTGATGTAAGTAAGGCTGGAGCTTTCACTTGGCTCAGTGTGGGATACATGGCTAAACAGTCATGGGAAACCTGGCAGCCTGTGGAGACAACTTCTCTCTTCACCCATGTCAGGGGCTAGCCAGAACAAGTGTTCTCCTCATGAGAATTGTCCAGGCATCTGATGCACTTCTTTTTGTCCCAGGGACCTTCTAGCCAGCTAAGAGTGGCTTGTCTCTCCATGTAAAAACTCAAGCCTGGGATTCCCATCTAGTGACTTGTCCTGCTCACTCCTAAGGGTGGATGCCTACCCTAAAAATCTCCCTTTAACTAGGAATATCCTCCCAGGGAATAGATTCCAACCTAATTGCTTTTATTTCCTTCTTATTATTATGTAGGTGTCTTCCTTACAGCCTTTGTTTTATGGGAATCATCATGCCAATTTTCAGTTTGTTTTCAAGGAAAATTTTTCCACATTTAGCTATATGTTTATGTGTTCATATGGAGCTGTGAGTTCCAGGTTCTCTTACTCTGCTGTCTTGATCTCTCTCTAGGATTGGTAGTAATTTTCTTTAACTGTTGGGTATAATTCACCAGTGTAACCACGTGACCCTGGTTTTGTTTCATGGGAGATTTTTGATTACTGACTCAGTCTATAAGTAGTAATTATTCTATTCAAAATTTCTATTTCTTCAAGGTCAAGTCTTGGGAAATTGTATGTTTCTGTGAATTTACCAATTTCATATATGCCAGTTTGTTGGAATGTAACATTTCACTGTAGTCTCTTATAATCCTTTATATTTCTGAGGTTTCAGCTGTAATGTCTCTCATTTATGACTTTGAGTCCCATTTTTTTTTTTTTTGGTCAGTTTACCTAAAGATTTGTCAGTTTTGTGTATAACTTATCAAAAATCAGCTCTTAGTTTAACTAATATTTTTATTGTTTTTCTAGTATTTATACATTTCTTTATTTCTATACTTCTAGTAACGTTGAAGTTTGATGCTTCTTTCTATCTTTCATTGATTTGCAAATCAAGGTTGTTTATTTGTTGTATTTTTTGTACATTCATGTAGGCATTTATGTCTGTGTACTTCACTCTTGGTACCTTTTTGCTGCATCCCTTAATTGTACTTATGCTTTATCTCCATTTTTTATAACATTGTGTATTTCTATTTTTATCTCGTTATTTTTTATTTTTTATTTCTTCTCTGCCACCTGCTTTGTTCAGTAGCATGTTGTTTAGTCCCCATATGTTTGAGAATATTCCAGTTTTGCTGAAATTGACTTATTACCATTGGGGTAGGAATTTTTTTCATATTTTTCAAAATTATTTAATTAATTGATTATTGTTTTATGTACCAACATGCAATCTATCTCGGAGAATATTTTATTTGCCCTTGAAAATTGTGTATACTCTTTCTTTTAGTTGGAAGATTTTTTTATATCTATTAAACTCCCCTTTTCTAATGTGTGACCTGAAACCAAAGTTGTCTATTTTTTCTGGGTTGTTGAATTTGTTGGCATATGATTGTTCCTAGTATTCTTGGATTTTTTTTATATATATATATATCTTCAGTATCTGTTGAGATTCCTCCTTTTTCATTTCTTATTTTTAAAAATTGGGTTCTCTCTCTCTTCTTCTTCTTGGTGAGTCTGAACAGATTTTTTTTTTTTCAATTTTGTTTACCTGTTCACAGAAACGTCTCTTTTTTTAATTTTTTCTATTTTTTTGAAAATTTTATTGACTTCCTTTCTGATCTTTAGATCTTTGATTTCCTTCCTTATTCTTACCTAAGTTTTTGCTTGTGCTTTTTCTAATTCTTTCAGATGGTTCGTTAAGATATTGATTTGTGATTTTTCTTCCTTTTTTTGAGTAAGGCCTATATCACTGTGACCTGCCCTTCTAAGAATGGCTACTTTGACATCCCATTGAATGTGAATGTTTGTGTTTTCACTGTTATTTGTATCACGGTATTTTTAATTACTCTTTTGATTTCCTCTTTGACACATTGTTTATTAGTAACGTGTTGTTTAGTCTCTTAGATGTCAGGTTTTTCTCATTTCTTTTCTTGTTGTTGATTTCTAGTTTCATGCCATTATTGTCAGAGAAGAAGCTGGAAATAATTTCTGTACTCTGAAATTGGTTGAGGTTAGTTTTGTGGCCCAAGATGTGGTCAATCCTAGAGAATGTTCCATGTGCACTTGAGAAGAATATATATTCTGGTTTGTTTGTTTGGATGCAGTTTCCTGAATAATCAAATAATATAATTGTTCTACTGTGTCATTTAGAATCTCTGTTGCCTTATTTCTGTCTAAAAAATCTGTGCATTGATATGAGTGGGGTGCTAAAAGTTCTTACTCTTATTGTGTTCCCATCAATTTATCCTTTTATTTTTGTTTGTGTTTGTTATATGCATTACTTTGCTCGTATAATAGGAGCATATATATTGATGAGTGTAACATCCTTTTCTTGAATTTATCCTTTTACAATTGAATAGTGTCCATCTTTGTCTTTCTTTATGTTGTTCATTTTAAAGTTTGTTTTGTCTGATATGAGCATTGAGAATCCTGCTTACCTGTCTTTCCTTTCTCATGAAATATCTTTTTCCATACACTCACTTTCAATTTATGTGTCATTTGCCCTAGGGAAATCTTATATAGGCAGTATATTATAGGCTCTTTTTTTAATCCATTCTTCTCTATGACTTTAGATCAGAGCATTCTATTAAGTAATTAGTAATAGATGTATATTCATTATGTTTTAAAACTTGTGTTCCTTTGATTCTAAGTTTTTCCTTGTTCCTTTCTTTTTCTTGATTTGGTTGGATTATTTTATTTTATTTTATGCTTGTGTCCTCTTCTTTTTAGTTTTTTGTGAATGTATTATTTGGTTTTAATTTGTGTTTACCCTGTTTTTCACATATTGAACCCTATCCTGTATCTGCTTGCATCAGACTAATAGTCATATAGGCTCAAACACATTCTAAAAAAAATCCTAGTTTTTCTTACTTTCCTTCCCCACATTTTATGATTTTGATACCCATTTTTACATCTTCATATATATTCATTTGCTGTTCCTTGTGTTTACTATCATTTTCACAAACAGCTTTTTTTTCTTTCAGATCTGTACACTGGTTTATATATTAATATCCAATTATTTTTTTCATCTTATATGTTCTTACTTATTTCCTATTTAGAGGAGACCATTAAATATTTCTTTAGAATACTGTATTCTTTTTTTTTTGTTTTACGGATTTTTTTTTTATTTCTCCTATTTAAATGCTAAGCTTTGTGGGTAAAGTATTTTAGGATGCAAATTTTTCCCTTTTAGAACTCTGAATATATCTTGCCACTCACTTCTGGACTGTAGCATTTCTATAGAGAAATCAGCTGGTAGCTTTATGGGTAGGATCCCTTTTAATCAACTCTTTGTTTTTCTCTTGCTGCCTTTAGAATCCTCTCCTAATCTTTTTTTTTTTTTTAATTTTCCCACTGTACAGCAAGGGGGTCAGGTTATCCTTACATGTATACATTACAATTACATTTTTCCCCCAGCCTTTCTTCTGTTGCAACATGAGTATCTAGACAAAGTTCTCAATGCTATTCAACAGGATCTCCTTGTAAATCTATTCTAAGTTGTGTCTTTTCTTTAGCCATTTCTATTATAATATGTTTTAGTGTAGCTCTGTTTTGATTCAACTTGTTCATGGCCCTCTGTCCTTCCTTTATCTGAATATCTGTTTCCTTCTTTATTTTTTCAGTTTTCAGCCTTAAATGCTTCAAATATATTTTCAGTCACAATATTTTCTTTTTCTTCTCCTAGAATCCCTATTATGCATAGGTTAGCTGTGTTATATTATCCCATAGATTTCTAATGTTTTCTTATTTGGTTTTCTGTCTGCTGTCCTGATTGGGTGATTTCCATTATTCTATCTTCCAAGTCACTTTTTGCTTCTCTACATTATTCATTCTGCTCTTCAGTGACTTTAATTCAGTTTGTGTCTCTACAGATGAATTTTCTAATTTTTCTTGGCTCAACCTTTTTGTTTCTAGTTCTTTTTTTAAAGTACTCCGTGTTACTATTTATATCTGCTCTCATTTCCTACAGTATTTTCATTAACTCCTTTTGTACTTGGTGTCTTTTGTGTGCAGAGGTCTGTTTCATTGTTTGCTCCTTCAGGAGAGTTCTGTTCTTTTAACTAGGAATGGTTTCTGTGCTTCTTCATTTTTCTTATATTTTTATTATGCTGTAAGTTTAGGGAAAACAAGTAACTACTGTATCTTTGGAGGGTTATTTGTATGTGGGAGCTTCCCTGGGTAGCTCGTGAGGGCTTACTTTTTTGTGTGTGTGAGGGTTGCATTTCCTTTGGATGTTTGCCGTCTATTTCCTCAGTGTTTTCTGGCCATTATCCCATTGATAGTGGGTGTGCACTTATATGGTATGCATTTGCTCCCATGCAAGTGGAGGCAATGGGGAATGCCTGTATCCAGAACCTCATTGCCATGCCCTTGGTAGTGGTGAGGACCCACAGGGTGGTGGGGGCACAGGCTGTTCCTGGTTATAGGGCCCTGGGCACTCACAGTAACCCTCAGGGAGGTGGGAGCTGTGCCCAGACTCCTTACCAATATTGATGGCAGTGTGTGTGCATTTCTTGTGGAGGGGGTGAGTGCAATAGGTGACACTTGATAGCAAGGCCCTCCATGCTGGTGGCAACACCTTAGGTGATTGGGGCGGTAGTTAGTGCCTGTTAACCATTAATTGTGGTGGGCTCTGCCCACCTCAGAGCTCCAAGATGGCTGTGGTAGTTTGCATTAATTGACTATAGCCCTTGCAAGAGGCACCTGGCAACCAGTGGTCTCACCCCTGTGCAAAGAAAGATTCCTATGGCAGTCCACATCTTCTCTCCTTGCCTTCCTCAACAGTGATGTGTTGCTCCTCCCCTGGACCCAGGCCTCCTCCTTCATTCTCTGGGCTGTGCACCTCCTCTCCCCAGGTCCCTCAGGCTGTCTCCACAGAGCTAAATGTATTTCTCTCCTTGGAACTCTCTTCCAAAACCTATCTCTTAGTCCAACCCCACGTTGAGAGTCTCAAGCTGTGGTGTCCTGAGCAGTGGTATTGATGATATGTGAGGCTCTCTCTCTGCTTTTCCCTTTTCTGTCCAGCTGTTGCACTTTTCTCTGAGGCCTTGAGTTTACCCCTTCATTCAGCTTGATCTTCCCATCAGTTATGTATCTTTCCAGCATTTGGATTTATTTCCTCTTTCAAAATTCCCTCTCAGGATTTCAGGTCCCATCCTGAGTCTTTTTTTTTTCTCTTCCCTCTTTCTCTCTTTTTTTCCTTTTTTTTTTGGTCCTACAGTTATGTGGAGGTCTCCTTGCCCTATTTGGAGGTCCAAGGTCTTCTGCCAGAATTCAGTCAATGTTCTTTGTGAATTGTTCTACATGTAGTTTTTGTTTGTTTGTTTGTCTGTGGTAGAAAGTGAGAACCACATCTTACACCTCTGCAATCTTTATCTGCCTTCATACCTCATATTTCTGAAGTGGGGTTACAGGAGATTAAAACTTAGTAGTAGAATTAAAATGCCTAATAGATATGCTGAATAGTTAAATGGATACTGGTAAAAAGTTTTTTGTAATGTAATGAATATCTAAAGATCATTTGAAGTATAGTATAAAATGTGAAATTGAGCAAGAGACACAAATATATCAGTTAATATTTATTCAGTTGCAATTAAGGCATCTTTTCCAAACAAGTTTAAACAGTAAAAAAAAAATCTGTTACCTAATAAGTTAGAAGAATGATTTATTCCATTGACTCTGTGTCTATTCCTCTGTGATTCACTCAGCTATGTTCTCCATTGTGCATTGACTTTATCTTCAGACTGGTTTCTCTCTTGATGGCAAAATGGACATAGACTGTGTAAGACTTAATATCCACATACCATGACAGGGGATGCACTATATTTCACAGGGGAAACACTACATTTTTTCATGGTTCTTTTTTAAAATAGAGGACATATTACCAGAAACCTCCAAAAAATGAAGTTTTTTGCCTCATTGCCACCCACCCAAAAAGTCACATATTCCTTCTTTAACAGATCTCTGGGGTTCACTTTTGCTAAGGGTTTGCAGTAAATGGTTCAGGAATATATAACAAAAATCAGGTTACCCTTAGAAAAGAAATATTCCAATGCACAGAATTCTAACAAACAAATATATGCACTAGTAAAGAATGTATGCAGAAAGTACAAAATACATCTAATTCCGAGCTTTTCACATCTTTTGGTGTCTACATTTTTTTTTCTCCTAAAATGTGTTAAGACTCTGAAGGATCTTTTTTACATGTGTCATATCTATCAGTATTTATAGTACAAGCATTCAGGAATTAAGATACTCTTATTTATTCATTTAAAAATAAAAATAATAAGGCTATTAAATTAATGTTCTTAATTATATTAAAGACATAATGAATGAAACATTTTTTTTGTCTTTTTATCATTTCTTGGGCCACTCCCATGGCATATGGAGGTCACCAGGCTAGGGGTCCAATCAGAGCTGTAGCTGCCAGCCTATGCCAGAGCCATAGCAATACCAGATCCGAGCCGTGTCTGCAGCTTAAACAACAGCTCACCACAATGCTGGATCCTTAATCCACTGAGCAAGACCAGGGATCGAACCCACAACTTCATGGTTCCTAGTCAGATTCATTAACCACTGAGCCATGATGGGAACTCCATGAATGAAATGTTTATTGAAAGGACATATATGTCAGTAACAATTTGTTTTTTATTGTTTTTTCATTTTTAAACTTTTATTGAAGTACAGTTTATCTACAATGTTGAGGAAATTTCTGCTGTACAAGAAATTGATTCAGTTATACATATACAGAATCTCTTTTTCAGATTCATTTCCCATATAGATTGTCATAGAAGTTTGAGTAGAGTTCACTGTGCTCTATAGCTTTTTCCCCTAATCAGTCATTCCATATATCACAGTATGTATATGCCAACACCAAACCCCCAGTCTCTCCCTCACCTCACCATTGTCAACTTTGGTAACCATAAGTTTGTTTTCAAAGTCTGTGAGTCTGTTGCTGTTTTGTGAATAAGGCCATTTGTATTCTTCATTAGAATCCACATATAAGTGACATACCATGATCATCTTTCTTTGTCTGTCTGATTTCACTTAGTATGATAAGCTCTGTCTATTCTCAGTGTTGCAAATGCCACTATTTCATTATTTTTTTATGGCAGAGTAGTTGTACATTATGTGTTTTTCCACATCTTCTTTTTCCATTCCACTGTCAATGGACATTTTTTTTTTTCTTATTTTCATGTCTTGGCTGTTTCAAATAGTGCTTCAGTGAACACTGGGGTACATATATCTTATTGAGTTATGGTTTTATCTGGATAGATGCCAAGAGCAGGATTGCTGTATCACAAGGTGGATCTAATTTTAGTTTTTTGAGGAATCTTCATACTGTTTTCCATAGTGGTTGTACCAGTTTACACTCCCAATTACAGTATGAGAGGCTTTCCTTTTTTCCTCATCCAAATCCCCTCCAGAATTTATTATTTGTAGTCTTTGTGATGATGGTCATTCTGGCTGGTGTAAAGGAGTATTTCATAATGGTTTTGATTTTCATTTCTCTAATAATTAGCAATATAGAGTATCTTTTCAAGATTTTTTGGCCATCTGTAAGTCTTCTTTAGAGAAATGTCTATTTGGATCTTTTGCCCATTTTTTGATTTTTTTTTTATTTTGAGATGCATGAGCTGTCTCTGTATTTTGGAGATTAATCTCATGTTATTTGCATTGTCTACAAATCTTTTTTCCCATTCTTTGGGTTGTCTTTCTAGAAGCTATGGTTTCTTCTGCTGTGCAAAAAATTTTAAGTTTAATTAGGTCCCAGTTGTTTATATTTTTTTTCATTACTCTAGGAGGTGGATCTGAGAAGATATCGCTGTACTTTATGTCAGAGTGTTCTGCCTAGCTTTTCCCCTAAGGAATTTAAAATATCCAGTCTTATGTTTAGTTCTTTAATCCATTTTAAGGTTGCTTTATAAATGGTGTTGTTATAGAATGTTATAATTGATTTTTTTTAGGCTGTACCCACTGCATATGCTATTTGCTGAGTTAGGGGTCAAATCAGAACTGTAGCTACCAGCCTATGCCACAGCCTTGGCAATGACAGATCTGAGCTGTGTCTTTGACCTACAGTAGAGATCAGAGCAACACAAGATCCTTAACCTGCTGAGTGAGGGCAGGGTTCAACCCCACGTCGTCATGGATACTAGTCTGGTTCTTTTCTGCTGACCCATGATAGGAACTCTGATAATCTCTTTTTTTCTTGTAGTTGTCTCATTTTCTCAGAACCATTTATTGAAAAGACATTCTTTACTCCATTGTATATTCTTGTATCATTTGTCATAGATGAGTTGGGCTTGGCTTTATCTCTTGGATTTTTATCCTGTTCCACTGGTGCATATTTCTGTTTTTTGCTTGTACCATACTGTTTTGATGACTGTAGCTTTGCAGTTCTCTGAAGTCAGGAAACCTGATTCCTCCTCCTTTATTTTTCTTTCTCAGGATTGCTTTTTGGCTATTTTGACTCTTTGTTGTTCCCATTCAAATTTAAAAAAAAATTTGTTTTTGTTCTATGAAAAATGACATTGGTGATTTAATAGGAATTGCACTAAATCTGTAGATTGCCTTGGGTAGAATAGTCATTTTGACAGTATTAATTCTTCCAACCCAATAGAATGGTGTATATTTTCCATCTGTTTGTCTTTCTTTGATTTCTTTCATCAATGTCTTATAGTTTTAGATAGATTTATTCCTCAGTATTTTATTCTTTTTGATTTGATGGTAAATGGGATTATTTCCCTAACTTCTCTTTTCTTTAATTGTTAGTATATATAAATGCAATAAATTTCTGTGTATTAGTTTTGTATCCTGAAACTTTACCAAATTCATTATTGAGCTCTAGCATTTGTCTGGTAGCATACTTTTTCAAGTACTGGTGAGGTGAAATCAGTTCTGACATGTTTGCAACTCACAGGAATAATATATGGTCTTCCTTTAATTATATAACATATTTTACAATTTTGCCTTTATGTGTGGCTCATATCTGTGCATTTCTTTCCTTTTAGAGTATTCTTCAGTTTCATTTATCCTCATCTGCTTCAGGTCTCTTTCCAGTCAGTTTCCAGACAAGGTTTCTGAAATGTACAATCTTATTTACTCTCTTTCTGGAACAATTCATTGTCTGATGGGTCTCAGATGAATTCAGATTCTGTAGGTTGGTAATTAAGACTCTCAGTGACCTGACATGCCTCCCTCTTTTTCCATGTTCACCGTCGCCACTGGCTCTCACAAATAGTTTTGTCAGCATTCAGATTCTCTCCCATAGTTCACCTCCATCATCCCTGTTCCCAGTGCTACACTCCTTTCCATAAACATTGACTTTGGTCATACTCACTCCTGTCTTTCTCCAAATATCAAAAACTTCTCCCTATTTTTTAAGCACCATTAACTTCTGATGCTACTAAAGAACTAAATACCCCCAGCTACAAGGACTTCTGATTTCTGAACTCCCTGCTCATAAAAGGCAACATTGATTCCACTTCTAGCTCAGTCTGTATGACCTGTATTCATTTGGGCAAACTCCTCAATATTGCAAAGTATGAGGTTCTTAAGGAGAGAAATCATGAAAAGTTGTCACTATTTGTAATATAATATATGTGAACGAGTAGCTTAGTGCCTAGTAGGTAGTAAATTCTCAGTAAATTACTTTTTTCCTGCATATTTGCAATATAAGGATCAATATATGTTTTTGTTTATGTGTGTGGAAATTTCACTATTTTTTGCCTTATTTGTACTTGGGTAACAGCTCCAGATTTTAATGCTATGCATATATCAAAAATGTATATTGCAGTCAGTCCAGGTTATTGGCATTCTTAATAACAGTGAAGGAAAGTAATAATATCAGGGAAAATCCATGTATTTAATTAATAAATTCAGAGATTACACTATTATATATGGTGGACAACCAGTCAGTCAAAATGAAAATATAAAGTTCATAGGTGTGTCAAAATAAATAACATCACTTTCAAATACAAATTGATAAATCACCAGTATATTCAGATAACTTTTAGAGAACCTGGAGAAAATTTTTTAACATTAAAAATGAAAATGTTCTTGAATATGAATATATATTCTCCATTAATTAATATTCAAACTTAATCTCTTGAACAAATTCAATTGAGAATCAAATTGAAACATATAGTGTATTTTGTCACATGGTGTTGCTTAAGGTGGGACTGATATTTGAGAACTTGAAATATGGGAGTTTTTATAAGATTATGCTTTGAGATCCCAGAAATTTGCCAACAACATTAAACCAAGGTTAGCTTTCAGGACCCTGATTTCTATTCCTGTTGAGTTTTGCTCAAATATCTACATTTTTCTTCCTTTTCTATAGCATAGTTTATATACAATGTTACTTAGTACAGCTAACTAAATGTCTCTGTTTGTATTAATTTCCACTTTCTAGACTCTCCAGCATGTCTCTATACCCAACACAATCTATAAGGGCTTATATCTAATCTACATTTCATCCTGTTCCTATGTGTATGCAATTTCCTTATTGTATAGTAGACACCTTGAGGTTACCCATAACTCATACGTCTTATAAGAGCTGCATAGTGAGGGAGGAGCAAGATGATGGAGGAGTAAGAAGTCACATTCACCTTCTCCCACAAACACATAAAAAAAAACTCACATCTACATATAAAACAATGAGCACAGAACATTAACTGAATGCTGATAGCCACATAGGGGTTCCCTTATAATTAACTCTTTGTTTTTCTCTTTCCGGCTTTAGAATCCTTTCTTTACCTTTAAATTTTGCCACTTTTACTGTAATATGTCTTGGTGCGTACCTGTCTGGATTCAACTTGTTTGGGGCCCTCTGTGCTTCCTGTATCTTGATATCTGTTTCCTTTAGATTTGGAAAGTTTTCAGACATAATTTCTTTGAATATATTTTCAATCCCTTTTTCTTTTCCTTCTCCTTCTAGAATCCCTGTTATGCATAGATTGGCCTGCTTTATATTATCCCATAGATCTCTTATCTTGCTTTCATGATTTTTTCATTTAGGTTTCTATACACATCCTGATTGGGTGATTTCCATTATTTTAACTTTGAAGTCACTTATTTGTGCCTCTGCATTACTCATTCAGCTCTTCAGGGCCTTTTAAATTGCTTGCATCTCTTCAAATGAATTTTCTAATTTGTCTTGGCTCCTCCTCATATTTCCTATTTCCTTTCTAAAGTAATATGCATTATTGTATATATCCACTCAATTCCTCCATTTTCACTCTTAATGCCTTCACTATTTTCACTATCTCCCATTCGAAATTAGTGACTATCAGACTGCAGAGATTTCTTTCATTTTTTGCTCCTTCATGGGAATTATCCTGTTCTTTCACCTGACAATAGCTCCTAAGTGTCTTCATTTTGCTTATATTTTTCTTATGCTGTGAGTTTTGGGAAACCAACTACTGTTCTCCTGGATCCTCTTTACATGCAAGAGTAGGTGTTTTGTGAGAATTTACTATTTAATTTTGGCTTGAGGGTTTGGATGCTGGATGTCTCGTTCTTCAATGTGTGCAGGCTGTTATTCCCTTTATAGGGTTTTGTACATGCTGCAAGGCAGATGATGGCAATGGACAGGGGTAGAAGGTAGTGCTTAGTTCCTGACAAATAGCAAGAACCTGTGGAAAGGTGGCACAGGATGCTTCTAGTTTCAGGGCCCTTGGAAATGGCCATGAGTCTCAGGTATGTTTAGGCAGCATGTGGATCATTTGGCAGTGGGAGAAACAGGGCATATGCATTCCCAGGGGAGTGATAGCACCAAAAGGTGGTTCTTGGTTTCAGTGCCTTCCTTTCCCAAACTGTGAGGTGACTGGGGCCACAGGTGTTGCCTGTCCATGGATCCCTAGTGGTGGCAAGCCACACCTACCTCTAGAGTCAGAGTTATCTACAGTGGTTTTCCCCCACAACCTGAAGATCATGAAAAAAGTGCCCCATAATGCTTAGACCATGCAGGAGGCACTGAAACCTGTAGCTAGCACAGGAGGGCTGTTGCCCATACCCTATACAAGTGGCACCTCACTGCCCATAGTCATGTCCTCTGAGAGTACGTGTGTGGACAGTGAAAGATACTCCTGTGGAAATCTGCCCTTCCCACCCTTATCCTCCCAAACAATCATGCTTTCCTACTGTGGGCCAGGCCTGCTCCCATGTTTTCCTGGCTGTGGCACTCCTCTCCCCAGCTCTTGGAGCAGCACTCCTTATCTCTTGGGCCATCTCCACACCACCAACCTTAGTCCTCTTCCCAGAACTTACTTCCAGAGCCTGAAACTCAGTACCAGGTCCCTATCTGAGCATCTCACTCTGTGGTGTCTGGTGGTGGTGGTACAGACGGTCTTTGCAACTCTCTCTCTCTCTGCTTTTCCCTCCGCAGTCACTGCACTTTTCTCTGTAGCTTTAAGGTCCCTCATTCTCAGCTGATCTCCATGTCAATTGGGTGGCTGTCCAGGTTGTGGTTTCCTTTCCTCTTTCACAGCTTCCTCTCAGGAATGCTGGTCCTGTCCTGATTCCTCACTCTCTCTTTTTATTATTTTGTTTTATCCACTTATGATGAGGGTTTCTTGCCCTTTTTAGAGGTTTAAGGTCTTCTCTCAGCATTCAGTAGATAGCTTGTGCAAGTCATTCTATATGTAGATTGTTTCTTAATATATTTTTGGAAGGAGGTGAGTACCACATCTTACTCCTCCACTATCTTGATCATGCCTCTTCCCTTGAATTGTATGATTTTTACCTTTAATTCCATTAATGTGATTTGTCACATTTATTGATTTGTATTGTTGAACCACTCTTGCATCTAGGATAAATCTTGATTATGGTGTGTGATCCTTTTAATATGATACTAAATTGTGTCTGCTAATTTTTTAATTTTTTTTGCATCCATGTTCTTTAGAGGTATTGGCCTGTAAGTTTTCTTCTTTTTTCTCGTAATATTCTTATCTGGCTTTGGTATCAGGGTAATGTTAGCATTGCAAATTGAATTTCAGAGTTCTACCTCTTTTAAATTATGTGAAACAATTTGAGAAGGATTTACATTACTTTTTCTTTAAATATTTGGAAAATTGACCAGTGAAACTATCTGATCCTGTGCATTTCTTTTTGGGGAAGGTTTTTGATTACTGATTCAATTTCCTTACTTGTCATTTGTCTCTTCAGTTTATCAATTTCTTCATGATTCAGTTTCATAGGCTGTTTGTTTCAAGAATTTGAATTTATCCCTTTTTTCTAGGATATACATTTTTTGATGTGTAATTGTCTGTAGTAATCTATTTTTGATGCCTTGTATTTCTGTGCCATTACTTGTAATATTTCCACATTCATTTCTGATTTATTTAATTTAAGACTTCTTGTTTGTTTCTCTCTCTCTCTCTCTCTTTGCTTAGTTTAGCTAAAATATTTCTGTTTTGTTTTGTTTTGTTTTGTTTTCCCAGAAAGCCAGAGCTTAATTTCCATTGTTGAATAAAACACTTTTTATAATTTCAATTTTCTTAAAATGTGCTAATGCTTACTTTGTTATTTAGCATATGATCCATTCTAGATAAAATTACCTGTGTGCTTGAGAAGAATGTGTATGTCAACCATTGGGTGTAGTGTTCTGTACATCTGTTGGATCCCTCTACTCTAGTAGGGAGTTCAAGTCTAGTGCTTCCTTATTGGTTTTTGTTTATTTGATCTATCTGTTGTTGAAAGTAAGGCATTCAAGAATCCTACTATTATGGTATTGTCTATTTCTCCCTTGCTATCAGTTAGTATTTTCCCAATATATTTATATGCTCCACATGTTGGAGAGAGATCTCCACACTGAAGCATCTACATTGTATATGTGTGTGTTTTTGTTTGTGTATACTGTCTTTATGTGAGTGTGTATATGTATCTATCACATATGTCAAATATATACATATATACATTTTTAAATATTACAAAAATGATATAAATAACATAAGTGCATATTTTATACATAATAGTTCTATAAATATATGAATATAATTGATGTATCCTCTTGATATATTGAATTCTTTACCATTATATAATGACCTTCTTTGTCTCTTGTTACACTTTTTCAATTAAAGTTTATTTCGTCCTTTGATTAAGCATAGAGTAGTCTTACTTAAAAGGAAAAAAGTCTGCTCTTTTTGGTTTCTCTGTGTGGAATATTTTTTTCCCATTCCTTCACTTTGATTCTTTGAGTGTGCTTAAAGGAGAAGCAAATATCTTATAGGAAATATATAGTTAGGAATAATTTTTTTTGTCCATGCAGCCACTCTGTCTTTGGATTGGAGAATTTATTCCACTTACATTAAAAAAATATTGATAGTTTAGAAATTACTATCTTACCATTTTCTGGGAGTTTGTAGTTCCTTTGATCCATTCTTCCTCTCATGCTGTCTTCCATGATGAATTGAGGATTTTCTTTGGTGGTATGTTTTGACTCTTTTATCTTTTGTGTATATACTGTAGTTTTTGTTTTAGTTACCATGAGGCTTTATGTACCATTTTTAATTCATTCCTTTCAGATGGTAAACATTTAATTGAAATTCTCCTTATTTTAAATAAAATACTAATACCTATTTTAGTAAATCCCTGATGTCTGACCCATTAGATGTGAAATATCTGGCTCAAAGTATATGGGCATTTGAAAGAATTTAAATCTATTTTGTTAAGTTTCCACCCACTAAAATTGTAGCAGTATGGGTAAAGCTCTTGCTTCATCATATACCCAACAACTTGACTATTCTTGTCCTTTCTAATTATAACCAAAACAGTAGCTCTTTTCCCCATCACTCTCTCAAATTTAAAAAGATAAAACTTCAATGATATTTTAATTTTCTTAATTTAAATAAACTGAATATGTATTTTAAAAACATATTGGATACTTACATTTCCTCTTTTAAGAATGTCCATAGGTTCCTCTTTCTATACAGACATTTGCTTCTTTCTAATATATTTTAAGAGGTTTTTATATACTAAAGGTGTTTATCTTTCTTTCATAAATGTAAACCATTTTTCTTTTATTATTATTTGGTGTTAACTAGGCTTCATGCATTTTAATAATATAAAAGTATTAAAGTTTTGTTGTTATTATAAGATGGTGTACTCAGGAAATAATGACCTTGCTCACTAGTTAAAAGAAAGTTTTATTTAATTCGGTAAAAGTTGCAAAGGTTACCAAGAGCAAAAAGTAGAACAGGGCATAGTAAGATTACTAATAGTGGTAAATTCCTACAGTGAAGAGTAGTGTTAACAGACCCCATGATTCTGACCACATGAGGTGTTTTCCTTCAGGAGAGGACATCAAGGAGGAGATTCATCTTGTGCTGGTGACACTGACAATAGCAGAGAAAGAGTGGGGAGAGATATTTTGGTTACATTTTTCCTCACTCCAATTTCTTATTTGTGTCTTTCCTTGTCTAAATATAGCCAGGACCATTTGAAAGGGAGTCTAGCAAATAGATATTTGAAAGGCCATTTGATGGTGAAACATAACACAGGAAGGGAAGTTGGGAAATGCTTTGAGGAAAACATACAAATGAGAAGAAAAAATCACATACACCAGTTACTCAATTTATGATTTCTAGATTTGGTGTTTTAGTAATAAAATCCTTTCTTTATCAAGGGAACTTTTTTTTGTACTAAGTGTTGGTTCTTACATTTTTACTTCACATTTAAATATATTTTGATCCAAGATGTGGTAGGGATCTAAACTTATTTCTAAATGACAGCCTTGTTTTTCCCGTGCCATTATTTCTCTATTGACTTTAAGTTACATCTTTGTCATATATTGAAACTTTATAAGTTGTTTATTTCTGAACTTCTGTTGAGTTCCATACATCTCATATATCTTCACCATCCATCTACAATGTTGATTTTTTTTCACTCAATCTAAATAAAACACGTTTTAATAAATGCAGTAAGCATTTATTTTTCCAGATGGTCCTTAGGATAAATTGGTATAATTAGAAAAAATATGAGAATTAAGAAATTTTGTTGAGGATTTTTCCATCTATGTTTATCAACAATATTGGACTGTAACTATATTTTTGGGATATCTTTGTCTGATTTTGGTACCAGGGTAGTAGTGGAATTATAGCATGTGCTCGGGAGTGTTCCTTCCTCTGCAATTTATTGGAAGAATGTTAACTCTTCTATGAATGTTTGACAGATTTCCTGTGAAGCTATCCAGTCCTGGGCTTTTGTTATTTGGAATTGTTTTGGTGTGTGTGTGTGTGCGTGTGTGTTTCTATAGAGAAATCAACAGATAGCCAGCTGGGATTTCCTTATAATTAACTTTTTTTCTCTTGCTACCTTTAGAATCCTGTCCTTACTTTTAACTCTTGCCATTTTTATTATAATGTGTCATGGTCTGGGACTGTTTGTGTTCAACTTGCTTATGGCCCTCTGTGCTTGCTGTGTCTTGATATCTTTTTCCTTTGGATTTGGGAAATCAACCATAATTTCTTCAAATATATTTTAGATCAATTTTTCTTTTCTCCTTCTTCTGAAATCCCTATTTTGCATAGATTGACTTACTTTATATTATCCCAGATTTTTAATCCATAGATGGTATTGGTTTGGATGCTTTCTGTCTCTTTCCAAAGGTGTGCAGGCTGTTATCCTCATGTTGATATATGGCCCTAATATGCTTCTTTGTAGATGGGAGCAATGGTCAGTGCTAGTAACCAATGCCTCATTGAGGGACTCTTGAGAGTGGCAAGGACCCATAGGGAAGTGTGGCAGGTTGCCCCTGGTTGTAGGGCCCTGGGAAGTGGCAATGCTCCTCAGGCAGGTGTGTGTAGTGGTACCCAGAGAATTTCAGTGGCAGCAGTAGGGTGTGTGTGTTCCTCCAGCAGAGAGAGCAACAAAGGATGGCACTAGGTTTCAGTGTACTCCTCTGTGCCAATCCCTGTGGTGACTGGTGCTGCAGCTGTGGCCTCTTCATGGACCCCTAGTTTTCTCAGACCACATTCAAGTCTGGAGTCTGAGATTGCTCTTGTGATATTCCCCACTGCCTGTAGCCAATGCAACAAGTGCCTCACTGACTGTAGCATGTGCAAAAGGCTCCCTTCTGCCTTTATACTGCAAAAGAGAAACCCCAATGCCTGAGAGCCCATGTGTTTGCAGAAAAATATATTCCTGTGGTGGTATACCCCTCCTCTTCTCCCCCTCCTCAGCAATGGAACCTTGCTTCTTCTGTGGGCCCAGACCTCTCTTGGCTTACCTCAGCTGCGGTTCTCTGCTTCCCAGCCTGTGATGCACCACTCCCTAGCCCCTCAAGCTCACTCCACACAGCCAAACCTATTCCTCTCAAAGGAACTGAGTTCTGGGGGCTGAGTCTCAGTGCCCAGCCCCTGCCTGAGTGTCTCAGGCTGTGGAGTCCTGGTTTGGTGCTATCAATGGTATGTGTGGCTCCCTATATGCTTTGCCCTCTTCAGCCAACTTCTGAGCTTTTGTATGAGGCTTTGAGGTCCCTCTGTTTCAGCTGTTCTCCCTTTCAGTTATGTGGCATCCCAGGCTGTGGGTACCTTTTCTCTCTCTCAGGAATGCTGATGCCCTTCTGAGTCCTTTTTTTTTCCTCTTCTCTATCTCTCTTTTTACTTTTGTTGTACCCAGTTATGTGGAGGGTTTCTTGCCATTTTGGAGGTTTAAATACTTCTCTCAGCATTCAGCAGATGTTCTGTGTGAATCGCTTTTCATGCAGTTTTTTGGTTTTTCTTTTTTTTTTTTGATGTGTTTGTGGGATAAGGTGAGTGCCAAGTTTTACTCTTCCACTATCTTGATTCCTTCGCTGTTTTTTAGGTGTTTTTTTTTAATGTCCAACCACATTTTAGAATTATTTATTCTAGTTCTGTGAAGAAAGCCATTGATATTTTGAAAGGCATTGCATTGAGGCTGTAGATTGCCTTGGGTAGTATGGTCATTTTAACTATATTTGTTCTGCTGATGAAAATAGTATATCTTTCCATTTTTTGTTGTCTTCATTTCTTTCATTAGTGTCTCATAGTTTTCAGAGGAAAGGTCTTTACCTACCTAGGTAGGTTTATTTGTGGGTATTTATCTTTTTTGATATAGTTGTACATGGGATGGTTTTCTTGGTTTCTCTTTCTACTACTTTGTTGTTAGTGAATAGAAATGAAACAGAGTATCAAAGTGACACTATTTGAAAAAAATACTCAAGTACCATTTATGGCTTTGAGGTTAGGGGAAGGAGTTTTGAGACCAAAAATATGGGCAAAAGGAAACATATATTCCTCCACACCAGCAAAAGGAGTACATTGAGGCCCATTTTGTACTTCTGACATTTGGAAATAGACGATAAGCCCAGAGGGAGTAGTAGAAAGACCCTGAGCTGGCCTCCTCTCATGACACACAAAAGCTACATCTCTTTGAAGAACAAGTATCAATGTAAAAGACTGAAACCCACAAAAAGGCCTTCTACACCTAATGGTATAAGGCAGAAACCAAAAAGAGATGGTTATAAATGATGGCTTCATTGTGTATTCTAGGCCCATATCCCTAGATATGTTACCCACAAACTGGAGAATGATTATATTGCAGTAGCTTTCCAACTTAAAGAGTTAAGAGCCACATATTTGGGCTCTCCAGACTGGGATTCCTGCCACTAGAATATTTGGTTTTGAAGGCCAATAGAACCTTAATTTCTGGAGCCCCATCGAATTAAAGGAAATAGACTTTTCCCTCTTAAAGGTTGCACACAAAATCTCACATTCACTGGGACCCAAGGCAAAACAGTGATTTGTTAGAAGATTGGGACATACCTACCTATTGGTCTTAGAGAGTCTTCTGAAGAGGCAGAGGCCACTGTGGCTCATCTTTGAGACATAGAAGCTGGCATAAGCCATAATTTTGACTTGCTACCATGTGAACAATAGTATAGGTCAGTGCCATTATTGAATCCTCTCTCTCCAGCTTATTTACACCAGGATTTTACCCCCACACACACACATACAGCAGCCTGTAGCACCAGTACTGGGAAGACTGAAGCCAAAGTAACTGGACAGGGACAGGGTCCTGCCAATCAACATACAAGCTGTCTGAAGACTACCTGAGTGCACAGTTTCTAGACATACTTATAGAAAAGTCCTTGGCCACCCTAGAACTAAGAATCAGCCCTATGCATCAGTGGACAGGCAAAGGTCCTTCTATCCTGGAATCCTGCACTAACTAGTAGACCAGCCTCACCCACCATGGGGAAGACACCATACACAAGAAAGCCACAATCCTGCAGCCTGCATACCCAGATCAATCACAGCAGGCCAGATAATACCCTGGAATTGTTGGTCCTTGGCTCTGTCCACTAGCAGGATAACACAAGTGTCTGAACACCTATACCCCATACACAACTGTGGCAGGAACATGTCTTTACCCTACTAGTGTTCTGACACCAGTTCTGGGATCTCTGAGCCCTATAGAACCAGACTCCAGGACATGGATCTGCCTCCCAGTAGTTTAGCCTTAACCCAAGGACTCAGCTTTGGCAACAAGTGGGATACCAACCATCCCATAGTTTTCTAACTCGGTTGACCAGTGAGCCAGCACTAGCTATAGGTCCTCTGGGGTTCAATAATGAGACATCTTTGACTGAACCCCACATTACCAGGAACCAACATCTACAGATGTTGGGGCCTGGCAACCAAATGTGTGAGGAGCTAGCCAAGCCTAATAGACCACTCACACAATCAGCCTGCCACAGCTGAAGGACTAAGGAAGCCCTTTTATGGTCGTACCTTGGGGCATATACCTTAGTTGACAAAAGGGAAATATGATGGTATACTTATTCCATCTCTAAAGTAAGGCCACCGCTGCAAGGTTTAGCTACATGACTGACATATACCTACCTAAAAATCAAAGGTAACTTGGACAAAATGAGGTGGCAGAGGAATATGTTCAAGTTGAAGTAACAAGATTAAGTCACAGGAAATGAATTAATTTATGTGGGTATAGGAAATCAACCTGAGAAAACTTTCAGAGTAATGATCATAAAGTTGATCATGGGAGAAGAGTGGACACAAAGAGTGAGAAGTTAGAATTATTTAACAAGAGTTAGAAAATATAAAGAACCACTATGTAGAGATGACGAATACAATAACTGAAATGAAAAATACACTAAAATCAATAGTAGACTAAATGACACAGAGGAGTGAATCACTATACTGGAAGACAGAGTAGAAGAAATAACTAACAGTGAACAGAAAAAAAATGTAAGAAAATGAAGACAATTTAAGAGACTCCTGGTACAACATTAAGTATATTAATATTCACAATGTAGGGAACCCATAAGGAAGAGAAAAGGGGGCTGAAAACATATTTGAAAACATAACAGCTGAAAAATTCCCTAAACCTGAGGAAGGAACATGTCAACCCATTTATGAAGCCCCAAGAAACCAATACATTACTAACCCCAAGAGAACACACCAGGATACAGTGTCAGTAATATGACAAAATTTAAAGATAGAGTGTATTAAAATCATATAGAGAAAATCAACAAATAACATACAAGGGAACTTCTCTAAGCATATAAGCTTATTTTTTGACAGAAATTCTCCAGGTTAGAAGGGAGTGGCACAATATATTAAAAGTGTTGGGAAGATAAAAATCTGTAACCAAGAATACCCTACCAAGCAAGGTTCATGTTCAGATTTGATGGAGTGATCAACATTTTTACAGGCAAGCAAAAGATGAAAATATTCAGTATCACCAAACCAGCTTTACAACAAATCCTAAAGGAAGTTTTTTAGGAGAAAGAGAAGAGGACATAACTAGAAACAAGAAAATTACAAAATGAAAAGACTCACTGGTAAAGGTAAACACATGATAAATGTAAGAGATAATCCACACATAAAGTTAGTAGGGAGGTAAAAAATGAAGTAGTACAATCATCTATGTCAACAACACGCAGTTAAGGAATACACAAACAAGTGTAAAATATGATATCAAAACCAATAATCATTTGTGCCATATATTAGATTTCAGATACGTGATATCATATGGTTTTGTCTTTCTCTTTCTGACTTACTTCTCTCAGTATGAGGGTCTCTAATTCTATCCATGTTGCTGCAAATGGCATTATTTTGTTTTTTTATAGCTGAGTAGTACTCCGTTGTGCATATATACATCTTCCTAATTCAGTCATCTTGAATGGATTAGCAATGAGATCCTGCTGTGTAGCACTGGATACTTTGTCTAGTCACTTATGATGGAGCTTGATAATGTGAGCAAAAGAATGTATAGATGTATGTGTAACTGGGTCACCATGCTGTCCAGTAGAAAAAAAAACTCTATATTGGGGAAATTAAAGGAAAATAATAATCATGAGGATGGAGTTTTTTAAAAATGCATTTCAAGTTATAGAGATGAGCACAGTACAACAATCATAGATAATAAAAATCATACTCAGTGGTTAAAAAGTGAAAGTATTTCCTCTAATATCCAGAGCAAAACAAGGATGGCCATTCTCACCAAAATTTTCAACATATTTTTGGAAGTTCTAGCCACATCATTCAGAGAAGAAAGAGAAATAAAGTGATCCAGATTGGAAAGGAAGAAATAAAATTGTCACTTTGGGTAGATGAAATGATTCCATATATAGAAAATCCAAAAGGTGCCACCGGAAAACTACTAGAGCTTTTCAGTGAACTTGGTAAATTTGCAGGGTACAAAATCGCAGATATTTTTTGCATTTCTCTACATGAACAATAAAGTATCAGAAAGGGAAATTAAGGAAACAATCTAATTTATCATCACGTCAAAAAGAGCAAAATACTTTGGAACAAACATTCATAAGGATGTAAAATCTTCTACTTGGAAAGCTGTGAAATCATGATGAAAGAACCTGGAGACAGCACAAATAAATGGAAAGATATACCATGGTATTGTATAGGAAAATAATACCTTGTTTTAATGTTTAAATTTTATTGAAGTATGTTTGATTTACAATGTTGTGTTAATTTCTGCTGTACAACATTTTCCATGTACATACATCCATTCTTTTTCAGACTTTTTTTCCCACAAAGACCATCTCAGAATATTGGGTAGATTTCCCTGTGCTACACAGCAGGTCCCTGTTGGCCAGTCTTTCCATACGCCACAGTGTGAATATGGCAGTCCCAAAATTATTGTCCATCCCTCCTACCCTACACCTGGCCAGATTGGTAACCATACATTTATTTTCAATGTCTGTGAATAGGTTTCTGTTCTGCAAATAAGCTCATTTGTTTCCTTTTTAAAAAAGATTCCACATTTGAGTCATATCATATGATATTTGTCTTTGACTCACTTCACTTAGTATATGTAGGTCCAACCATGTTACTGCAAATGACATTATTTCATTATGTTTTATGACTAATATTCCATTATGTATATGTACTACATTTCCTTTATCCATTCATCTATTGATGGACATTTAGATTGTTTCCATTGTCTTGGCTATTATGAATTGTGCTGCAATGAACTTAGGAGTGTATGTATCTTTTTGAATTATAGTTTTGACTGGATATATGTCCAGGATTGGATTGCTGGATCATATGGTATTTCTACATTTAGCTTTTTTTAGGAACCTCCATACTATTTCCAATAGTGGTTGTACCAATTTACATTCACACCAACCGAGTAGGATTGTTCCTTTTTCTCCAAGTCCTCTCCGAAATTTATTGCTTGTAGACTTTCTGATGAGGGCAATTCTGAACACTGTGAGGTGATAACAATAAGTGGAATAAGTCAAGGGCAAATATATTATGATATCACTTATATGTGGAATCTAACAAAATACAAAAACGTAGTGAATATGACGAAAGAAGCAGACTCACAGATAAAGAACGCAATCTAATGGTTACAGGTATGGGCCAAGGCCAGTATTGGGATTATAATCTCTTGGGTATAAGATAGGATATTAGGTTGTGTTGAATAACACGGGGAATATAGCCAATATTTGTAATAATGTAAATGCAGTGTAACATTTAAAATTATACATAAAAATTGTAGAGGGGAATTTTAAGAAAACTGGGAAAAGTTCAGACCTGAACTTCACACTTGGTGTTGTTAAATTATTTAGGGATTGCAATGATATTAAATAACATAGGAAATATCTGTGTTCCCTTGAGATGAATGTTGAATTATTTATGAGGGAAAATGTAATAGGGTCTTCATATACATGCATAGATGAAATATACATAGACACACATTTGGAGATAGCTTTCCAGTCAAATTTAAAGTGTTAACAACTGTTTAATCTTGACTTTAAAAATCCATTGGAATTCTCTTTTCTTCGTTTTGTTTGAAATTTGTCAAAAAAATTTGGAAGAAAAAGTCATTGATTCACATCATTTTTGAACCTCTTCTCTATTACCCCACCTACTTGACAATTTCACTTCTTGGAAGATATCTTTTTATGCTTTTATTTCTTTAAGCTATGTACAGTATGACTTAGTGGTTCAGGGCATGGATTTCCTGGGTATGATTCCTGAGTTTTACTTTTAGTAATTTATGTGGATAAATTATGTAAGATCTCTGTCTCTCATATTTTCAAAGTGGAGTTATACAAAATTAAAATGGTGTAATGAAGGTAAAAGAAAACAGATGTGATGAATAATTGAACAGGTACTGCTGAAACATATAAGCTAAAGGATGGCTTGACAATTATTTTAAAGAGAGTATAAAAGTGGGAGATAAAATACATGAATGTATCAATTAACATTTATCCAAATATGGATAACACATTTCTTCTACACAAGGTTAAGAACAGCTGTTGAATTATAAAACAAGATGAATATTATTCCAGTGACTGTGGATGTGTTTATCTGTAATTGACTCATTTATGCCTCCATTGTGTATTGACTTTATCTCTGGGTTGGTTTCCCTTTTGATGGCAAAATGGACATAGATTGTGCCAGATTTCATATCCACATACCATGAGGTTCAGTGGGAGAGACACTGATATTTTGTGGCTATCTTTTCAAATAAAGGATACATATTTCTCAGAAACATCAAGAGAATCACCTCTTTTATGTCACTGGCTGCAAATAAGTGACATATTCCTCCCTTAGCTGACATCTGGGATTCCGTGATGCTAGTGTTGGTGTGAGTGGTGCAGAAAATTTTGGTACCCTTAGAAAATGGAAACCAAATCAATGCAAGTATGAAAACTAAAAATATCCTTTGAAGTAGACAGTGAATATATGATGTACAGCTTATCTATGACTCAGTTCCCCCAAATATTTGATACCCAGATTCCTTATTGCTCATAAAGTATCTTATGAACATATAGATCCTTGTTCATGTGGATTTTATCTATCCACTTTTAACATATTATAAAATAAAAGAGAAAAAGAAGCAACAGAATGAAAGCATATCATAAAATCCAGGAAGCTTGAAAGAGACGTAATTAAAAAGTGGGTAGTAAATTAGGTTATCTGAAATTTACTCATATGTGATATAGGAGCTCCTATAGAAATGATTTTTAGTAATTAATTGAAAAATGAAAATAATAAACCTGAAACAGATTTACCTATATAAATATATTAAAACATATTGCAGCATATGTTTATTGAATGGCCAAATGTTAGGCACCTCGTTAAGTATTGGTGTTATAAAATCAATTATATAATGTTTGATATTCACAGGAAGAAGATAGGTCTTATTTTTATTATTCAATAAAATAAATATAGTTACAATTCACTATAATTTTTTTTTCCTTTAAAATGTTGCTCCTAACTGTGAACTCCTCTCCTTTTAAGGTATTCTCCAGGTTCAGTCCTCCTCATCTAATACATGATTTATGAAGTTAGTCTCCTTGCTTCAGGACTTTCACTTACAATCCATTGCAAGATCAGTTTTCTGAAATGTACAGTGTAATTACTCTGGTTATCAGTTTTCTGAAATGTACAGTATTATTAATTTAGTGTCTGATGGCTTTGAGATAATTTCAGATTTCTTAGGGTGGCATTTAAAAGACTTAGTAACCTGTCTGGCTTCCCCTTACCCCCACATTTGCCAACAATTCTCACCGATAGTTTCATCAGCTTTCTGACTCTGTCCCTCTGTACACCTCCCTCATCCCCATTCCCAATGCTACACTCATTTCCATAAACTTTGTCTTCAGACATAACCATTTCTATTTTCCTAGAAATAGAGTTTTTCCTGTTTTTAAGGGACATTTTACTCCTGATGCCATTTAAGAACTAAATATCTCAGACTACATGAATCTCCATTTTCTGCATTCCTCAGCATTTTTGGGGGGAAGGTAGAATTGATTCAAATTCTAGTTCACTTCTCTAACCTGTATGAATTTGAGCAAGCCCCTAAATATTACAAAGCATGGGATTTTTATTGAGGAAAATCATGAAAATTCACATGTAATAAATTGTCAGGTAATATATAAGAAAGGTCTGGCTTAGCAAGCGCCCAGCAGAGAATAGGTTCTTAGTAAATAATTTTCTCTTTCATATTTGCACATGTAAGGATCAGCAAATATTATTATTTTGGTTTTTAAATTTTTACTATTTTCTGTTTCATTCATGCCTGATTAGAATCTCCAGTTTTTGTTAATGCTGTGCTTACATCAGTAATTTATGTGAGGAAGTCCTGTCTTGGCTCAGTCTTAATAGATCCAACTAGTATTCATGAGGATGCAGGTTTAATTCCTGGCCTCACCCAGTGGGTTAAGAATCTGGCGATGCTGTGAACTGTGTTGTAAGTCAAAGATATAAGTTGTATCCTGTGTTGATGTGGCTGTGGCATAGGCCGGCAGCTACAGCTCTGATTCAACCTTTAGCCTGGGAATTTCCATGTTCAGCATGCCTGGCCCTAAAAAACACAACCAAAAAAATTGTGTTGGAACCATTTCAGATGGTGGTATTTTTTTTTGTCTTTTTGCCTTTTCTAGTGCCACTCCTGTGGCATATGGAGGTTCCCAGGCTAGGGGTCAAATCAGAGCTGTAGCTGCCAGCCTACACCAGAGCCACAGCAACATGGGATCTGAGCCACATCTGCAACCTACACCACAGCTCACGGCAATACCGGATCCTTAACCCACTGAGCAAGGCCAGGGATGGAACCCAAAACATCATGGTTCCTAGTTGGATTCTTTAACCACTGCACCACGGTGGGAACTCCATCAGATGGTGGTATTCTTAATAACAAGCAGGATAAATAAATACATCAGAGAGAAAAATATTTATTTACTTATATATTCTGGATTTGCACAGTCATAGATGATATTCAACCATTCAATCTACTTGAAAATATTAAATATATAGTTCTGTCAATATAAGGAGCATCATCGTCAAGCACAGATTTTTAAATCACCAATGTGCATATATTATAATTCAGAGAACTTGAGAGAATTCGACAAATCTAAAGAGGAAAATATATATTCTCTGTGATATCATATTCAAATGAAGTCTAGAACAACTTGAAATTATAATACAATTAAAATATATTGCTAACTTCTGTCAAATGGTGTTTCTGAAAATTAATATTTGAGAATTTGGGATATGGGGAAGTTTATAAGATTATGCCTTGGGATTCCAGAAATTTTTCCAAAAATATTAAATGCAGGTGACCTTTATATGTAAGGATTTTAATTCCTATCATTTAATGAATTTGTTGAAAAAACTTATACTCTGAAACATAGATAAGAAGTGTAACTAATTACACTCTGATAAAATTGTGACCTCAAGAGTAATTATTTAGCTGATTCCTGATGTAAAATAGTTGCTTAAATTTTTGAATACAGTTTACGTTTGTTTATTAGATTGATACACCATCATGTTTCAGTAATTGGAGGGAGTGGGATGGATTGGGAGCTTGGGGTTAATAGATGCAAACTATTGCTTTTGAAATAGATTAGCCATGAGATCCTGCTGTGTACCACTGAGGACTACGTCTAGTCACTTATGATGGAGCATGATAATGGGAGAAAAAAGAATATACATGTATGTGTAACTAGGTCACCATGCTGTACAGTAGAAAAAAATTGTATTGGGGAAATAACAATAAAAAAATAAAAAAAGAGAAATACCCATTTTGCAGCTTCTGAGTACTCTTGATTTTGATAGAAAGTTTAACAAATTAAAATCAGTTGCCCATGTGGGAAAATATTTGTTTCATAATGTTATGAAGTCTTCTTCATGATTTTTTTGGTAACATTTATTACTTCCTTGTTTCTTAAGCTATAAATAAAAGGGTTTAATAAAGGAATAACTAGAGTATAAAAAATAGCAACAGGAATATCTTTATCTCCTTCATTACCTGAATTTGGTCCAACATACATGAAGAGAAGAGAACCATAGAATATGGAGACAGAGAGAAAGTGGGATGCACAAGTAGATAAGGCTTTGCCTTTGCCCTTGTTGGATTTCATTGTGAAAATTGTGAAAAGGATAAAAAGATAAGAGATTATTACTATGGTGATAGAGAAGGTTAAAATTGACCCAGCCAAGATAAATAACATCATTTCATTGATATAAGGGTCAATACAGGAGAGTCTGAACAATGGAAGAACATCACAAAAGAAGTGATTAATTTGATTAAACTTACAGAAAGTTAACCTAAACAGAAACCCTATTTGAATCATGGGATGCATGTTTCCGGCTATATAGGCTCCTGTAATCATTTGAAGGCAGAGTTTGTTTGACATCCTGGTGTGGTACTGCAGTGGGTTGCAGATGGCCACATAGCGATCATAGGCCATTGCTGCTAGGAGAAAGCAGTCTGTAGTTTCAGCCAGGCAGAGAAAATAAAATTGTGCCATGCATTCATAGAGGGAAATGATTCTGTCCTTAGAAAAGAAGTTCTGTAGCATCTTGGGGGTGATGGCACTGGAACAACAGGAATCCATCAGAGCAAGGTTACCCAGAAAGATGTACATTGGTGTGTGAAGACGAGACTCAGCAAATATCAGTGCCACAAGACCAAGGTTTCCCACCATGGTGATCAGGTAGATAGTAAGGAACACCAGAAACAGAATGGTCCTCAGCTCTGGGTGATTACTAAATCCTGTGAGGATAAATTCTGTTGTCAAGGAGTGGTTATCCTCAATCATATCCACTTTCTCTGTTGAAATCTGAATTGTGGAGACAAAAGATCTGAAATTAGAGTGTATGGTTTTCCTTTCAAAATTTTCCTTTATGAGGATTGGTGCTCTTTTTAAGCTTACCCCTTTTCTCTGGGATACAGGAACACATACCTATAGGGGACATGCATTTCTGTGGAAAGTAAGCTTTTTAGATCTTGACTTTGAAACTTGGGATTCCCAAAACTATTTTGATAATTCTAAAGATTATGCTTACAGTGGAAAAGAATTGTCCTTATGAATTTATGAAGAATATTATAATATGTATGGTACCCATATTTCATTCAGTATTCCCCAAAAATGTCAGTTTTTATAGTGGAGTTCCTTAAATATCAAATCATTTTACATATATATATATATTTTAATTGAGCAACATATGTTTATATATTCTCTCAAGTGAGTGAATATTTGAATAGTATAAACAGGTTAATTTTATATCTTAGGAATTCCATGTAAATCACTAAGGATAAAGTAGACGACTATTGATCTTTAAAGACAATTATTTTGGATGCTAAGAAAATAAATACCCATATGTTATCACTTCTTTCCCAGTGTCATGCTAAATCCATTA
Source organism: Phacochoerus africanus (assembly GCF_016906955.1). Classification (NCBI taxonomy): domain Eukaryota; kingdom Metazoa; phylum Chordata; class Mammalia; order Artiodactyla; family Suidae; genus Phacochoerus; species Phacochoerus africanus. Next base: position 241,522,916 of record NC_062544.1, read on the forward strand.
TTCTTTTGAATGTGCCAAGATATCTAAGTCCTTTGCTTCCTTATGTAAAGCATAGTTTTTATATAATGATACTTAATAAAGTTTATTCAGTGCCCTAGAATACACCAATCTCCACTATTCTGAACTATTAAGAGTATCTTATATACCCAACATAATCTATAATCACTTGTGTATAATCTAACATTGCTCTTCTTCATTTTGTCATTTATAATTTCCTTTGTATATTTTTGATATTTTAAGGTTTTCCGTGACTTATAATTATTATACTAGATGTACAATGTTACAGGGAAAATAGCATGATTGATTCCCTTCCTACATCTAGTCCAGTGATCTGGGATGAATGAATTTGTTTTCAGTATCCTGCCAGTGATCTGTAGTGAACTATCTGGTATGTGCAGATTGAGACAATTTTGAAGAGCAGTTTACAGAGGACATTATTCAAAGTTCATTGTTTAAAAATATCTGTATTTCTTTTTCCTGAATTAATTGACCTGATATTTTTCCATTTCCTAAAAAAACTACATAAGACTTTCTCAAATATATCACAATTCTTTAAAAGCTAATAAGTAATATTTAGCCATGCCTTTATACTTTAGTTTTCTAACACTTAGCAATATAGAAAATCCTTTAAATCTTAATATGATGTGTGAGAACCAATTTTTGTTTTCTTTCGAAAGTCTACCTTTGTACTAATAGTTAGTGATCTACAAAATATTTTTAGTGTATAAGCACATAAATTCTATGGTCAAAATTGTTTACATCAATTTCAAAATACAATCACTGACTAAAAGTTTTATTTTTTGTTTTAAAATATTAAACTTTGCCAATTTATTATTCATCCAAGATAGAAATAACATTCATGTGCATGCATGAATTATGTAAAAGAATTATAATTTGTCCTTACCTGTGTCTTTTGGAGTTCTGCCTTTGAAACAGAGGCCTAATAAGTTGTAGTAATTTTTTCATTCTTATTTCCCATAGTCTTACATTTTTGAATAGCCAGAATGATAAATTGTTAAAATATAACAAGAAAGATGCTTAATCATTCAGAAAAATAAATAGTAATTGATGATAATATTAACAGTAAAAGTAAATTGGAATATTCCTCTAAATTTCACTGAGAAGTGTTGTTAACACCTCATTTGCTTTATGGTGTGAAGTCTATTAGAATTACAGAATATAAACCTGGTCTCTAAGCATTTGGGCTTAAAAGAATAAATCTGGGAGACTACCAAGAGGTCAGTGTCAATAAATATTTTCTTTACAATGTAAATTTAGATTTAATTTTTCCATCAAATGCTAAAGGGATTTCCGTATAATGACTTCAGTGTATTTCTATGGGGAGTTTTGGTCACTAAGACATACATTTCCTGACATTAATTAAAGATGACCTGTGGGGAGTTCCCATTGTGGATCATGGGGTTAAGAACTGGACATAGTGTCCATGAGGATATGGGTTTGATCTCTGGCTTTGCTCAGTGGGTTAGGTATCTGATGTTGACTAAGGCTGCAGCACAGTTCACAGAACCCATCTTGGATCTAGGATCCCCCACTGCTGTGGCTGTATTGAAGACTGGCAGCTTTAGCTTTGAATTGACCCCTAGCCCTGAAACTTCCATATGCCATATTTTGGCCTCAAAAGGAAAAAAAAATTACCTGTTAAAAAAAATGAGGTTAAAGTAAAAGACCTTCCTTAAAGTCACTAAGGCAATTCGAGATCATCTTTCTGATTCTTATGTAACTGAATGCATTTTTACAAATCTGTTCATACATTTTGTAAAATGTAAAAAGGAGCAGAAGAGTCAAGTTGCTATCATCTCTTACTGGAATAATTAATATGTTTATCAGATTAATATGGCTTATGAACTGTGCTTTTTTATTACTCAATTAATTTATTACATTTATAGTTGTACAATGATCATCACAACCCAATTTTATAGGATTTCCATCCCAAAACCCCAGTGCATCCCTCTACCCCCCAAACTGTCATCTTTGGAAACCATTAGTTTTTCAAATTCTGTGAGTTAGTATCTGTTCTGAAAGAAGTTCATTCTGTCCTTTTTTCAGATTCCACATGACAGTGAAAGCATTTGATGTTTGTGTCTCATTGTCTCACTGACTTCACTCAGCATGGTAGTTTCTACATCCTCCATGTTGCTAAAACTGCTGGTATTTTGTTCATTTTAATGGCTGAGTAATATTTCATTGTGTATATGTACCACATCTTCTTGATCCACTCCTCTGTCAATGGACATTTAGGTTGTTTCCATGACTTAGCTATTGCAAATAGTGCTGCAATGAATATTCAGAGTACGTGTGTCTTTTTGAGTCATGGTTTTCTCTGGATAGATGCCCAGGAGTGGGATTGCTGGATCAAATGGTAGTTCTATTTTTAGTTTTCTGAGGAATCTCCATACTGTTTTCCACAAGGGTTGCACCAATTTATAATCCAACAAACAGTGTAACAGGGTTCCTTTTTCTCCACACCCTCTCTAGAATTTATTGTTTGTAGACTTTGTGATGACAACCATTCTCACTGGTGTAAGGTGATACCTCATAGTGGTTTTGATTTGCATTTCTCTAATTTTAATGAGTGATGTTGTACATCTTTTCAGCAGAGAAGTAAAAGAAATAAAAGGAATCCAAATTGGAAAGGAAGTAGTAAAACTATCACTGTTTCCAGATGACATGATACTATACCTAGAGAATCCTAAAGACTCTACCAGAAAACTGTTAGAGCTCATCGATGAATTTGGCAGTCAAAGGATACAAAATTAATACACAGAAATCGACAGCATTTCTATACACCAACAATGAAAGATCAGAAAGAGAAATTAGGGAAGCAATCCCATTTACCATCGCATCCAAAAGAATAAAACACCTAGGAGTAAACCTACCTAAAGAGACAAAAGACCTGTGCTCTGAAAACTATATGACACTGATGAAAGATATCAAAGGTGACACAACTAGATGGAAAGACATACAATGCTCTTGGATTGAAAGAGTCAATATTATCAAAATGACTATACTACCCAAGGCAATCTAGAGATTCAATGCAATCCCTATCAAATTATCAAGGACATTTTTCACAGAACTCAAACAAAAAATTTTTTTTTTGTCTTTTTGCCATTTCTTGGGCTGCTCCCACGGCATACGGAGGTTCCCAGGCTAGGGGTCGAATCAGAGCTGTAGCTGCCAGCCTATGCCAGAACCACAGCAATACAGGATCCAAGCTGCGTCTGCAACCTACACCACAGCTCATGGCAACGCTGGTTCCTTAACCCACTGAGCAAGGGCAGGGATCAAACCTGCAACCTCATGGTTCCTAGTTGGATTCGTTAACCACTGCACCACGATGGGAACTCCTGAACAAAATATTTTAGTTTTTTGAAGCACAAAAGACCCAGAATAGCCAAAGATATCCTGAAAAAGAAGAAAGGAAGTGGAAGAATCAGGCTCCCTGACTTCAGACTATACTACAAAGCGATAATCATCAAAACCATATGGTACTGGCACAAAGACAGAAATATAGATCAGTGGAACAGGATTGAACTATGTTTGAATTTGGAGCAGATACTAAAAGATATAGAAGATTCAGTGGGTACAGCATCAAGATGACAGAGGAATAAGACCCCGTGTTCACCTTCTCTCACAAACATATCAAAAAAAATGTACTGTGTAACAATTTGCACAGAACATCTAGTAAACACTGGCAGAACACCTTAAACCTCCAAAAATAGCAAGAACCCCTCCACATAACTATGTAGAACAAAAGGGGGGAAAAGAGAGAAAACTTAATAAGGATGGGAAAAACACTCTTGAGAGGGAGCTGTGAAAGAGGAAAGGAATCCACATGCTGGGTAGCATCCTGATGGGCAGAACATCCCAGATCGGGGGACCTCAAAGCCTCAGAGAAAAGTGCAACAGCTGGAATGAGGAAGGCAAAGCAGAGAGAGAGAGAGTGCCACACAGACCATTGGTGCCACCTCTGAGGCTACCTCTCAGGACACCACATTCTGGGATAGTCTGGTCAGGGCTAGGCTCTGAGACACAGGCTCAGGAGGTCAGTTGCAGGGAGAGGGTTGGCTATGTGGAGATACTCTGAGGGGCTAGGGACCCATGGACCATTATTGGGGCAGAGGATTTGGCCTGCAGTATAAGGAAGGAAACATTGTTGGGGAGGACAAGAAGAGGATGCATGCATCACCATAGGAATATCTTTGTGCATTTGCAGACTCTCAGTGAAGTTATGAGTGGTGAGGCCCTTCTTGTGTAGGCTGTGGGTGGTGGTGTGTCCTGCCATGGCTAAGCGTGATGGGGTGCCTCTTGTGTGGTCTACAAATGGTCAGGGCAAACTCAGTCATTTCAGAATCCAGAAGTGGGCATGTCTTGCTACCATAATGGGCTCAAGAACGGGTGTTATCTACTTCCCCCATCACTTCAGAGGTTGGCACGGAGGAGGGCACTTCAAATGAACACCACTCATTGTTACTCTCACTCCCCTGGGAATGCACCTGCTCTGCTGCTGCCACTGCCACATGCTACAGGCACAACCTATATCTGCCTGAGGGCACTGAAACAAGGAGTAGCCTGTGCCACCTTCCCATGAGTACGTGCAACTGTCAAGGGACCATCAATGAGGCACTGGCTACTAGCCCTGACCATTGCCTCCACCTCCCTGGAAACATACACAGCACATTAAAAATAAAGGATAAACCCTCAAAAAATAGTCACAGGCACTCGCACATGTAAATAGTCCTCTAAAACTACAGTAGTTGTTTTCCCTAAACTGACAGTAAAATAAAAATATAGGCAAAATGAATAAGCTCAGAAACCATTTCTATTTAAAAGAATGGTAGAATTCCCCAGGAGAAAACAATGAAACAGACCTCTGCAGATTAAGAGACACCAAATTCAAAAAAGTAGATAGTGAAAATACTGAAGGAATCAAGGGCAGATATGAATAGTAATACAGTTACTTTAAAAAGGAACTAGAAAATATAAGGAGGAGGAATTAAAAAATAGAAATTTCATTTGCAGAGAGATGCAAGCGGAGTAAAAGGCACTGAAGAGCAGAATGAATAATGCAGAGGAACGAATTAGTGACTTGGAAGATAGAATAATGGAAACCACCTAATCAGGACAGCAGACTAAAAACCAATTAAAAAAATGAAAGCAAGATAAGAGATCTATGGGATAATATAAAGTTGGACAATCTATACATATTAGGATTTTAGAAGGAGAAGGAAAATAAAAGGGGATTGAAAAACGATTTAAAGGCATCATAGCTCAAAACTTTCCCAATCTGAAGAAAACAGATAGCAAGATACAGGAAGCACAAAGGTCCCCAAACAAGTTGAAACAAAACAGGCCCACACCAAGGTATACTGCAATAAAAATGGCAAAATTAAAGATAAAGAGAGGATTTAAATAGCAGTCAGAGAAAAGCAAATAGTTACAAAGGAATCCTCCAAAAGCCTATCAGCTGATTTCTCTACAGAAACATTACAGGCCAGAAGAGAGTGGCAAGTTTTATTCTGAGTATTAAAAGGGAAAAATTTGCACCTTAAAATACTTTATCCAGTAAGTTTATTTGAAATAGAAATAAAGAATTTCTCTAACAAACAAACACTAAAATACTGCAATAGTAAACCCATTCTAAAATCCGGTAAGAGCTCCTCTAAATAAAAAAGGAGAAGAAATAGGATGGATTAAATTAAAACTGAAAAGAAATCACTCAAAAAACCAGTATACATATCTAAAAGGAAAAAAAAAACTGTTCTGAAACTACAATAAACACAAGGAATAGCAAAAATGATATACATGAACATGTTGCAAAAAGACATCAAAATCAAAAAACGTGGAGAAGGAAAGTAAGAAAATCTCAGAAGTTCCTTTTGTGGCTCAGCAGTAAATGAGCCTGACTGGTATCAATGAAGATGCAGGTTTGTGTCCATGCCTTGCTCGGTGGATTAATGATCTGGCTTTGCCCTGATTTGTGTGGTAGATTGCAGATGCCACTCTGATCCCACATTGTTGTGGCTGTGGCAAATGCTGGAATCTGGAGCTCCGATTTGAGCCCTAGCCAGGGAACATCCATATGCTACAGGTGCATCCCTAAAAAGAAAAAAAAAAGTAGGAATATCTAGACTCTTTTTTTTAGAATGTGTTTGAGCCTACATAACTACCTGCTTTTACAATGCTTTTACCACTTTATCAAATGTGAATTGTTTATGTCTTCATTGTAAACGCCTTGGCTAGATATCATTAATTCACCAATCATGTTATACATCTTTGGGGCTCCTAACAACAAACTGAACTAGATTCTTAATACAGGCTGCATTGATTTTTTAAAACATTTCAGTACGATGGAACCTTAAGTATTTATAATATACAGGGTGTGGTGAGAGACCATGGTTAGAATGAGCAAAAGATAAGGATTTCTTAGGTTTTAGAAATGGCTTCTGACATTAAGCTCATAATCTAGTGTGCAGAAAGACACTTGTATTGCTAACTCACAGGCAATTCATGCTGTGATATAAACAAGTGTAAATATACTGTGTGAAAATATGATGAAGTAAGTGAATAGAGATCTGGAGGAAAAAAAAGAGAGTTTTCTCATTGAAAGTATTTCGTATGAATCTTGCAGACTAAGGAGGATTATAGTATGTGAAGTCCATGAGAAAAAGAAGCAACAGAATGGAAGCATATCATAAAATCCAGGAAGCTTGAAATAGACCTAATTAAAAAGTGGGTAGTAAATTAGGTTATCTGAAATTTACTCATATATGATAGAGGAGCTCCTTGCAGGTAATATAAAGAGATTGGGAAAACTCTTTTGAAATTGTGCTATTTGGTTTCTTTCCTGCCAACTCGCTGGACCTTCTCTCAGTAAGGTCATAAACAATGCTAAATGCCAACTCCAAAGGACATAAAATTATCTTAAAACACTAAGCTGTAGTTTTTTTTTTTTTTTTTCCTATTGAAAGTCTTCACCTTCACTCTTTCTGTGATAACAGTCCCTGTTTCTGCCTTATTGACTGTTCCATTTCAGACTTTATCTGCTGGGTTATATTTCTCTCTTTGCCTTTAAAATGCTTTGTGTTCCCCTTGGTTCTATACCTGACCACCCTCTTATTTCACTCTAGAGTTTTCCCCAGACTTTCTTATTTTCTTAAATGTTTCAACTATGTTCCATCTTCTGGTGAGTTCACTAAATGAAAGTTCCAATTTTTGGAATATATTCATATGGAAAATAACTTGGAGTATGTTTTAAATATATACACTTTTACCTACTTATAAGTAAATGTACCACTAGGCTAAAATGTATATTATAAAACATGAAAATAGAAATTATGACTTAATGATGAAATGGTATGAACATTTCAACTTATATGTTAATGCTATAAAATGTTACTCCTGCTAACACAATTATTAATTATATAATAATAATCTTAAGTTTAGTAAAATAAATGTAATGGTATATGGCATACTATTCAGATCTTAGCTTAGTGCTGCCTGTTTCAGCATTTCCAGATCTTGTTTGAATTTATTTCTAAATATTTCCTAATGTTTGGTCTGACACATTTTAAATACACAGATACATCTGTTCAAATGGGGAAGAATACAAGTTTTCACTGTATTCCAAAACAAGAAGGGGCATTCCAGTCCATCCAGGCTGTGGGGTAAACAGCCCTGATATTTGTTTTTGTTTGTTTTTTTAACATATAATTGAGTATTTTTTAAACTTCCCATCACCTATTGCAATCTGATATCTACCCCATCTTCAAGATCTAGCCAAAATAAGGAAAAATATTTATGTGCCAAAGAATGAAATACCTGTTTGAACATTGCTCACATTCTGGTTACTGGCACAGAGAAATCAATCTATAAATACAATCAGCAACAGCAGTAATATAACACAAAAATATTAACTTGTATTTCTACATATTCCCTCTCAACACAAAGAAATAACCTTTTATATGGTGTAATGATAGGTTCTTGGAGGTTATTGATGCAATTTTATATATGTCAATTTTTCCCTTAATAAGTCATAAGTTCCCAGTAGGCAGGGACAATCATGCATCTTTATATTCCCATGTGAGACATATGGTATGACCTCAAAATGTGATTGGTTCTTAGTTCTGCAGTATCAGGTAAATGTTATAGATGTATTATGTATGTATCTATGTATTAATGTATTGTTATGTTTGATTTTTAATCCATTTTGAGATAATTTTTGTGTATAGTATAAGATAGTGTGTTGCTTTCATTCTTTTGCATGTTGACCCAGTTTCCCCAAGACCATTTTTCAAAAAGACTATCCTTTCCCCATTATATATTTTTGGATAAATTTGTAAATTTATTCACTATATATGTATGGGTTTGTTTCTGGACCCACTTTTCTGTGCCTCTGATCTTTGTATTTGCTCTTATACCATTTCTGTATTTTTTGATTATTATAGCTTTGTCATATAATTTGTAATTGAGAAGTATGATGCATTCACTTCTGTTCTTTCTCAATACTGCCTTGGGATTTCCTGCCATGGCTACGTGGGTTAAAATTTTGACTGAAGTGACTCTGGTCACTGTGGAAGTGTGGGTTTGATTCCTGGCCTGGCCCATGTGTTAAAGAATCTGACATTTCTGCTGCTGTGGAATAGCTTGCACTTGTGGAGTAGCTCAGAGCTGTGGTTCAGATTCAAGCCCTAGCCCAGGAATTTCCATATGTCATTAATGTGGCCATAAAACTAAATTAAAAAAATATTGCCTTGTCTATTTCTGTGAGAAACACCACTGGTAGTTTAACAGTTATTGCTTTGAATCTGCAGATTGCTTTGAGAAGTATGGCCATATTAGTAGTAATAATACTACCTCCAATTCATGACCCCAAAGTATCTTTACATTTATTTATGTCTTCTCTAATGTTTTTCATCAACTTCTTATAGTTTCCAATATACAAGTACTTTATCCCCTTCTTTAATTTATTCCAAGGTATTTTACTTTGTGTGATGCAACTGTAAATAAAATTTTTAAATCATAATTGTCTTTCTGATAAGTTTTTTTATCAGTTTGTAGAAACAGAGTTGAATTTTTTATATTCATTTTATAGCCTACAACTTTCCTGAATTAACTTATTATTTCTATCAGTTTTTAACTGGGATTTCTAGTGTTTCACATCTATAATTTCATTTCATATGAAAATGGCATTTTTACTGCTTCCTGCCAGATTTGAAGGTCTCTGTTTCTTTTTTATTGTCCAATTCCTGTGGTTAGGACTTCTAATAGTGTGTTTATTGAAAGTTGGCAAAGGTGAGCATCTTTGTCTTGATCCTGATGTCAGAGGCAAAAGTTTCATATTTTAAGTGTTCAGTATCGTTTAGCTATAGGCTTATCATATTTGACCTTTATTATGTTGAGGTGCAGTCCCTCTCTACGAACTTTGTTTAGAGATGTTATCCTAAATGGATATTGGATTTTGCCTTTTTCTGCATTTATTGAGATTATTTTTGTTGCAGATTTTGCATTTGCGCTCCTCGGACATATTGGCTTGTTAAGTATTTTTTCTTGTTCAGTCTTTATCTAGTTTTCATGTCAGAGTAATGCTTGTCTGGAAAGTGAGTTTGGTATTGTTCCCTGTCGTCTGTTTTTTGGAAGTCTTTGGGAAAAAATTTATGCTAATTCTTTTTTAAATGTCTGGAAGAATTCACCAGTGTAGCCATCTTGTGCTGGATTTTGTTTTTTAGGGGGTTTTTGATTACTGATTCAATCTCCTTACTAGTTATCAACCATTCTGTTAAGGTTTTCTATTTCTTTGTGATTAAGTCTTAAGTTATGTGTTTCTAGAAATTTATCCATTTCCTCTAGATTGTCCAATTGGTTTGCATATAAAAGTTCTCATCGTAGTTTCTTATAATCCTTTGTATGTAGGTTCATTTGTGCCATAATTTTCTTTTGTCTTTTTACCTTTTCTAGGGTCACTCCCATGGCATATGGAGGTTCCCAGGATAGGGGTCTAATAGGAGCTATAGCCGCCAGCCTACACAGGGGTCACAGCAATGCAGGATCCAAGCTATGTCTGTCACCTACACCACAGCTCACAGCAATGTCGGATCCTTAACCCACTGTTCAAGGCCAGGGATTGAACCCACATCCTCATGGTTCCTAGTTGGATTCATTAACCACTGAGCCATGATGGAAACTTCAGAGACCATGATGGAAGGTATAAGAAAAATAATGTATATACATGTATATACATATGACTGGGTCATGGTGCTATAGAGCTGAAATTGACTCTACACTGTAAATCAATTTTCTACACTGTAGAGTCAATTTCAGCTCTACAGCATCATGACCCAGTCATATGCATATACATTCTTTTTCTCATATTATCTTCTATCATGTTTTATCCCAAGAGATTGTGTAGTTCCGTGTGTTATAGAGTATTATCCATTCTAAATGTAATAGTTTACATCTACCAACCTCAAACTCCCCATCTATCCCACTTATCCCAAAATTGTTAGCAGGTATATTCTCTATGTCCATGACCTGTTTTTGTTTTGTAGATAGCCTCATTTATGGCATATTTTAGACTCCACATATAAGTGTTATCATATAGTATTTGTCTTTCTCTTTCTGAGTTACTTCACTTAGTATGAGAATCTCTAGTTCCATCCATGTTACTGCAAATGGCAGTTTTGTTCCTTTTTATGTCTGAGTAGTATTCCACTGTATGTATGTACCACATTTTCCTAAACCATTCATTTGTTGATGGATATTTAGGTTGCTTCCATGTCTTGGCTATTGTGAATAGTGCTGCTATGAACATATGCAAAAATGTATCTTCCTTAATTGTAATTTTTTCCTAGATATACACCCAGGAGATGGATTGATGGATCATATGATAGTTCTATATGAAATTTACTGAGGAACGCCCATAGTGTTTCCCATAGTGGTGAAAACAATTTATATTCCCACCAATGGTGTAGGAGGGTTCCCTTTTCTCCACACCTTTTTTAGTGTTTGCTATTTGTAGACTTATTAATGATAGCCATTCTGACTTATGTGAGGTTGTACCTCACTGAAGTTTTGATTTGCATTTCTCTAATAATTAGTGATGTGCATTTTTTTCACATGTATATTAGCCATCCATATGTCTTCTTTGGAGAAATGTTGACTTAGGCCTTCTGCCCACTTATTTGTTAGATTGTTTGTTTTTTGTTGGGGAGTTCTATGAATTGTTTGTATATTTGGGAGATTAAGCCCTTGTTGTTTGCTGCATTCACAACCATTTGCTCTCATTCTGAATGGTTTTTGAATGGTTTCTTTTGCTGTACAAAAGCTTGTATGCTTGATTAAGTCCCATTTGTTTGGGTTAGGTTTTATTTCTATTGACTAGGGAGAGTGACCTAAGAAAATGTTTCTATGGTTTATGTCAATGGATGTTTTGTCTATGTTCTTATCTAGGAGTTTATTGTGTCATTTCTCATGTTAAAGGGTTTAAGTCATTTTGGTTTATTTTTGTGTGTGGTGTGTGGGTGTGTTCTAGTTTCCTTGATTTTCATGCATCTGTCCAGTTTCGCCAGCACCAATGGCTGAGGAAACTCTCTTTATTCCATTTTATTATTTTTTTCTTTTCTTTTTAAGTCCTCACCTGAAGCAAATGGAAGTTTTTGGGTGGCCAGGGGTCCAATTCAAGCTGCAAATGGCAGCTTATACCACAGCCATGCCAATGCCAGATCAAAGCCACATCTGTGACATACATCACAGCTTGTGGCAATGCTGGATCCTTAACCAACTGAGTGAGGCCAGGGATCAAACCTACAACCTAAAGGACACTATGTCAGGTTCTTAACCTGCTGAGCCACAACAAGAATTTCATTTATTATTCCTGTGTTATATTCTTGCCTCCTTTGTCAAAGATTGATTGATCATAGGTGTATGGGTTTATTTCTGGGCTCTCTATTTTGTTCCACTCATCCTTATAACTGTTTTATACCAGTACCACACTGTCCTGATTGCTGTAGCTTTGTAATATTTTCTGAAGTCTTGGAGAGTTATGTCTCCTGTTTTTGTTTTTGTTTTTTTCCCCCCTCAGGATTGCTTTGGCAATTCTATATATTTTATACTTCCATACAAATTTTGGGATTGTTTGTTATAGTCCTGTTGATACCAGAATCTGGGTTCTTGTTCATGGAAGTCAAAGAATGAAATACACAAACACACAGGCAGCAAGCAAGCAAAGTCTTTATTAAAGAAAAGCAAATGGCTCCCACAGCTTCTGGAAGGGGGGAGAAGAGCCCCCTTCTCTATTATCCTATAGGGATTTTTATCTCTTAAATGTGGGCTGGGACCCCAATGTGGGGGGGACCAGAAAGATGTGGTTTTCTCCCATTGGCCTTGCTCAGTTACCTAATCAGTCCATGTCCAATAGGGATTTTAGGGTTGGAAATGTCCTATAAGTTTATGGTTTCTTTGGTCTCTTCTTTCCTTAGATTAAGTCACCATCCCTCTCATTCCTTTTCTATCAGTTGAGGAGTGGGATAGATATTTGAATTTCCTATAGTAAACAAAACTTGTGGGGAAGGCGCATTTTCTATAATAAAACAAATCCTGTGGGGGTGTTACTCCCTGGAGACCTTAAGCCATAAATATTAATCAATAGCCATATCAAAGAATTTATGGGAGCCTGTTCTTCTACATTAACTACTTGAGTCAGTATTCTGTCTCACTGTGAAAAATGTCATGGGAAATTTGATAGGGACCACATTAAATCTGTAGACTGCTTTGGGTAGTATGGTCATTTTTATGATATTAATTCTCCTAATCCAGGAGCATGAGATATTGTTCCATTTCTTTGAATCATATTTAATTTCCATGATTAGTGTGTTATAGTTCTCAGCATATAAGTCTGTCACACCCTTGGTCAGGTTTATTCCTAGGTATTTAATTTTGGGTGGTGCAATTTTAAAAGGTATTGCTTTTTATATTCCTTTATAGTATTTCATTGCTAGTATACAGGAATGCAACCAATTTCTGAATGCTAATCTTGTATCTTGCTGATTTGCTGAATTTGTGTATCTGTTTGAGTCTTTTTTGTGTGGAGTCCTTAGGTTTTCCTATAAATATATCATGTCATCTTCATAAAGTGACCATTTGACCTCTTCTCTTCCAAGTGGGTACATTTTTTTCTTTGTTTATCAGATTGCTGTGGCTAGGAATGAAAGTGGTGGGAGTGGACATCCTTGGCTTGTTCCAGATTTTAGCAGGAAGGCTTTTAGATTTTCTCCTTTGAGTATTATATAGGCTGTGGATTTTTCATAAATAAATTTTATTATGTTGATATATGTTCCCTCTGTATCCACTTTGGTATGAGATTTTATCATGAATCAATGCTGGATTTTATCAAATTCTTTTTTCTCATCTATTGAGATGATAATGTAGTTTTTGACTTTTGTTTTGTTAATGAGGCATATCAGTTATCTTCCTAGTGTTTATTTCATTTATTTCCATTTTGATACTTGTTTCCTGGCTTCTAGTAGTATTGAGCTTTCTCTTTTCTTTCTCTTTCTATCTTTCCTTGATGTTCAAAGCTATTTTGTTTATTTTTGTTCTTGTTTATGTAGCATTTACTCCTATGGATTTCACTCTGACCACTCTTTTCCTGCATCACATATGCTTTGTATATACGTTGTGTTTTCAGTTTTTGTAATATATTGCATTTCAATTTCATTTATCTCAAGGTATATCTGGTTTCTGTTTAATTTCTGCTTTGATATATGGATTTTTCAGTAGTGTGTTTTTTGTTGTTATTTTTTGTGAATTTTCCAATTTTCTTGTAATTGATTTCATAGCATTGTAGTAGGAAAAGATTATTGATATGTTCTCTATCTCCTTAAATTTCCCAAGACTTACTTTATGGCCTATCAAGTGATCTTACTTGGAGAATATTTTATGTGCCCTTGAAAGGAATGTGTATTTTGTTGCTTTTGAATGTAATAGTCTGTGCATGTCTGTTAGTTCACCTGTTTTTATGTGTAATTAAGACCAGTGTTTCCTTATTGAGCTTCTTTCTGGGTGACCTATCCATTAATGACCTTGATATACTAATGTCACCTACTTGTATTGTGTTCTATTTCTCTCTTTAGGTTAGTTAATATTTGCTTTCTATGATTAGGGGATCTTATGGAGGCAACACATTACTTTTTAGGGCCACAAGCATGACATATGGAATTTCCCAGTCTAGGGTTCAAATTGGAACTGTAGCTGCTGGCCTACACCACAGCCACATCAATGTGGGATTAAATTCTCATCTGCAATCTACTCCAAAGCTCACAGCAATGCTGGATCCTTAACCCACTGAGCGAGGCCAGGGGTTGATCCCATGTCCTCATGGATACTAATCAGATTCATGACCACTGAGCTACAATGGAAACTCCCTGAAAAAATGTTTATAAATACTGTATCTTATCATTGGATTGGCCCTCTTATTATAAAATGACATTCTTTGTCTCTTACTATGGCCTTTGTTTTAAAGTCTATATTTTGTGGTATAAGTGCTATTACCTCAACTTTATTTTGGTTTCTATTCAAATGGTATACTTTTTTCTATCCTTTCACTTTCAGTCTATTTGTGTCCTTACATCTGTAGAGTCTCTTACAGGAAGCATATAGATGGCTCTTCTATATTTATTTATTCTTTTATTTTAAGCTATTGTCGATATACAATGTTGTGCTAATTTCTGTTGTGGAGCAAAGTGACTTATTTCCTTTTATACGTTCTTTTCCATTATGGTTTATTCCAGGACTGTATATGGTTCCCTGCACTATACAGTAACACCTTGCTATTTATCCATTATAAATATAGTAGCTTGCATCCACTAACCCTAACTTCCTCATCCATCTCACTCTCCTCACTGCCCCTTAGAAACCACAATTCTGGTCCTATGTCTGTATGTTTCTGTTTCATAGATAGGTTCTTATGTGCATATTTTACATTCCACATCTAAATGATAGCTATGGTATTTCTCTTTCTCTTTTTGACTTACTTTATTTAGTATAGTATCTAGTTTCATCTATGTTGCTGCCGATGGCATTAGATGGTTCTTATTTTTTAAATAATTTAGATACTTTACATCTTTAAAAACATTTAATGTGATATAATTGATTTACAGTGTTGTATTAGCTTCAGGTTTACACTAAAGTTAGTCAGTTATGCATATATACATTATTTTCTCATATAGGCTATTGTAGAACATTGAGAAAACCTTCATATTCTATACATTAGTCCATGTTAGTTGTCTATTTTATATATTTAGTGCTGTTGTGTTAATCCTATTGTCCCAATTTATTCTCTCCCCATGGTTTCACCTTTGGCAACCCTAAGTTTGATTTTTAATTCTGAGTTTGTTTCTGTTTTATAAATAAGTTCTTGTGATAGCATATATTTGTCTTTGTCTGGCTTACTTCATTTAAGTAAGGTCCTTCCACATTGCTGCAAGTGGCATTGTATCATTCATTCTCATGGCTAATAGCCCATTGCCTATATATACCACTTATTTATCCATTCCTCTGTTGACTGACACCCAGTAAAGTTGCAGGATATAAAATTAATAAACAGAAATTTCTTGAATTCCTATACACTAATAATGAAAGAACAGAACAAAATTAAGAAAACAATCCTATTTACCATCATGACAAAAAGAAAAATATACCTAGGAATAAGCCTACCTAAAGAGGCAAAAGACTTGTACTCTGAAAATTACAAGACATTTATGAAATTAATCAAAGGTGACATAAAAAGATAGAAAGATACACCATGATCTTGGACTGGAAGAATCAGCACTGTCAAAATGACTGTACTACCCAATGCAATCAAAGTGCAATGACATTTTTTCACAGAACTAGAACAAAAATTTTCTAAATTTGTATAGAAACACAAGGGACCTCAAATATCCAAAGTAATATTGAAAAAGAAAAACATAACTGGAAGAATCAGGCCCCCAGACTTCAGACTATAACATAAAGATAGAGTAGTCAAAAGAGTACTGTACTGGCACAAAAAAACAGAAATATAGATCAGTAGAACAGGATAGAAAGCTCAGAGATAAACCCAAGCACCTATGGCCAACTAATCTATGATATAGGAGGCAAGAATATAAAATAGAAGAAAAAAAGTCTTCTCAATAATTGGTACAGGGAAAAATACACAGTTACATGAAAAAAAGGAATAAACTTTCTCTAACACCATATGCAAAAATAAACTCAAAATGAATTAAATACCTAAACCTAAGGCCAGACACTATAAAATTCCTAGTGGAAAATATAGGCAGAATACTCTCTGACAGAAATAGCAGTTAGTATCTTTTTTGATCCACCTCCCAGAGTATATGAATCTAAAAACAAAACAACATTTTTTGTTTAGAGAATTTGATCCATTTACATTTAAATTAATTATTGAAAGGTAAGGACGTAATAGTATCAAATTTTTCCTTATTTTTTTTTGTAGTTCCTTTTTTCTTTTGCTCTTTTCATTTGTGAATTGGTGGTTCTGTGTAGTGATATGCTTTGATTCTCTTCCCTTAATTCTTTTTCTAGATTTAATACGTGTTTGCCATGAAGCTTTGTGTATCATTTTATTTTTTATATGTTTCTTTTTTAATGATTTTTATTTTTTCCATTACAGCTGGTTTATAGTGTCCTATCAAATTTCTCACTACAGCAAAAAGACCCCTTCATACATACATACATATATATATGTATATATATTCTTTTTCTCACATTATCCTCTATTATGCTCCATCATACATGACTAGATATAGTTCCCAGTGCTATACAGCAGGATCTCATTACTTATCCATTTCAAAGGCAATAATTTGCATCTATTAACCCCAGATTCCCAATCCTTCCCACTCCCTCCCACTCCACCTTGGCAACCACAAGTCTGTTCTCCAAATCCATGAGTTTCTTTTATGTGGAAAGTTTCATTTGTACCCTATATTAGCTTCCATATATAAGTAATGTCATATGATATTTGTCTTTCTCTTTCTGACGTACTTCACTTAGAATGAGAATCTCTAGTTCCATCCATTTTCCTTTTTATGACTGAGTAGTATTCCATTTTGCTACAAATGGCATTAGTTTTTTCTTTTTTTATAGCTGAGTAGTATTCTGCTGTCCTACCCTGGTTTGGGCTACTGGATGATGACAGAAGCCTTGACACTCTATCTCCTGTAATCTATTTTACGCATCTTCCCAGTCTAATTTTCAAAAGCATAGATTTGATCACATCAACCTTTTACTCAAAAACATTCAATGACTTGTCCTGGCTTATATAGCAATGATTCTAGAAACAATCTAGAATCATCTAGATTTAGTCTCATATCCAAGCTCTAGTATTAGGCAGCACTATCTTTGCAATGTATTCTGTTAGCATTCTTTTGCTTTAGTACAACTCACTTTTTTAAGTTTTTTGGAAGTATTGTTAACTTATAAGGCTGTGATAATTTCTGCTGTACAACAAAGTGACCTAGTCATACACATTCACATATCTATTACCTCTCAGATATTTCCTACATGAATTATCACAGAAAACTGGGTGGAGTTCTCTGTGCTGTACAGCAGGTCCCTGTTGGCTAACCATTCCATTTACCTCAGTGTGCATATGCCAATCCCAAACCCCCAGTTCATCCCTCCCACCCACCCCCAACTGAGCCCTTTGGTAACCATGTGTTTTTCAAAGTCTGGACTCTGTATCTGCTCATTTGTATCCTTTTATTTATTAGATTTCACATATAGGTGAACATATGATTGTTTGTCTTTCACTGTCTAACTTCGCTTGGTATGATAGTTTCTAGATCCATCCATGTTGCCACGAATGGCATTATTTTATTCATTTTTATGGCTGAGTAATGTTCCATTGTATATGTGTACCACATTTTATATCCATTCCTTTGTTGATGGACATTTAGGTTGATCCCATGTCTTGGGTAGTATAAATAGTGCTACAGTGAACATTGGGGTTTGTTTACCTTTACAAATTATGGTTTCTCTGCACAGATGTCCAGGAGTTGGATTGCTAAATCACAGGGTAGTTATATTTTTATAAGTTCTTCTCTTTTTCAAGAACTTCCATATTGTTTTCCACAGTGGTTGCATGAATGTACATTTCCACTAACAGTATAAGAAGGGTTTTTTTTTTTATTTTAATGTTATGGATTACAGTTAACTTACCACGATATATTACTTTCAAGTGTACAGCAAAGTGAATCAGTCTTACATATAAATATATCCATTTTTTCTCATATAGCTTATTGCAAAATGTTGAGTAGATCTTCCTGTGCTACACAATATGCTCTTGTTAATCATGTTTTTTATATTAGTGTGTATGTGTTATTTACACTTTCCCAATTCTTCCCTCCCCCTAACTGTTTATACCCATGATAACCATAAAACTGATTTTTAAATCTGTGGGTTTGTTTCATAAATAAGTTATTTAGTGTAATTTTATTAGATTCCTTATAAATGATACCATGTGATATATTTTTTGTCTGCCTTACTTCACTCAGTTATGATAATCTCTAGGTCTATCCATGTTGCTTCAAATGGCATCATTTCATTCTTTTTAATGACTGAGTAATACTCCATTGTATATATGTACCACTTTTGTTATTGATTCCTTGGTTGGTGGGTGTTTATATTGCTTCCATGGCTATCATAAATAGTGCTTAAATAAACATTGGGGTGCATTATCTTTTTGAATTTTGGTTTTCTCTGGGTAGATGCCCATGAGTGGGATTGATGGATCATTTAACATAGTTGTTAAGAACATGGATTCTGGAGACAGATAGTCTGAGGTTGGCTCCTGAGCTCCACCTTAACATTTATTTGGACTAGTTCTGAAACCTTTCTATCCTTCATATTTTTAAGGTGGAGTGATAGGAAAATAGAATTTAGTAATGAAAGTAAAAATCTTAATAGATGTCCTGAATAATTAAATGTATATTACTGAAAAGTTATTTGTATGCTAAAGAATATGTGATGATTAATTTAAAATGGGGAATATACATGGGAGATAAGGCAAGAGGCATGAATATATCAGTTACTGTTTATTCTATTGTACATAAAGCATCTTTTCCAAACAAGCTTAAATGGTAAGATTTGTTGGATTATACAACCTGAAGTAAGGTTTATTCCAGTGACTCTGGGACTGCTTCTCTGTAATTCCTTCAGAAATACCACCTTTCTTTGGACTTCGTCTCCAGGCTGTTTTACCTCTTGATGGCATATTGAATGTAGACTGCTCCAGATATCATATCCAAGTGCTGTGATATTCAGAGGGAGAAATATTGCCTATTTTGTGATCTTTTTTAAAATATAGGATTTATATTTCCCAGAAACTTCCAGGAAATCACTTCTATTGTCTTGATGTCCCCAAATAAGTTATGCATTCTTCCCTTAACAGACCTCTGAGATTCAGTGTTGCTAAGGATGGGGATGAATATGAGTATGAGAAATACACAGCAAAAATTGTGGTACCCTTAGAAAAGGGAAAGAAAATCAATGCATGCAAGTCTAATAGCAAAAAAAATGGCCACTAAAATGGAAGATAATGCTAGATATACAAAGTCCAGCTAATTCAGATTTTCTGAATTTTTTTATCTAATTCATTTAGCCCATTAAAGGTACTAGGAACCTAAAGATCCACATTTATGTGAATTATATCTATCAGTATTTACAATATTACAAATTAGAAGCCAATTTGTAAGAAAGGAAAATGTGATTATTCATTCATTCATTCAAAAATAAAAAATAAGTGTTCCCATTATGGCACAGAGGAAACAAATCTGACTAGGAACCATGAGGTTGTGGGTTTGATCTCTGGCCTTGCTCAGTGGGTTAAGGATCTGGCATTGCCATGGTCTGTGGTACAGATCACAGATGCAGCTCGTATCTGGCATTGCTGTGGCTGTGGTATAGGCCTGTAGCTACAGCTCCAGTTATACCCCTAGCCTTGGAACCTCCATATACTACAGGTGTGGCCCTAAAAAGACAAAATAATAATAATAATAATAACAATAAGTGCATTTCCCTTTTACTTATATAATTATATTAAAAATGATTGAGGATTTATGCACATATTAACTGAATCACTTACCACAGAAATTACCACAACACAGTAATGGAAATTAATCTGTTCCAATAAAAATTTTAAAATAAAAAAAAATATTGCAAGGAATGTTTATTGAATGCCCAAATATGTTACACTTCTAATTAATTACTGATGATATATCAGTTATGACAAGTTTGATACAGGATGAAGACTGCCCTTCATTATATTATCTAACAGTTCTATTTACTATGTGGAGTATTCTCTCCTTTTAGTGTATTCTTCAGTTTTAGTTCTCTTCATCTAATGTGTGAATGATTGTAGTTACTTTCCTTGCTTCTGGTCTCTTTACAATCAAATGAAAGATAATTTTCTTAAAATGTACAGTCGTATTACTCTGCCTCAATGTCTGATGCTTCTAAGATAGGTTCAGATTCCTTAGAGCATTATTTAAGATTCTCCATAATCTGATCCTCTTCCTTTTTTTTTGGATCATATTCACCACCAGCTCTCACCAGTACTGTTGTCAGCTTTCTGACTCTGTCCCATGATGCATCTCCCTCATCCCCATTCCCAGTGACACACTCATTTCCATAAACATTGACTCTGGTCCTACCCATTGCTGTTTTCCTCCAAATATTAAAAATTTCCTATTATTTAAAGGTACAATTATGTCTATTGCTACTTAATAAATAAATGCCCCATATTAAGAAGATCTCCACTTTCTGAACACCCATGCATGTGAGGAAGAAGAAAATATTGATTCAAATTCTAGCTTGGTCCAATGACCTGGATGAATTTAGGCAAACTCCAAACTATTTCAAAGTATGAGACTTTTACTAAGGAAAATCATGAAAAGTCATGTATAATTACTTGATAGGTTGAATGTTTGACATGCCTAGCTTAGTACTTGGCAGACTGTAGGCTCTAAGTGAATTAATTTTTTTCTTTCACATTTGTTATTGTGACGATCAATGAATATTTTTGTTTATATATTTAAATTTTTGCTAGTTTCTACTTCATTTATGCTTGAATAGCACCTCTAGCTTTTTGTTAATGCTCTTCATGTGTCAATAATTTACATTGGAATCCAGGTTAATGGTATTCCTTATACAATCAAGGCAAGTAATAACATCACAAAGAAAAAAAATCACTCATTTTACAAATAACTATGTTCATAAATTACACGGTCATATATCATGGACAAGTCAAACTACATGAAAATGTAAAATCCATACAGGTTATCAGTATAAATAGCATCATTTTCAACTACAGATTGATAAATCACTAATGATTTTTTTGATAATCCTTTAGAACTTGAGAAAATATTGACTAACACTAAAGAGGAAAATATACCTGGCTGGAGAATACATGCTCTGATTGAATTAATAGTCAAATATAATCTCCTGAAGAAACTCAAGTGTGAAATTCAAGTTTTAACATACAGCATATTTCTGTCATATGCTGTTTTTAAACAAAGGATTAATATTTGAGAACTTAGAATGTGGGGGAGTTTGTAAGATTACACCTTTGGATTCCAGAATATGGCCAACAGTATTAAATGGAGGTAAATTTCTATATAGTGTATTCTCTTCCTAGCATTCATTAAATTTGTTGTAAATTAAAACTCACTGTACTCTGAAACAGTTACTCTTGTAACTGAATGCACCTGAACACAATTTGTGCTCTCAAAAGTAATTATTTAGTTCACAACTTATGGAATCTAGTAGATTAAACTTTTGAATATATTTTAGTAAAATTCTCTCTCTGAACTTCTTTATTTGACTCATGGACTATCAGGTTTTAGTAATAAAATCAGTTGTCCACATGGGGTATTTGTTTCAATTTTAAGACATCTTCTTAATAATTTTTTTCATGACATTTATTACTTCCTTATTTCTTAGGCTATAAATAAAAGGGTTTAATAAGGGAATAACTAGAGTATAAAAAACAGCAAGGGGTAAATCTTTATCTTCTTCATTAAGTGAATTTGGTCGAATATACATGAAGAGAAGAAATCCATAGAATATTGAGACAGATAGAAAGTGGGATGCACAAGTAGACAAAGCTTTCCCTCTGCCCTTGGTGGATTTCATTGTGAAAATTGTGAAAAGGATAAAAAGGTAAGAGATTATTACTATGGTAACAGTGAAGATTTGAACAAATCCTGCAATGATTAATATCATCAATTCATTGATATAAGGGTCAACACAGGAGAGTCTGAACAATTGAAGAACATCACAAAAAAAGTGATTGATTTGATGAGACCTACAGAAAGTTAATCTAAACAGAAGCCCAACATGAATCATGGAATGCAGGTTTCCAGCTAGGTAGGCTCCTGTGGTCATCCGAAGGCAGTGTTTCCTTGACATCATGGTGTGGTACTGCAGTGGGTTGCAGATGGCCACATAGCAATCATAGGCCATGGCTGCCAGAAGGAAGCAGTCTGTAGTTTCAGCCAAGCAGAGAAAGTACCATTGTGCCATACATTCATAGAGGGAAATTATTCTGTCCTTAGAAAAGAAATTCTCTAGCATTTTGGGGGTGATGGCACAGGAACAACAGGAATCCATCAGAGCAAGGTTACCCAGAAAGATATACATTGGTGTGTGAAGATGACGCTCTGTACATATCAATGCCACCAGACCAAGGTTTCCCACCATGGTGATTAGGTAGATGGTAAGGAACACCAGAAACAGAAGGGTCCTCAGCTCTGGGAGATCTGTAAATCCTGTGAGGATAAACTCTATTGACAAGGATTGGTTTTCCCCAGTCATTTCTACATTCATTTTCTGTTGAGACAAGAAATATGTATATGTAAAATGGATAGGGAGTTTTTTGTTGGTGGATACAAATTGTTACATTTGTAATGGATGAGCAGTTGTGACTTACTGTATATGACAGGGAACTGTGTATAACTGGGTCACTTTACTGTACAATAGAAATTCAAGAAACCTTGTAAACCAACTATAATTTAAAGAAAAAATATTCTAATTTAGAATATCTATGTAGCTTTACTGTTAAAATTTTCTTTTTAGAACCAAGAATGAGCTTCTTCAAGCTTCTCCTACCATATTGTGATATAAACACACATACTTCTAAGGGACATTTGTTCCCATAATATGTCAGTTCCTGGACCTCAACTTTGAAACTCAAAATTCACAAGATTGTTTTGACTATTTCAGTGCTTATGCTCACAATTGCAAAGGTTTTTCTTTATGAATTTATGCAAGTGTAGTGTATAAATCTAAGTAATGATATTTGCTTCACTGTCCCCATACTATTTCATTTTAAATTTTTATATGAGATCCTTAAAATGCATTTAAAATCACTTTATATATATAAACTTTTATTGGGCAAAAATTTTCATATACTTCCCAGTTGGGTAAATATTTTAAAAGTTATACAATAGATGGATTTAATTTAATTTTTAAGAATTGTTTGAAGATTACTATGGATTAATGAGAGTACTGTTAAGTTTTGAAGAAAGTCAACTCAGAAAGCTAAGGAATGAAAAATGCACTCTAGGTCATCTCTTTATACTCTCCCAGTGTCATACCCATTTCCATAAACAGTGACTCCTTATGTGCCATCATTCCTGTTGAAGTTTGCCTTTTCTTCCTTTAACTAAATCTTAGTTTATGTATAATGCTACTTAATAAAGCTAACTAAATACCTCTAGTCCTACTAATTTCCACTTTCTATACTCTCCAGCATGTCTTACATACCCAACATAATCTATGATGGTTAATGTCTAATATACATTGCAGTTTGTTTATATGTGCACACATTTTCCTTATTGTAGAGTAGACACATGGAGGTTAGCTATAATTTTTACTTCTTATAACAGCTATACACTGCTATGAGGATAAAGCAATAGTGATTCCAGTACTAATTCCATCTCGGTTACATGGGATTTGTGAACTTGTTTTCAGGGTCCTACCAATGATCCTTAATGATTTCTTTGATGGCCTTTCCAGTGATCCTAAATGACCACTTCTACAAATTGAGTCGGTTAATTTTGAAGTTTCTGCAAAGAGAATTATACAGAACAAATAATTTCAAAAATTAAAGTTAATATGAAAATATGTAAAATCTCATACAACTAAATCAGAAAAGTACAAACATTCAGATTAACAAATAGAGGAACTAAAAATATATTTTTACAAAAGACATCCTAATGGCCAATGAACACCTGAAAAGATGTTCAACACGGCTAATATTAGAGAAATCCAAATCAAAACCATGGAGTATCACCTAACATATGTTAGAATGCCTGTGGTCAGGAATACAAGAGGTAACAGTATTGATGAAAATGTGGAAAATAGAGAAAGTAGGGAAAACTCTTGGTGAGAATGTAAACTGTTTAATTCATTATGGATGCCAATATCAATTTTCCTCAGATAATTAAAAATAGAACTACTATGCGATCTTGCATTTCCACTTCTGTGTGTTTACTCAAAGGAAATGAAAATGAATTATCCAAGTGATATATGCACTCCTGATATAGCAGCATTATATAAAGTAGCCAAGATATAGAAACACCTAAGTGCCACCATAAGGATAAATGGATAAAAGTGAATGGATATTCAGCTTTGAGAAAAAGGGTATCCTATTTGCAATAACATGGGAACATCATACTTAGATAATTTAGAGGAAGAAAAAAACTGTGCATCTGAAAAATCCATACTCATAAAAATATATCAAATAATGTTTACAATGGGCTCTGGTGGTAGGGAAATAGGAGAGGTAGTGTTTGTGGATACAAACTTGTAACTAATAGGTAAAAAAGTCTGAAAGATCTAGAGAACAATAGAGTGAATATATTACTATAATCATCAAAATTGTTAAGAGAGTAGATTTCAATTATTCCCACTGCTATAAAGAAAGGGCAATTACATGACTTGAGTACTAAGTAATGCTGTGATTGCAATCACATTGCTATTTACCATGGTATAAAATAAATATGTTACAAAACTTCAATTTATGCAATGTTATTTGTCAAGAATAATTCAGTAAAATATCATAAAAATTTATGTATCTCTCATCTAAATTGACTGATCTAAAGTCTTTATGTTTCTAAGAAAATTATTTAAGATTTTTCTGTAGCTAATAAATAAAAGTAATATTACCTTTATACTTGTTTTCTACCATTTAGAAAAAGAGAAAACCCTTTAAATCTTAATCTATTTTTGAGAACAAATTTTAATTTTCTATAAGTGACTATCTTTATCATTATTTAGTGATCTACTAGGAAAATTTAATTATTTACCTAATCATATGAATTCCATGTCAAATAAGTTTGTTTTTCCATAATCAAATATTAAAGACCTTAGCTGAAAATTTTATTTATTTGTTTTAAAATATTAAATGTTAACCATTTTTATACCACCAAACAAGTTCCTTAATTATATTTAACACAATTAACTTTGTGTCCTTACCTGTGTATTTCAGTCTGACTTTTATCGGAAAAGATCAGAGTGTTTTGCAGTTTGAATCTTATTCTTGCTGTTCCATAGCCTTCAGTTTGGAGAAGAGGTACAAAGATAACCATGTAGTTGAAATGTAACACTAGCAAAATACTTTAGATAAATAAATATTAATGGATACTAATATTAAAATAAAAAATTAGGATATTTCCCTTACCTAGATTTTGGTGAAAAAAGTTGTGTAACACCTCATATTTGCTTAATGGTATTGAATTTCATAGAATTTCAGAATATAAACCTTAGTCTCCAAACCATTTGGGATTAAAGGAATGAAAATATGGGCAAAAACAAATAGGTTAGATTTGATAATTATATTCCTTACAATGAGAAGTTAATATTTTCCATGAAATCCTAAGGGATGCCCCTGCACTGACATCAGTCTATTTCTGTAGAGAGACACTGTTGCCAACATATATCAGGACTCCCCTTGAGATAATGAGGTCAAGTAAATTACCTTTATTAAGGTCACTATGATCATTTTATGATAACCCACTGATTATTATGTAACTGACCTCACTTTTAAATTCTGTTTATTTGGCATAAGTGCCATCTGAGAAGAAAAGAATCTCATGTTGCCTTGACTATTTGATTGGATGAATTAGTCTAGTTTATGAAAGGTGATTAGAATTTTGTGAGGAGAGTAGAAGCTGTTGTAAGGTTATCACAAAGTTCATGTGTGAGTTGATTTGTCCTGATGTTTTGCAAAATACCTTTGGAAAATCTGATATCATTCCTTAGTCCCATATATGAATTACCTGGATGGTTCTCATTCATTTTCACTTTTCCCCAGCTGCCTTTATCTTTTTTACTCTGTTTTTCTCCACTTAATGCCACTAATCACTCTTCAGTATACCACATATTTATTTGTTAGTACATTTATAGCTAGTCACACTTTTCTCCTCTCACACTATTATCATATAGGTCTAAAAGGGAAAGGATTTCTCTGTTATGTTCATCCAAGTATTTATAACATCTTGATATTATGCAGCAATTTGTAGTACTCAACAAATATTTGTCAGATTAAATAAAATATTTATACTCCCTTGCTCAAGAATTTGAAATGATCTTTCATTAGTTTTCAAACAAATCCATTTTTTTGATTTTGGTATTTAAGAAGCTCCACAGTCTGTTTGTATTCTACATACAACATTGATTTCTTCTTCTTACCTCAGGACATGACCCTTGGCTATGTTCATTCCATCACTATTCCTGTGTGTACATGAATCATTAATTTACTCATAAAGTTTCCTTCAACTAAAACACCATTTTCAGCCTCTCTTTTTTTTTCCAATCTACTCATTATTTATTTCAAATCAGATCTCCATGAGACATTCCTAGATCCTTTTATTTTTTTAATTTATTTTTATCGGAATACAGTTGATTTACAATGTCATATTAGTTTCAGTTGTACAGCAATTGAATTTGTCAAACATAAAAATAAATTAATTATTTTCCATATAGTTATTACAAACTACTTGGTAGACTTTCCTGGCTATGTAGAAGATTCTCATTAGTTGTCTGTTTTATACAGTAGTGTGTATGTTATTCCCACTCTGCCAATTCTTCCCTTCCCTCCACGGTTTCACCTATGGTAACCATAAGATTGCAAGTAATGACATCTTATTATTTTCTTTCAGATTGGATGCCTTTATTATTTTTCTTGTCTAATTACTCTGGCTGGAACTTCCAATACCATGTTCAACAGAAGTAGCGAGAATTGGTATCCTTGTCTGGATGCTGATTCACTTTTAAGTATCATTTTAGCTATGAGCTTGTCATATATCACAATTATGCTGAAGTGTATTCTCTTGGTACCCAATTTTTAGACAAGTTTTTATAATAAAATGAATATTGTTAAATCATTTTTATGCTTCCATTGAGGTGGTTATTTGATTTTTATATTTGTTAATGTTTTTTATCATATGGATTAAATTGTGGTTGTTAAGCCATCTTTGCATCCTTGAAATAAATCCTACTTTCTAATTGTATATGATCTTTATAATGTATTTTTGATTTCAATTTGCTTATATATGTTGAATGTTTTTACACCTGTGTTCATCAGAGATATTAGCCTTTTATTATCTTGTCTTTTGTGGTCCTTGTCTGGTTTTGATATCAAAGAGAATCTGGACTTGTAAATGAGTTTAGAAATGTTCTCTCCTCTTCTATATTTGAAAGAGTTTGAGAGATTGGTGTTATTTTTTATATAAACATGTTTATTTTTCTGTTGTATTTAAGGTTTGTTGGTATATAGCATTATATTAGTTTCATGTATGTAGTATAATGAATAAATATTTTAGAGGTTAAAAGCCATGAAAAGTTATTACAATAAAATATTTGTCATAAAAATATGAAATACTTCCATTTGAAATAATATGAATGAACGTAGAGATTATCATACTAAGTGGTGCAAGTCAGCAAGTCAGACAAAGACAAATACAGGAATCACTTATATGTGGAATCTTAAAAAATATCGCAAATGAACATAGTCATAGAACTGAAAGAGACTCACAGACATAGAAAACAAACTTATTGTTACCAAAGGGGAAAGGTAGAGGGAAAGGGTAAATTAGGAATTTGGGAGTGACACATGCACACTACTATATATAAAATAGGCAACTATCAAGGGCCTAATGTTTATCAATGTTTTGTAATAACCTATATGGAAAAATATTATATAATACACACACACATATATATATACACACAATAATAGTATGTGTGTGTACATATATATTTTGATATTATGTCATTATATTTTTGGTTATTATGTATATACATAATATATATATATGCAAACCCACACATATATGAATCACTTTGCTGTATGTCTGACACTAAGACAACATGGTAAATCAACTATAGTTCACTTAAAAAAAGATAATGGTTTTATTCCTTGTGTTATACAGCATATCTTTATTGCTTATCTATTTCATCCATAGTACTTTGTACCTCTAAGTCCTACAACGCTAATTTGCCCCTTCATCTCTTCCCTCTCTGTTTTGGTAACCACTTTTTTGCTTTTTATATCTCTGAGTGTGTTTCTGCTTTGCATATACATTTGTTTGTATTATATTTTAGATTCCACATATAAGTAATACTATATACTATTTGTTTTTCTCTTTCTGACATATTTCACTAATCATAATATTCTTTAGGTCTATCTGCATTGCTTTAAATGGCAGAATTTCATACTATTTTGGTTGAGTAACATTCCGTTGTGTGTTTGTGTATGCACGTATACATACCAATCTTCTTTCTCAGTTACTCTATTGATGGGAACATGGCTTGTTTCCATATTTTGACAAATGTAAAAAGTGCAGCTATGAACATTGGGGTGCTTATAGGCTTCAGAATTAGTGTTTGTGTCTTCTTTGGATATATTGCAGGAATGAAATTGCTGGATCTTATGGTAGTTCTATTTTTAATTTTATGAGCAACCTCCATTCAGTTTTCAATGGTGACTGCAGTAATTTACATTATACCAACAGTATTCAATGGTTCTCATTTCTCCACATCCTTGCCAACATTTGATATCTGCGGAATTTTTTATGATAGTTATTGTGACAAATGTTAGATGATATCTTGTTCTTTTTCTTTACATTTTTCTAACAATTAATGATGTTGATCTTTTATTTGCTTATTAGCTATTTATATGTCTTCTTTGGAAAAATATCTATGCTGGTCTTCTTCCTGAATTTGAAGAGGCTTGGGTCTTTATTATTGATTTTACAAGCTGTTTATATATTTGGGATATTTGTCCTTTGTCAGTCACATATATGCAATTTTTTTTTCCAATCCAAGATTGTCTTTTCATTTTGTCAACTGTTTTCTTCTCTATTAAAAAGGTTTTAAGTTTAATTAGGTCCTATTGTTTTATTTTTGCTTTTATTTCTTTTTCCTTAGGAAAGATATCAAAAATAAACACGTCTATGATTTATGTCAAAGGGTATTCTCTTCTGAGAGTTTTGCGATTTCAGGTCTGACAGATCTTTAATCTGTTTTG